>NW_019392668.1:0-515155 GCF_000648675.2 Cimex lectularius
ATATATATATAATAGAAAGAGAGAGAGGGAGGGAGTAACCGATGTCAAAAAGAGGTATAAAGAAATGAATTATAATTTTTTTAAATCATATTATTATTATTGTTTTAAAATCAAATACATAATTTCAATATAACTAAAAATTATAATCTTTAATGAACTAAAATTAATAAAACTTTGTAACCTTTATTCTTTAAATAAATGCCGAAGCCAGTTAACAAAATTGGGACAAGAACTTGCATGTTCATTACATTTCAATTTATTTAGCCGTGTCTTGATAAGCCGGTTAATAGCTTCCGCCTTGTTTTTTTTAATTTTCTGAAAAATAATTAACTACAAGATCTATTGCTATTTCCATTATCGTAAAAATTGTATACTTTTTCGACACGTTTTATCCATTGGTCTGTTTTATTTTTTCCTTCTGTATGTGAACATTTCCTTTCCCTTTCCCTTTTTCATTATGTTTAGACTCTATCACTTTTTTCTTTTCAATTATTTCTCTTAATTTTTCCGCATGTTGCATTGCTTCTTCGAAATCCTAAAATAATTTTAAAATTACTACATGATTATTGAAGTAATCTATAAGAAATTACTGTAAGATTGACAGTATCATCCCACAAGTTCTGCGAATTGGCTGCACAAATTTCCTTTTTTCCGTCGCTTTCCTAAAAATAAAATGTAACGCACCGTATAATCGAAATAATTACAATGTTATGTAGGAAGTAAGTAATTATTGTTCAAAATTGTAAAAAGGTTTAATATTTTTACTTCTTTTTTTGATGTTTTTTCTCTTTCTCATCCGATCTATTGGATTTTTCTTCCTCTTCAATTTGAACCGGATTTTCCAACGTATACACCTTTAAGATATCGTAAATTTAGTAATAAGTTTAAAATATACTTCAGCCCACAAAACAGAATAACAAATTAACATTTCAAAACGTAAATTAAAATCTGCAGAACCAACATTTTACTCAATAATATAAGATAGAGAAAAATAATATAAACTATTATATTAATCAATTAAATCAAAAGTACTCACATCACATTCCGCAATTCGCTGACTAACAGAATCCATATTGGTTTCCACAAATTGCACAACAACGTTAAAATTATCCAAATCCGTCAGATTTCGAACAAATACTAACTACTGAAATTCGAATTGTATTAACATTAACCTATCTATTAAAGCTATTGTAATTTGCGTAAACATTTATTAAAATAGTACTTGGTTGTTAGAAAGAAGATACTCCAACATTGATGTGAGGATTCGAACATGAGCCGACGTGCAAGGAATTGAAGAAAGATCCATTCTAAATTATATTGCAAATACATTTAATTAATTTCAGGATTTGTGTAAGTAATTCACCGTTTTTATCATTAATAAACATGCATAAAATATTTAATTACCTACTTGAAAATTTCTCTTCTTTCATACGGTGATCCTTCCTGCTTTCTACTATTGAATAAATAATAACTTCGTAAATCACTTAATCCTCACAATATTTGTTGATATTCGTAAATGCCCCGAATTTGTTTATTTTTAAAAAGCAGACGAGCGGTACGAGTCACCTTGAGATTACCCAGTTCGAATTATCGTGGCAAGCGGGGGATTGGTGGGGGGACTTCCATGGGGACACCAACAGACCCGATCATTTAAATGCCGGCGGTAAAACAGGACCAATCAGATCCCATGTTTTTAAATTTAGGCGGAAAAACACCATGGGACACCTTGAGAAGGAAAGTGGTGGAGGGGGGATGACGGTAAAACAGGACCAATCAGATCCCATGTTTTTAAATTTAGGCGGAAAAACACCGTGGGACACCATAAGAAGGAAAGTGGTGGGGGTGCTGGTGGTATCCCTTATACTACTTCAAAGCTTTGTGGTCAGTAAAGAGATCGAACGCATCGTTCTCTAGATATATTCTGTATTTCTCCAAACCAAACGCTATTGCTTGTCACGACGCGCAAGTGGTCGCCTACGGACACGTTTAGGTGGGACAAATGCCCCCTTCCATCACAGAAGGTAGGTCAATTAAATTTCCGGCTAATAAGCACTCGGCTTACTTTTCTCTTTTCTGTGGCGGGGGATCTTTCCACGTTCAAGCTACTAGGTGTCAGCTTTGCCGTGAACCACGCTCTGCTACCAGGTGTCAGCTTTGCTCTATCCTGCGACGGACTTCGGTTGCATAAACTTACCTTAAGTCCGGGAAATGGCTCGCAGTTTCCAAAGCCCACGTACAGCGAAATCAGCACAGTGCGCTGTGATGGAAGCGTGGGGGAATTAAAATAGAGAAAAGTAAAATAAAAGGCTAAAGTAAAATGAAAACCTTCTTGACCAAAAATAAATTTATTATCTTAATCGTAAAATTTATACAATCTAAAATAAACAGGCCTCAAACTTTCTTGTGGCAATTAATAATTAATAATTGAAAATTGATAATTGAGCGAACGGAGGAGCTTAATCGGTGGGGACAAAAAGCATTACGGTTTAACCTGTTAGAGAAGCTAGGATTAGTCCGCTGCAGAGATCAGGAGCCGAGTCTTATTAGCCCGAAATTTAATTGACCTACCTTCTGTGATGGAAGGGGCATTTGTCCCACTTAAACATGTCCGTAGGCGACCCCTAGCGCCTCGTGACAAGCTAATGCCTCTAGATTATAGGCAGAGTAATTCATTTCGGATCCCTTTAGCTTGCGGGAGGCGAATGCTACTGGCTTGAATGCCCCTTCGACCTCCTGCGCCTAGACATGCTGAGACCCCAACAACATTTCCGTCCGTGAACATGGCAAAGCGCTACGAAAAATTGGGCGTTTATAAAACTGGAGATGTCGTTATTTTTTCTTTTAGCGTTTTCCAGGATTCTTCGCATTCGTCCGTCCATACCATGTTTCCGTCCTGCTTTCTTAATGCATTAAGGAGGTTTGCGATCTTGGCTAGGTCCGGAATAAACCGGCTAAAAAAATAAATGGCGCCCATAAATTGGGCGACTTGCTTTGGGATTTGTGGTTTGGGAAGTGTCAGAATTGCACTGATGCGATCTTGGCTAGCCCAGACTTGGTTATGTTGGACAACTTGCCCCAAAAATTGAATACTTGTTTGGGCTAATTGCATTTTGTCCACATTCACCGTAAGTTTTGCCTTCAGTAGTCTATCGAATACAATTGTTAAGTGTTTCAGATGGCTTTCATAATCCTCCGAATACACAACTAAGTCGTCAAAATAGAAAAAAATATATTTAAACAGAAGATCGCCGAATAATCTCTCCATTAATTTTGTCAGAATTTGTCCCCCAGTAGCTAGTCTAAATGGAATGCGCTTATATGCATAAGTCCCCCATGGGACCTGGAAAGCGGTCAATTTTTTGGTGGTTTCCGCTAACGGTATCTGGTGATAAGGCTTTTTCAAGTCGAAGACCGAAAATATTCTCCCTGAACGTAAATGTATCAATGCCTCTTCCACCGTAGGAGTTTGTTTTCTTTGGTGATTGATCAGCATTCTCAGTTTAAATTTTTTTTTCCTTTTTCCTACCAAAAGGTAGATCGGGGATGAGGCCAGGAAGACAGAAACAACATTTATTTTCTTGTCGAGCTTTCGGCAGAATATATCGCCTTCATCAGGACTATATAACACCGATGAAGCACCCCGCTGTTGATTAATATTTTCTTTGGTGATTGATCAGCCTTCTCAGTTTAAAAGGAAAAAAAAATTAAACTGAGCGATTGCAAGTCCTTGTTTTCCTCGAGTCCAGAATAGCACCTCCTTGAGGGTTATTAGTACGTAATCGCGTCTGTGCACACTAATATTGTTTGTCTGCACATCCCTGTAATAAGTTTCACTGAGATTTCGTGTGGACTTACTACTGCCAAGTCACATGTTTTGTCGTTTACCAGATGTATTTTTGTATCGTTGGCAAATTGAAATTGTATGTATTTATTGGCTGGGTTTATAGTCATTTTCGATTTTCCTAAAAAGTTAAGACCTAATATTATTTTACACGGCAAATTTGGAACAATTAGAAATCGCTCAGTCCAAGTAAATTTATTGATTTTAATTTTCATAATTGCACATTTGTTTATTATTATTCCTACCACTACTGTGGTGTTAAACGGTTTAGTCTTAACTTTTCGATTTAGGTTTATTATGTTAAAATATTTCTCTTGAATACAGCATAGTGCGGCTCCTGTATCTAAAAGTGCGTGACAAGGTATATTATTTATAGAAGATTGGATATTACTGACAAATTCGTACTCGTTTTGCATTTCGGACGTCGTACTATAAACCCAGGTGTCTAGTTTTTTATTTTAGGTAAGATTGTTGATTTTCTTTTGACTCTAGCTTTTTGTTTCCTATTGGTACCGGTATTTTTACTAAATTGTTCCTGTTCATCGGTTTGATAGTTATGATTTTGCGACTTCGTCGTAGGAAGTAAATATTTATGGGTTCGTGTTTTCTGGTAAGGGCGAAAATGCTTATTCCAATTTGGGTTATTTATTTTAAAATTATTCCTAGTTTTGTTCGCTGAATTTGGCATGAATGTATGTCTTTCACTTTTTAGTTTGAACTCTTGAAAAATGTTTCCGCTTCCGTATTTCCGACTATTAAACACCTTCACATTAAACGTTTGAATTTGTATTTTTTATTTTTCGTTTTATATTTATTTTATTTGCTCTTAGCACAGGGGGGAGGGGTATATAGGGTGGGTTTTTTTGCTCTGTTACCAAGTGTGAGCCCTCCGCTTAACTTTCGGAGAGACCCCGACTAATTAGAGTGAGCTCTCCCGCTTACCCTTCCGAAGGAGTCCCACTATTGTGGATAATTAGAATTGAAAATTAGGATCATAGGGCTAATAAAAATAATGAAATAATAAAATGATAAATAAACTACAACGATTTACTTTCAAAATTACCAACAGCAAAATAGCAATTAAAAAGAATATATTCCTAAAAATTTAATTATATTAATCAATGATTATTCATGGAAAATTGGGACATACAATTTGGAATGTACTGCATAATTACGAATGTAACTGCAGTCTTCTTCCGCTCAGAGTCCCCGATACACCTGAAGGGCATTCGTCCCGCGCATCTTCATGTTGTTTCCCCAACTCCCCCCAGCTTTGTTGGGAACCTTATGCTTTCGGCAACCGGGCCGTGACATATGGATGTCTCATACCAGACGGCATTCTCTAATCCAATTTGACGCACTGACAGGGATATTTTTAATTATATATTCAATAATAAATCAGAAAAATGTATAGTCAAGTTTTTGTAAATTTGTGTACAGATTAGTGACCGTTAATAGATAGTTATTCAGATATCGTGAGATGCGGTCGGGTGATGTAGGGTTTGTAAATTATTTTTTTTCGTAAATAAAAAATGAATATATTGATAAATTTCAACGGATATATCGATATATTTCAAGATTTTACAGTCAAATATAAAGATAAAAAATCTACTCCATATAAGTAGAAATATATCGATATATCGTTACTATCCCTAGTTGTCCTTAAAAGATGATTCTCCTGCCATTTGTTATCTTCATGAGATTCTGAGCTATCCTTTTTTGAGGCAAGTTTAAGTTTATTTAGCCCAATTTGGAAAGAGGACTGTCACAGACTAATTTAATCTTACTCAGTTTGTTGTTATTCATCTAGGTTCATCCTTTCTGCTATTGCTGAAAAGCATTTCAACGGAAAGACAATTTTTTTATATCTTTCTACCTTCTAAATTTGCGGTTGTAATGTTCATTTAATCGATAAAAGGACAACGATTTTGGTGTGCTCACCCTGCAGCTGAACCTACTTTTGCCAACATGTTTGCGGCTGTTTGCGTTGGCTTCATTACTTACACTTTAATTAATTGTCGTTGAGTAACTTAAGGCATTTGTTCTTTCTAAGTTCAAGTTTCATTCAAGTACGACTGATGTATCTAACAGAAAACAAAGTACCCCCAAAAAAAGAATACATGCTAGTTTTAAATTGTAAAACAAAGTGTGGGCGTATCGAACTTAGCACTAGTTAAAAATAACTCACTGCAGCAAATCGTTACTTCGTCTTCAAATTGGTTAAGGTACATTTTACTTGTTCATCTAAGAGTCAATATTGAAATAAAGTTTAAGTTACATAGCACATTATAGAGGTTAAAACGAAACCATTAAGGGTTTTTTCTTATTTTTAAAAAATTAATTTTATTTATTTATTTATTAAAACTGGTCTTATTAGACCAACCATTAATTTTACAATATTATTATAGAATAAATAAATGTTTACATTCCTATAAACCCATTGGTACAATACTATTTACATTTCATTATTCACTATTCATTTTTAACGACACAAGTTCATATGGCTTTGTTCTTTTTAATCTTCTGACCATATTTCGGCTATGTAAGATTTTGGTCGATTCCACATTCTCGTGCCGGCTGAGGCCAGCCTGGTGTTTGGTGGCAAATATTTGTATTTCAGGGATCTTAAGATCCGTATGTAAGTCCTTATTTCTTATGTACCAAGGTGCATTGACCATGTTAAGTAACATTTTATTTTGGAGTGTTTGTATGATTTTGATATTGCTGTGTTTGGTACAACCCCATAGTTGAATACCATATGTCCACATAGGCTGCATGACTTGTTTATATAACATTGTATTTTGTATAGCAAGCTTGGAGCCACGTCCTATCAACCAGTATAGTTGTCTATACCTTAAACCTATTTCTGTCCGAATGTGTGTGATTAGTGATCATTAATCGATAATTATTCAGAAATCGTGAGATGCGATCTGGTGTGATGTAGGTTTCAGAAAAACATTTTCTTTATCGTCCCAACGTTTCAATCTTTAGATAAAGAAAATGTTTTTCTGAAACCTACATCACATGTCACGATTTCTGAATAACTATTTCGGTCCGTTTTTTCTTCACATGTTCTTTCCATCTCAGCTTGCCATCTAAGGGCATTCCCAGATATTCAGCTGTATCGCTGTATGGTATGGTAGTCCCATCGATTGTGAGCGACGGAACATGGTCCACTTTTATGTTTGTAAATATTAGATGCACTGATTTATGCTGTTTGAGCTTATTTTCCATTTTTTGGTCCATTCGTTTATCTTATTACATGCATTTTGGAGGATTTTGGTTGAATTGGTGATAGTCGGTCCTAGTGATATCACCGCTTTGTCATCTGGAAACGTTGCAATTTTTACTCCATCTATTTTCGGAATATCACTGGAGTATCACAAGTAAAGCAGTGGATCTAACATTAAAATAGAAAAGAATGGTACCCTCAAGATGCATCTATTTGTAAATGAAGAAACATTTAAACCCGTTGGTTCATTGTGTTATGTTTCTATTGATGCTAGAGCGGCTTAAATATGCGCTTTCACCGTTGATTGCAATTGCTTTAACGACTTGGTGTAATATTTTCTGCAATAAAATGAAAAATCAGCAATATTTGTGTTCGGGCGCGTCACACTCCTTTCATCATCTCATTGCCATCGCCATTTGGATTTCATCATCCATCATCATTATCATCATCGACGCTACTGGAACCAGGCCTGTGCACTGGCCTAGTCATCGCCCAAAATCGCTGCATATCGCCTATATATCTGAGCAGCCCGCCATGTGCTTTACTTCGCAATATTACTACGCAGTGAGTCAATCCCATCCTATTTTATTTTATTATTCTTAATTTAACTCCACCTGTACCCTTTCAATCGGAAGTTCACATTTCCGTTGGCGCCGAAACATTTAACTCGCTTAATTTTCTTTAAATAATACCTAGTATCTTCGGTGGTGTTCGTTGGCGCCATGTTGTGTTTGGTTGCTGGCGAACAATAAGATTATTTAGAGAACTATTAATACAGAATGTTCGTTATTCTATTTTTCTGACAGGTGCATATTTCTATTTGAGTTGCGTCAATTTTTATGTAAATATTTAGTACTTTCAATGAATTTAAGATTAATTAATTTGAAGTTTGAAGATAATACAGTGATGGGAAGAGATGATCCATGGGTTACCAGCCCCTGAAATAGTTCCTACCTTTTTGGTAACTTTCCTTGAACATTCCAGCAAACACGGGTTAATAATAAGGATCAGTCTAAAAATGTGATACGGGAAGTTATTGTGGATGTAGAAAATTCTCTTGGGTCATGTATTTTAGAAAGCTGCGTGTTATTTTGGATTACTACCTGGATAGCGGACTAAAATTTACGTTTTTCTTGTTTCGATTCATACATATGTTGCCACTTTCCTCGTGGACACCTTTTACAATGGTCAATGATATCCGTTTTTGTCATTAGCCTTATTGCAATGCCTTGAGGTACTTCTCGATCGATCCACACGGTCATTTAACTGGTTTGTCCTCAGTACTTCCCCATTAATCATTCCTCGATGTATCCTTCTCTGTCCACACGTGCGACCATGCTTCCACATTTTTTATCAGTCTCTATTGCTATCTTCTTCTATCTCTTTTCGACGGTATCTCTTTCTAACTCTCATCTCGTTACTTATTCTTCGGTCTTTCTGGCCCTTATCCTCTGCTCTTGATCTCTTTCCTTCTTCATCTTTCTCCATCCCTCGTTCTATCTGAATACCTCTCTCTCTCACTCGCACTCTCTCTCTCTCACTCACTCTCTCTTTCACTCTCTCTCTCACTCTCTCTCTTTCTCTCTCTCTTTCTCTCTCTCTTTCTCTCTCTCTTTCTCTCTCTCTCACTCACTCACTCACTCTCTCTCTCTCTCACTCACTCTCTCTCTCTCTCTTTCTCTCTCTCTCTCACTCATTCACTCTCTCTCTCCCTCCCCCTCACCCCTCTCACTCACTCTCTCTCTCTCTCACTCTCACTTTCTCTCTCCTTCTCCCCCCTCTCTCACTCTCTCTCGTTCCCATTTTTCTACATTTTCTCGTTAATTATAAGAGAGGTCTTTCCCGACCTACATTTGCGAGATTTGTTAAACAAAACGTTTCCAACCTGGCTGGACTAAGATTTATTGGTATTATCCCAGGGTTATGCGAGATATCTATTATATCGTCTCCTGATGCGTTTTTCCAAAGAGAAGGAGGAAGGGCCTGCAACGTTATCGTTTCGTATTAGTTTTCTTGGTCTTTTGATATTTGACAAGGGTATTTTTCATACCGTTGTAGCGGTTATCGGGTAATATTAATAATACATTTATCTTACAGTTACTAATTTATTAAACATAAACATGGAAAAGATAATGTGCACACTTACAAAGTTCTATAGGATACTATATGCGGAAAAATGTCCGGAATGGTTCTCGAGAGTCCTATCGCTAGGCGAAGTAAAAGAAGAGTGGTCGTAGCCAGGGAAAACCTTCCTCAGGTTTTTCCTGGTCACCAGTGTTGTCCTGATCGCCTACACCGTGTTATAATGAGTTGGGACTATTTCTGCCGTTTTTAATTTTTTATCAACGGATCTTTCTTTTCCCTTCTTATACTTATTTTTTGTTCTAAAAGTATTACAATTATAATTGTTATTTGAAATTTCATTTGTATTTTTAATTTTATAAGTTTTTAAATTGCTTACCGTAAATGGCTTGTTTATTACGAGGCCTATATCTATTTCCATTGGATTTAGTACCTTACACACCGCTTCGTTGTTTTCTTCTTTTAATACACATTGGGGGATTTCTACTATTTTGTGATATCCCAATATGCCTTCACCATTTTCCGTATTTTTAATTTTATGATTTTTAAAGGTAAAGTCAATTATTTTCAGATGATGGTACCATAATGCTCACAGGTAGGGATCTCTTGACTCTTTTCCTACTGATGGAAAACGCCATGGGATTGCTTTATAGGTAGTGTTGTGACAAAGGTTTATCAATTAATCCTGCTAAACTAGAATTGATAATGTTTAGCAGGAGAAGAACGTTAGGTAATTTTAAAAACCCTAAATTTCAGGGCTTAGAATTAAAGTTAGTGGATTCCCTCAAATTCCTTGGCGTGACACTTGACAGGAAACTTGATTTGAAAGGTCATATTAATAACATGTACAGGAAAGGCACTATATCAATGTACAATGTAGGAGAATTGTCGGTAAAACATTGGGCATCAAACCATGGGTAGCCAAATGGCTATATACTGTAATTATTCTACCTAGTTTCTTTTTCGCAGCTTTAGTGTGGGGGAAAGGTCTAGAAAATAAAGGGAATAGTAATAAATTAAAGTAATTTTAAAGACTAGGTTGTTTGATGATGAAAGGAGCATTTTCAACTACACCCACCCTAGCTCTTGAAATCATAACCAATACCACACCCCTTCACATTGAGGTTAAGGTCAGAGAACTAATCAGCTGCGACGAGAAAGAAACTCAGAATTATGACATAGCCCTAAAGGATTCTCTCTCTTAAGGCTCGATATAAACTTAAGTTTTAAAAGTATAAATACTGTCTATAAGAAAAAACCTTGAAGAAAATTGTAGTTGTATCTCTATTTTGTATCCATTTATGTTTTAGTGGTCTATTGACCAAGTTACTTCTTTCAATTAATTATTCTTTTTATGTATGTTTTGGTTGAGATAAAAAAGTTAATGTCACGAGCGGGATTCGAACCCATACCCACGATCTTCGGCTAAATACGCCGCTGCTCTACCACTTGCGCTATCGTGACTTCGATCCTCTCTGACACCGACTCTCCACGTGTTTCCACGTGTTTTACTAGTCTGACCACCAATTGAATGAAAACATAATGACTAAATTATTCATTTTATGTACGGTCTTGGTCGAAATGAAAAAGTTAGTGACACGAGCGGGATTCGCACCCACGATCTTCGGCACAATACCTGTTCTAACCACTTCTCGGATAGCTCTGGTGGTTAGAGCAGCGGCGTATTGAGCCGAAGGTCGTGGGTGTGGGTTCGAATCCCGCTCATGACACTGTCTTTTTAATCTCAACCAAAACATACATAAAAAGAATAATTAATTGAAAGAAATAATCATTATTTTGCATTGTTCTTTGTATTTCCCTCTAACGAATTCGACAGATTCGTCGGAGTTATAAAAAACAAATTCAGCACATTGATCCTTACCTGAAACAAGCTTTTCCAATGTTGCATATCAATCAAATTAATTATAGTACTATTGTAATATCTTGTTGAAGGCGTAATAAGATCCAAATGTAAATCTTTCATCATTCTAAACTATTAAATTCACTAGTGTTCGTGGTCCGCTTGACCAATTAATATCTTTCAATTAATTAAGGTTTTTAGTTGAGATAAAAAAGTCAGTGTCACGAGCGGGATTCGAACCCACGATTTTCGACTGGATACGCCGCTGCTCTACCAGCGATCGATACTCTACGTAGCTCTACTTCTATCCACTCGGCCATTAACCTCCTTGAAAAATGGCAAAAAGGAGGGAAAATTCAAAAAGTGGGGTTGAGATGGGAGGTTTGTGGCCGAGTGGATCGAAGTCACGATAGCTCAAGTGGTAGGGTAGCGGCGTATCTAGCCGAAGATCGTGGGTTCGAATCCCGCTCGTAACACTGACTTTTTTATCTCCACTAAAAACGATAATTAATTGAATTCTATTAACTTGGGCCATTATAGTTATAGAATCCAGATAGGTTGTATAGAATCGGAAGAGGTCATTTGGTCAATTTATTTATTACAAAAAATTACATACATAGTGGGTTAACTCCGGCTTATTAATACAAGTGCCTCCAATAAAAACGCAATTTTACCCTGCAAAAAAGTGTCACACATGTTTTGAAGATGCGCAAGATGCAGGATAATACTGCACACTTTTTACTATATTGTCATTTCTATTAAACTTTATATCTCGATACGTAGTAAGTAATAATTTATTTCTTGGTGTTGCCATTAGTATCGCGTATTACGTCCTCTGTCTTTGTGAAGGGCCTTAAGTTACTTAAGCATGGAATAAATAAGCGACCGAATTTCATCTTGAGAAACAGAATCCCATTCTTCAACAAGTGCGGTTTGATGAAGCTGTTCAACACTTGTTTGAGGAGGTGAACGATGTCTAACCCGTCTCTTTATCATGTCCCTTAAGTGTTAGGATTCATGTCAAGAGAACGTGATGGCCAATTCATTGTGGTAATCCCTACATCCTCCAAGTAATGGGTGACAACTTGAGCTACACGCGGTCAGCATTATAATGCATTGGCACGAATTTGTTCACAATGAATAGAACGTATGGGATCACAGCATCTAGAACCTCAATGCACCTTTGTGCTGTCAAAGATCTATTCCGTATGATAATCTGTACGGTTGAAACCACCCCATACCATAACTGACTGTTTTTGAAAAGCCTTCTACCCACCATGGCACATAAAGGAAAGCATGATCCACGTCTTCTCCACACACGGCCTCGTATTTTGATTACAACCAAACCGGCACTAATCTGTGAAAAGAATTGTCCTCGATTGTTCAAGTTTTCAAGCGAAAATTGCGAATAGTAGCCTCTCCATTAGATGTATTTCCAGTAGTAGAGAACCTAATACGGAATGTCGATATAGAGACTAGGCTATTCTGATGAAGCCTTCTGATGACTGCTTTAGAGCATACATTATGGATAGTTTGGAGTTAATTACCTATTGAGGAAGTCGTTAAATGGGGGTTCCGTAGTGCGGTAGGAGCATTAAAACGATCAATTCTAGCCGTGGAACATCGCTCTCGACCACAATTTTCTCTTGGATCGAGATTTTCGGTGGTGCCAAACCGCTGTAGACCATCATCTATGGTAGAGCGCGGCCCAGCTACGACTCGGGCTATTTAACATTCGAATCCGGCATACTTACAAATGGGCTTTTTTTCAAAAACATCGCCACCTCGAGGGCTAATGTCTTTGAGTATATGATGACTATGATAAAATAATTTACTTGCTGATTTGAACGGAGAAATCACTTAGGAAAGACACTCCGATATAAGTACATGTCAATACGAGGCCGACTCCTTCTCCAACCTAATCTACGATCATATAGACACAAGTCATCACTTTATCTCATTCATCTATCCCTATTGTTGTGTTAAGCCAGTTACTTCTGATAATAGTAGTATGTCGACGATTATATATATATATATATATATAATTATATTGTCTCGTCGACATACTACTATTATCAGATGTAACTGGTTATATATATATAATATAACAATTCATAGTAAACCCAATGGCGGTTGAGCAACCCGTGGTTTAGTTTACATAGAGGTCTATCAGGAAGTGAGTCTGATAAAAGATGGATTACTGTTGGATCAAGGAGACGGAAGTGAGTAGGGAGGTCATGGTTAGATTGGGCACTTAGAAAAGTATTTTTCAATAAGCTGTGGGTTTAGGTCTAGAAGGATTGGTTTTCGTAGGAGTTGGATGTTTTGGCTGAACCCCACATTTCCATAGAGTAAGTCCATGACAGTTGAGTAGTCCTCCACTTTTTAGTTATGGGGAAAGTGTGTAAGTTCACATGTAGAAAATCCCTTAGGATCAGGACGAAATTCTCCCCACTTGCGTATTCCGAAGGGCGGCTGATCGTGCACCGCACGCCGCACAGCTCAAAGGGATGGGACGAGTTTTGTCTGAACCTCTGGATATACTCCAGTCTATAGAATTGGCCGTTCTATCACCTCCAAGTGGAGTCACCCTTCTTAGCCTAGGTACTTTCGGCTTAGGCTTTCGATTTAAGTAGAGTGGTAATCAGTCAGAGCCATGTCGATAAGTAAAGTGTTCTAGTATACAGCATTAAACCCTCAATACCCTCCAGGAGTCTCACCAGTAAATCGCTAAGAAGTTGCTTGCTCCCATCCCCTACACAAGTACACAGCCTACCTCTTCAAATACCTATAGTTGTTACTTTAAAAAGAGGTTGCTCTGATCCGTGAGATTCAAAACAAATCATGTCCCGAACAGCCTCATTAAGGCAGCCAAACAGCGTGTTTGGTTTACAGTAGTTCCAAAACCACCTGTTGACGACTTAACTTTCACAGAAAAGCACACTCATGCTGAAATGAAAAGATAAATTCAGTAAACAGTATTGCAGAATCACTATCAATAGTAATAAAAGCATGAGGCTAGATAGTGAGCTATAATCTATATATGACAAAGAACAATAATTCTTCTTGATAGCAGAAAAAGGCTAGTTAGCCTCCTAAGGTAAAACAAATCTGCAAAAATAAACATATGGAAAAGTACACAACCTAACATTACCACTCTTTACCTCTTCGTAACTTCAGAAATTCTAGGCTAGTGTCGTGCAACGAAAGTGCTGGCGGGTATGCCACCGTTCAAAATACTCAAACAGATCAAGGCTGCTAAGCTGAAAACTGAAGAACGACTATGGACTATGACAGGCCCAAGACGGCCCACTTAAAGACTACAGGAACGGAAGCTCGTTCAACTAGGGTTGGATGTCTGTGACGACTAAGTCATCATTGGTGAAATCTACATCACGGTAATGATAAGCCACGCTAAAGAGGAAGAATTCGTCAATCCTAAATGACACAATGGGATAAAAGTTGTGCCGTGATAACCAATATTTTATTCCTTCATTTATACTTGTAATAATATAGATTTAGTATACTTAAGTTACTTGAAATGCTTTTTCTTCTTATTCACTTTCTTCTATTTTTCCTTGGCTACAGTGTTCATGATATGCACGCTTTTTTGTAGATGCTAAGATAAATGCTGAAATTAATATGATTTGAAGAATTCATCAGAATCTAGTCACGGCACTTCCTTATTTATTGGAACGCGCTCAAAGTTAGTCTTCCTCATTGAACTAACGGTAATATTTGTACGATTTCTCTCCCCAAAGAGGAGTTTGATAAACTCAACTGGTGACTTTTCATCTGCAACATTTACACGTTTAACTTGTTGGGCGATGTGCAAACCACACCTAAGTTGACACTCGTCGGCTCGGGTTTTAGTGATTCAATAATTTGACTTTTGAACGCAAGCATGAAGTCATTACGTTTTGATTCCACCAATTACGGAGAAATAATGACTTTAAGTCTTCTTCTTCATTACATTAATTACCTGCCCGCATTTCGTTTGCAAAGGACAAAAATACGTTAATTTGTAGAATAACTGAGAAATGTAAGTTTGTTTACTGTATATAAAACATAAATAAATTATGCAAGTACTATACCATTATTAATTACTATTTTGAGAATTTTATTTTTTAAATGTTTTTAAGATGACCTAGTTGGTTTATTTTCGAAATAGATTATAAAAATATTTTATTTTTCTTCTATACCCTTTTCTACCCCTCGTGCCTGAGGAATTCGACCATTGTGATGCACGCTTTTTTGGAATGATGGGAGTGTTACATCTTTTACATACTAGAAGTTTATAAAATGGATAAGCGTAATCCTGTGGGCCATCACCTTCATAAAATATACACGATTGACGTAAATCGTGAACCTAGGTGTGTCTCTCCCCAGGTACTGAACCTTATATATAATTTATAAGCGGCAAGCCTCGTTCCAAAAGCTAGAGTGAAGTAGAGTCTAAGTACTAGTAATAACACAACACAAATGTGTCATACTACATAAATATTGTAGTCGGAACAATCTCAAGCTTTGATGTTCGTAAAACAGTCGAAGTTCATTTCAGAAATCTGGTCTTTTTAAGAAAAAATTTAAATACTCGGGGAAATTCCCTTCTGTTCACTCATTTACTTTACCTATTTGGGTAACACGGCTTCGACCTCCGGTAATTTACAAAAAAACAGCCGAGCATTTCAAAACCCAAAAGAATGATACTACGATACCATCTGTATGACAATGGGCATCCTCAGCAATGTCAAATTGGACTCATGGGATCCAAACGCCCATTTATACAACTCTCTGATAAACACATTCCTACTATACAAATCTGAAATTTGGGGAATTCGCTATGTATTTCAAAATTGGAAAGGAGCAACAAAAATTTTTCAAATTCTTGCTACACCATCCTACTACACCTCCTTTCGATCATAAGTGAGATTGGACACAGGTGCACCATAAGCAGCTACCTTGATATTTAAACGAATTATTACACACTAGCTAAAACTTCTTCCTGACGTAATATTCAGAAATTCTTCTTTTTTAGATTAATCCATTTTATAGATAACACAAATATATCCTTTAACTGGTGTCGGGTTCTCAGAGACCATCAGAGCAGAGGATGTTTGCGAAATTCAAAATCACAATTATTTAAAAAAACTTTCAAATCATTATGGAAGCATTTAACAATCACTACGTACATCTGAATGTAGAAACAGTCCTAGAAAGCAATTTTAATAGTAATTTCAGGAAATTAACTGAATTTCGATAAAAAGGTGAATCCATTTATGTGTTAGTGGTCAATTGACCAAGTTACTTCTTTCAATTAATTATTCTTTACATGTAAGTTCTTGGTTGAGATAGAAAAGTCAGTGTCACGAGCGGGATTCGAACCCATGACCTTCGGCTAAATACGTCGCTGCTCTACCACTTGGTCAATTGATCAATCAATCAATCCTGATTACTCGACATTTGAAAAATGTGTAAAAATGAAAAAAGAGAGAAAATTCGAGAGGTTGTAGATTGAGATAGAGTTGCTGTTCGAGTGGGTCTAAGTCACGAAAGCTCAAGTGGTAGAGCAGCGGCGTATTGTGCCGAAGGTCGAGGGTTCGAATCCCGCTCGTAACACTGACTATTTGATGATGCGCAGGATAATAATGCACACTTTTTACTATATTGTCATTTCTACTTAAACTTTATCTCTCGATACGTAGACCAAAATATGGACAAGGAAAGAAACATTAAATCCCTTCTTGAGACAAACACTGAACCACAAATAAAACATATTTTTGTTTACAAAACGGGCATTGAACACAAGAAATTTTACTGGTATAAAGTGTAATATCAATTACAAAATAATTTTCAAATATGCCCTAATGTTGTTCACTTGAGAAACTAATCTTTAACCATTGTGGGTAAATAGCATTGCTGTTAAAGACGGTTAGTTGAGCATGTTTTATTTATTTTATTTTGCGAGGGTCTTATTTTACTTTATTTTAGGAAAAATTGAATTCTACAACAATTTGTTCTTAAATTTTTAACACTGTGCAAACTAATATAAAAAATAATTAAACAAAAAATTGTAAGATACCAACCGCATTTCAAAAGGATCGAATTTTTGTACAAACAAAAAAAGCATCCATTCATTCATTCAATTGAACTGAGTACATCTATCGATTGGCTTATAGGGCCAGATGCTTCTTCCTCCTGTATCTTCTAGTTCCAATATCCATCAATGCACCTGGAAATAGGGTTTCTTGACTGAGGTTTTTTGTACTTAGGTTTGTCTCGAATTTTCTTTAAATTCAAATATGCTGTTCATGTCGTCCTTAGGAGCCGATAGTATGAAATATTCTCTTATTGAGATGGCTCTCATTGCTTATGAATTTTACTTTTTGGATTAATCATTGTTCGTGTTTTTTTCTACTATGTACTTACTGGGTACTTCAATTAGCACTTAGTTTTTATGGGTCTTTGCAGTAGTAGCCAATTAAGTGGCTGGAAAAGTTTTTCCTTTATTGGGTATTTATGGTAATAGTAGTAATAATTAGCACGGGCTAAGTAATAAACAATTCAGTATTGTTTGTTTAATATATTACTTTTTGTAAATATATTGTAAATTAGTTTGGTTTTGCAATTCAGCACCTTGAGCTAATGATGTTTGAGTTTAATACTCTGAAGGCTACATGGCTATCTGACAAGACACTTCATCAAGATGAAGTAACTCAATATGCAGCATTAATTTATGTAGAACGTCTCACTGAAAAAATGATAAAAGTTTGCAAAAAAAAAATAATTGTTTAAAGGTTTTACTCTTACATGAGTGAAAATGTATTCAATTTATTACCTTCCATAAAAGACTCTTTAGGAAAAAAAAACAACAGCAAAATAGTTTATAAATTAAAATGCACCTGCCAAAAAATCTATATAGGAATAACAGTACAATTTTTATATGAAAGGCTAAACCAACACCAAAAAGATGTAAAAAATAAGAAAAAACAGCACAGGTTTAAGTCAGCATATCACAAATCCAGGACATGATATAAATTTTGAGGATGTAAAAATACAGTGAGGAAAATAATAATATAAAATAATTAGAGTTGGAAAACATTTACATCAATATGTATAAAATAACGTTTACATTCAACAAGATAAAAACAAAATTTGTTATCAGAGTAAAAACACATTAAAAATGTACAAAAGTAATTGTAAGAACTACACATAAATGTTCTTAAAACAAAATAGTGATTAGTAATAAGTAAACACAACATATAACAAGTAGGGAAACAATCAGGTTTATGCTTGTCAGAAAATAAACCGAGGTAGTTGCTTGGAAGAATACATTGGTTAATAATAAATTAAATATAAAAAATTCAATATTAAAACCTACAATTAACTAAGGTTTTTAGTTGAGATAAAAAAGTCAATGGCACGAGCGGGATTCGAACCCACTATCTTCGGCTAGATACGCCTCTTAAAACCTACACTAATTTGTAATTTTAGAGAGTAAGACTGAAGAGGGAAGGCGGAAGCCCCCAAAATCGATTCAATAAAAATGAAAACATAAAAAAAACACAACAAAAACAGGATTTTGTTCTTGAAGAAAATCCGACTACATGTGACTATCCAGTACGTAAAAGATAAAACAAAGAGATATGTTTTTGTTTTTATGTTTACATTTTTTAAATTGCGAGGATTCGAGATTGAAAGATACTGGCGCACTTGCTCTTAAGTTCTGAATATTTGGTTTTACCTACAAATTAACTGAAGGTTTTCCTCTTTCCCACTTTTTTGTGCTTAGGTAAGTTTGTTTGGAACTTTTGTTTAATTTCAAATATACTGTTTATACATCCCTAGAAGCTTATAGAAGCTTAGCTCTTAGGTTTTAGTCCAATTGGAGATTCCTTCTTTATCGATGTTAATAATTTTTTTTTATGTACTTCTTATAATTTCGTAGAGGGGAATTAGTCTTCATATTTTATCTATACCAGCTGTGTACGTGTTCTCATCGCTCTAGTGATACAAATACATGCGAGGGTTAGCATTTTTGTGTATGTGATTGTCTCACCATTACAGTACATTCAGAGCAGAATATCTGGTGTAAAATCCGAGATGTATGTTGCAAAGGAACCTATTCCTACAGTAAATAAGTTTAGAAAAGGCAAAAAGTCACAAAATGAATTCGTTAGACCGAAGTTTTGGGTACATTCAAAACATTTTACTCCATGGTGTTGCACCGTAAATTGATACTCAACGTATTATTGCTGGTCATGCAAACAAAACATAAACGTGCAAACATAATCAATGCTTTTCGAAACACGGATATTCCCAGCCATAATCTATTGGCGTAGCACTTTGACATATGTGTGTTTCTTAGTGACCAGTTGTTGCAAACGGTGAGCAGTTGTTTTCTCTGTCGCAACCGCGAACTTAACACGCAAGCTGAGGCGCCGAAAAGAAAACAGTAAACAATAGATTAAATCAAATCCTAGATGGTACTTTATTTTACATAGACTGTCTAACAACTGAAGCAAAACAATGAAATATCACAGCCATCAAAGAGGTCAATAGAACAAATTAAATAGAAACACCTTCAGACTAATCTATTTATCTGCGTAAGGAAATACTTCCTTAGATCTATTGTTTTTTGGGCCTGTCCTTAGATATATGTGGATATAGGGAGCGGTTGACAATTTTCCATTGTTCATGTTGATATAAATGAACCTAGCCCATAACTGAAAGAAGACGCAGCCAAATATCTCCAGTTTAACTTGAGTAATAGCGTTTTACTATTCGAAATAAAAATGTCCTTATATTATACTGGGTGTCCCGTGAAAAAAGCGTCATACTTCAGGAGATTATCCCACATGTCAAATTGGCATAAAAAAATCTCTATTGTCTAATATCTGATCTTCATTGCTATTTGTGATATTTCACTCTGTCAGGAAATGATGTCAGACATTCTACAATACATTGAACATTCTGAAGATTCAATTTACTTTTTGAAGCTTTTTGTTTTTACTTAGGTTCAATTTTGTAACAGAAAGTCTTTTTTGTTTACTTTGTATTAATTTCATTATTTTCGTTATAGAAATTTCAAAACTGTGAATATTTTTTTAACCGATTATAATAAAATAATAAATTTTTTAGTAATTTAATATTATTTTTACATTGGTGATAAAAATAACTCGTCTCTTTGAGAAATTAGGTATATGTGTTTAAAGCTCATAAGTAGGGGCAACTTTTCTGTAAGCACCATGTTTGTCAGAATTTACAAAACCAAGAAAATCTTTTTTAAACTTTAGGGAAGAACTTCGTAAACTCGTAAAAGTTTATGTTCTAAGTAATTTTACGGTTTGCTTGCTTAAGTTTATAGTAAAGGAAAATAAAGGAACAAATGAATCTCATAGGGATTTTTAATGCTCTTTCCATTGGTGTATTCAAATTTACAGTAGGATTTACTTTTGATGAGATACGGCAGACTTTGTGAAATAAAGTTGTAAAAGGTTGAAGTAACTTGAAAAGTGAAATATCTCGCATGCTATTGAGATTCGGACTTTGAACAATACGGAGTTTTTGTTCAATTTGACATGCCTGACAACTTCTTGAAGTGTTGACTTATGTTTACGAGACACCCTGTATATATAGTAGTTATTTAATTTTTAAGGCATACCTTTTGTAAAAATGGGATTGGTTTTTTACGTTAATGATAACTATCAGAATCGACAATAATGAGAAATCAGGAAAACAACCGGCTTTGATTAGACATAATTGCTGGTTCCTTCTCACTTGAGAGCACAAAGTGTAAAAGAGCTCGTTGGAGGAAAGATGCTGACGTCCACTGAAGACGTTAATTCTGAAACCTGACCTCAGCGTACAGCGAGACTAGGGGGACCAGAGTGATCAGAGAAGATCTAATTGTGGACACTTGTTCAAACAATTCTCGTAACGTCCGACAAGCCTTCACAGGGCATGTTACCTTGTTGGAGATACGACGCATAACATTAAGGCTTATTGACTGGAAGGTGCTAATTTACATCAAACCTGTAACTGACAGAAGTGTACCGGTTCCCTTCCTTTTGTGAAACGTTCTCATGTTAGACAACGACGAGACTTCCCACCATTGTTGTGTAGACAATAGGCCGGGGGCGGGCCCCGTTTGAATTTTGGCAACAATGCTGTTTGTCGTTGTGACAAACTGGACACTCCCGCGCTATCTAACCTTTATTTATCTCGGTCATCTTTCAGAGGAGGGCCAAGAGTTCGCCCGGGGCAATAAAAAGGCACAATGTACTGAATCATAAAACGGTGGAAAAGTGCCGAGAAATAGGGGAAGGGTGGCAGGAGGCACTCTCACTGCCATTTTACAAAACGAATAAAGACCTTCCATCATTCTAACACTCAAGATACCTGGCTTATCTCCGATCTACGCCTCGAAGGGAAACTTCATTCTCCATTCCTAATATGAACGCTATCTGAACACTGTTCAATTTGGTGCTATCTAATATGTATTTTTTCTTGAAGTCGTCGGATTGAACGTTTCGAATAAATATTCAAATTTAGCTTTTAAATAAGTTTCAAAGGAATTGGGTTTTTCTAAGTGCCCTCATCCCTGATCGTTTTTTAAAGTATAACCAATTGTTAATTCTATACGGAACAATCTGAAGAATTTTAGACTTCCAAAATTGTCAATTATTATTAATAAAACAAATTTCTTGAAGGCCGTTAATATTAAAATATGTTAATGTTTAAAAAGTAATGCATTTTTAGTTCATTGCTAATCGTAGTTATTTTTTATAAAATGGTTACTAACCAACTTGTTCCA
Organism: Cimex lectularius; assembly: GCF_000648675.2. Taxonomy (NCBI): domain Eukaryota; kingdom Metazoa; phylum Arthropoda; class Insecta; order Hemiptera; family Cimicidae; genus Cimex; species Cimex lectularius. The sequence continues at coordinate 21,833 of NW_019392668.1, forward strand.
TATGTAGTTCCAATCTATAAAAACGTTGTTTCCTTATGATTTTTTCATTGCTACAGAATATTGAAAATGTACCAATGACACACGTGTACAGGGTGTCCCAGTTCCTTCTGACGAAACTCAGGGAATCGATTCTATTCTTCGTTTGGAGCAAAAAATGCTTAGGAGAAAATTTTCGGAAAGTTCTCTATTTTGAAGATATAATTTAGGTTTTTTCAACTTTTCACTATCTTACCACATAAAAACGCTTACAACTTCCAAAATGTTGAGACTACAACAAATCTAATTACACCATTTGAAAGAACGATACATTTGCTGTAAGATACTTCTATTTGCAGTAATCTGAATCACTTAAAATGTTAGCCAATATCAGTTGGAACATGTCAAAATTACAAAATTTAAAATTTAGGTCATGATTGCACGTTCTACTAAGGTTACAAAAAAATACCTACAACTTGTCCAATTTCATAAAAACTCTTCATCTAATATGCTTTACGTTAATATATCCAGGTTTTTAAATAACGTTCTAGTAGAGTTGAAAAATCAGGAACTGGGACACCCTGTATATAAAAATTAAATGGAAAATAATGAAAACAAAAAGAAGAGTGCGAAAATACACATTGACAATATTCCTTTAGGGTCTTTCAAAATTCAATAATTATAACTATTATATTTAGTGGTTAATTGATCAAATAACTTCTTTCAATTATGTGTGGTGATTAGTGACCGTTAATCGATAATTATTCAGAAGTCGTGAGATGCGGCCTGCTGTGATGCAGGTGTCAGAAAACATTTTCTTTATCGTGCCAACGTTTCGATCTTTATTGAGGTCATCTTCAGGGCCTGGGATTTACAAACATTGTTTTCCACATCCTAAATGTATTTATTAAATGTAAACAATGTTTGTAAATCCCAGGCCCTGAAGATGATCTCAATAAAATCGAAACGTTGGCACGATAAAGAAAATGTTTTTCTGAAACCTACATCACACCAGACCGCATCTGACGATTTCTGAATAATTTTCTTTCAATTACTTAATCGTTTGACGTAAGGTTTTGGTTGAAATGAAAAACCTCGCGTCACGTGCGGGATTCGAACCCACGACTTTCGGTTAAATACGCCGCTGCTCTACCTATCGTGACTTCGATCCACTCTGATACCAGCTCCCCATCTCAACCTACAACTTCTCGAATTTTTCTCTTTTTCGCCATTTTTCAAATGTCGTGAAATCAGGATTCGATTCTAGCTTTTTCAATTGAACCAAAACCTTACATAAAAAGATTAAGTAATTGAAAGAAGTAAGTTGGTCAATAGACCACTAAATATAATGGATTTAATAAGTAAAACGAAGTATAGCTTCACAAACGTCTCCTCGTGGCCACGTAAGTCGCCGAGAATCGAATCCTGATTACATACATTTGAAAAATGACAAAAAAGAGGGAAAATTTGAAAGGTTGTAGGTTGAAAGGGAGTTGGTGTCCATGTGCAGCGTTGTATTTAACCGAAGGTCGTGGGTTCGAATCCCGCTCGTGACGCTAGGTTTTTCATTTCAACCAAAACCTTACATAAAAAGATTATAAATAACATTAATTATGACAAACGTGTGAAAATAATTATTAGAGAAGTAAAGTAAGTATCAAGTACGAGAGGTGAAACCACTTTAAAATAAATTTTTCATATTATAATCAATTGAAAAGCCATGGGCTCTGCCGGGTTTCGAACCCAGCACCCCGAGTTGTAACCACTCGGCCGCCATTGTCTCCCTTTCTATTATGTTAAAACAAACGGAAAAAATACTAAAAATAATTTGGATTCAAATGGAAACTCCTTGAATTAACATATTAAACGAAAAAAAGAGTAAGTTGTTCACTCGAATAGATACATTTATAATATTAATGTAGAAGATGTCGCTGAACAACCGTGCATTACCATAAAGGGTGACAGAATTTTTAAAACGTAATAAACGATTATTACGAACACTTGTCCTCATCAGAGCAGAATTTAACTGTTTCAATCTTAATCTTTGTTTTATTTAGTATTTACTCTTTTAAAAAACGGGTTATAGATAGCAGGAACTGGAGGGGTTTCTTCTGAGCACTGCACCTTCGCAGCTTATTGTATTTCCATGTGGCCCATTTTGCGTAAGAAAAATCCAGAGGCGCGGTGGGAATCGAACCCACAACGCGCGGGATCTCATTTCTGATACTTGTTTCGTTAAACATAAGAATTCACTTAAGGATTTTAAATAATTCACTTTGTCTTTGAATTTGGAAATAAGTTAGTTGAAAGGGATCCGGTGGAGGGAGCCATTCTTCAGGTGCTGCGGTTTCTTCGGTCGCCCTCATCTGATGAAGGGGGACATTCTACGAACATTCTTTTCCGATTCTGGCCATAGTTACAAATTCTTATGAATTATTTGTGGCTGGATGTTATAATGCATTTTTCTCTTTTACTGAAAATACTTGATAAATTTTGGCCACAAGGTGTTAAAAGAAACACGACAAAATTTCTCCCAAGATCCAACTTTAACAGAAAGACAAAAACTGCGCAAAAATATGAAAATATAGAAACACACTCTTTTCCACTATGAACAGAACGAGAAGTCAAATTAATCTAATATAAAACAATCAAATTCATGATACTAGTGTACAAAAATTACCCTAAGAACCTGGTAACTTCCATAATATTCAGTCTGCCGACTTGCTTGTCTGTCACTTATAAAATATATAGAGAGATTCCTTTTAACAGGCTAAATTGCAGACTTGATCAGTATATCTTAACGGAACTGGACCCTCATTTCCTTCCATTGGCCTGATTTTCACGATAAAACACTTAATAAGGAAGCCGAAAATTATAAACTTTCTTCATTACTCCTCTCCGTGGACAGAAGTACATCGTTAATAAAAATACAATATTTCAGACTTTAACAAGAAAAAAACGGTTATTACAAGTTCGTTAAAGTCGTTAGTATTCTCACTAGATGTACTATGCACGGAAAAGCAACTCATAAAATTGAAAACAACGGACTCGGAATATCTAAAAGAGACTGGAAAACAAAAGGCTTGGTGGGAAAACAGGCTGTGTTTAGAAACATAATTGCCACTGGAGTTGAAAGGAAATGGAAATGAGTGACCACATAATGAGAGGTGGTCTAAGAGAATCATCATTGAATGGACTACAAAAGAAACAGAAGGCGGTCCACAAAAGAAAAAGGTGTGTGTAGGATCTGCCTGGGCAATAGAAAAGAACGTCTAGTTTTGTGCCAAAGGAGGTGTAATGATTGTAATAACATGTCTTACTTTTTTACATTATGTAAAACCTTAAATAAGTATACATAATTTAGATGGATAAGAATACATTCCCATGGGTAATTAAACATTTGGCATGTTTAAATATTAAAAAATTCACTTGCATACAGGTGTAATGTAATGTTCTAAAAACTAAGTGCTTAATAAAACTTTAATTAAATTAAAATTTAGCAAATGTGTATAAGAAATTTTAAAATAAATAAACAAATATTCGTAAAAGAATGAAAGAAGAAGTTCGATCTTTATTGAGATCATCTTTATTGGGATATACAAACATTGTTTAAATTTAACAAATACATGTAGGATGTGGAAAAAAGTGAATTTATACAATGCTAAAAAATAATATTTTTTATATTCAATAAAGATCGAAACGTTGACAGATGAAGAAAATGTTTTTCTGAAATCTACGTCACATCAGACCGCATTTCACGATTTCCTAATAATCAATCAAAATAATGTTGTAAAGGAAATATTAAAATAAATAAACAATGATTAGTTAAAGAATTGAAGAAAACATAACGTTTTTATTAAAACAAATAAAATAAATTATTGTGGAAAGAATAAATGATCCAAACAAAAATGTAACGGTGAAAAAAAGGGCCATGATCAACACCTCCTCCAACAAAATTAGAAAACAAAAAAATTCTAAATACTAAATGTTAAATAAATCTTTAATTACATTAAAATCTAACTAATGTTGTATAAAAAATATTAAATTAAATAAACAAAGGTTCGTAAAGAACTAAAATAAAATAAGTTTTTATTTAAAAAAAAAAAAAAAAAAAAACCCTATCAATGTAATGATATTTTCACTTTGTCTCATACAACAAATGAGGATTAAAATATCGGGCCTTGTGTGCTCATACAAGAGAGGTAGGTGACGGGAAGGTACGGACTAAGAGGAAAGGAACTAAGAGGAAAAAGAAAAAGTTCCAGACTCCACATTGTTAATTCAGAAACTGGTCAAGTGTTAAGCAATAAAAATAAAAGAACGATGTTGCTAATAAAAGTAGGAGTGAAGCGACGTTGGCCGCCAAGTAGATATCACTACATTGATAGATTGACTTTTTTAGGAGGACTCTGGAACTTTTATCTTTTATTTTGAGTATAATGTAGATATTACATTGATACGCTAATTTTTTTGGACGGGTCTACTTGGCCCTTTTTTCAGGGTTAGGTTTTTGTTGGGATATCATACTTTCTGTCCGCCTCAAAATCATGGACTTCGTTTTCGTATGTTTGAGGGACAGGAGCATGTTGTAGAGTTTTCTTTTGAGGATAAAAAATTGCAAATTTCATATTCATACTCTTTTACTACTGATATGCTGATAATGTTAGACCTATATTTGTACCAAATATCACTTTTTTAATTATACGGGTAGTGACTAATAATTTTGATGATATGACTAGTCCCTCCTAAAGCGGCACTTAGCTTGAGAAAATTGCGGATTTTTACCTTTTCTATAATATAAGACCTACCTTTGTCCCAAATTTTATGTTTCTACCTATACAGGAAATGCCTTATAATTTTGACGGTGAGACTACACTCTCCCCCCTCCTAAAGCTGCACTAATTTAGGGAAAATTGCAATATTTTCAGATTCTTTCCTTTACTTGCTATATAACTAACTTTTTCCCGTATTTCACTTTCTAGCTATTAGAGAAGTACCTTGTAATTTTGATGATCAGAGAGTCAGTCAGTAACAAAAAAGCAAGTTTTGAAATTCTCCCCTTTCGAAAAGGCTTAATATTAAGTGCTCAACTTGTTACAATGTCCTAAGCGACCTTAACATAATTAATGTTCCAAACTTCAAAAGCCCATCTTAAGAGGAAGCAGAGATATGAGGGTGAGAAAAACCGGGTGAATTGGTTCGTATAAAGATACACATGGCAACACACGCAATGGAAACACGGCGTACAGATATTTTTGACTTAACCGATACAGATTCATTGCAGAACTTACAATTACCATTGTATTAATTAAATTATGATCATCCATAGTGGTTATTGTGGCAAATTAAGTGCATGTACAATGAAAATTAACCAGGGTGGACAAGTATTTCAAGACTAGAGATTCGTCTTAGGAATTGCAGTTAATATATTAATTAATAAAAACAAACTGTATATAAAAGAAGAAGAAATCGACTTAGTCTGGCGTGATTGTAAATAATTAGATTTTCCATTTGGGGAGGGCTGAACCGGCATTGGGTCACTTATTGGGTCCGTCTTCACTCGCGGGTTTGTTTAACTACTCAGCTTTTGGCCATTGTGCCATCCTCACACTTAATATATCGCAATCACGAACCAAACACAATCGAAACAAATTTCAGACATAACGAATGAACACAAAGGACAAAACTCCATCGAAGAACATACATCGAGATATACAAACAAATAACATTTAAAAATAAAAACCTTACATAGCTAATCGTTTTGGCATTTTAGCTGAGTCCTTTAGCCTTTCAGACGCGTTTCGGAATTTCACCACACCCAATATATGACCAACTCAGCGAGGATAAACAGATCAAAATGATCGGAGACTACCAAATAACATGGCAAAAAATTCGAAAGAAATTTTTGATCGAAAACCTTTAAACTGACTACATATCAGCAATCAATTCAGATATAAACAAAACGAATCTCACCCTGTAATACTAAAGATATTTTGAGAAACTTTCCAGAAAAGAGAAAAAGCAATGCACGCTATTAAGAAAAATACTACCATTAGAAAACTTAATCACAATCAAAAATCATAAATCAAGCCAGCTCATCCAAAACATAAAATTTCATTCTTTCCACTCGTAAATCTTCCCTTCTTTACCGAAAAACCTACCACGTTTATGTAATATCTGAGCTGTTGACAAATTTCGAAAACCAAGAGCAGCGGCAATCTCTTTCAATCTCAGAACTGCAAATTGGCACACCCAAAACTTGTTAAAAGCTGCAGTGAACAAAATGACGGAGAAAGAAATGGATGGACACACTGGATGGATTCACAAGTTGCAATTAAATCAATGAAGTTTCTCTATATCTCAACCAGGAAAACGAAAGCTACTTCTCAGAAGGCAGATATGGAGGAAAAAAACATGCCTTTGTTCTGGTCGTTGCCAGTAATGAACACCTGAAAAAATGGAAAAAATAGAGAAAGCGAACATATTTTCTGGACCCGTTCGTTTTCAAATGGTACAATCATTTTCGAAAGGCGACCTAGGGAAATAAACGAAGATGAACCGAGGAAATCGCACCGCAAGGGTTAGGGATGGTTAGGGATGGTAGTAAGCAATTTCGGGGTTAAGATATAAATAAGGGGTCAATAGGCCTTTTAGATCGCAGAGGAAGAAAGGAGAAAAAGAATGGAGAAAAACGTCGAAAGTAATCACACAGGAAAACTAACCCAAACCTGACTTAACATAATACTAACCCTAACCCTAACGTAATACTGTCCCTTACATTGACCTTAGTGCTTATCCTAACTTAACCTGTACCAACACAACTCATGTGCACACTAGGTTGACGCGAAATCGATGATGCGAAAATGGTCAGGCAAACAGAATGTTATTATACATACAGCCCAAAAAACATATCCAGTCATACGGGTATACAACTAAATAGGTATATTCTTCGTCAATAATATAAATCATTCTCGTAGTATGAGAAATTGGAATAGGAAGGTGTGTGTGCAAATAGATCACGGAAAAACGACTCCATGTAAGGAAACTCTATATATTTTTCAAAAAACCCCCGAAAAAAGGTGCTTTTCTATGGAGATTAAGAGCACAAAGGGGAGAAGCTTTTCCCAAATAGGGGTGAAATTTCAATTAATTATCATAACTATAATACTCTCAACATGTAGATAAAAGTTTTTATTGCGTTTACTGCAAACCATTACTGTGTTTGGCTAACAAAACTATACAACTAGAATTCACAAGTAAATTAATTCAATAATCCGGATAGGTAGTAGTAAAATGGAAATAGAGCCATGTAAATAGTTAACTAGTAAACCACAGTGTACTCTTTGTTAACCCTATGTGCATAGTAAATATTACAGCGAAATCGTACCAAGTTGTGTGAAATGCGGCCAAAATTATTTACTCACTCCACTGTAGTTATAGCGAAAAAATGTGTAAATTGAGGAGAACACATCCAGCTAATTACTGCGGCAAATAATCTTTCACAATAAATGAGAAATATTGAGAAGGGTATAAAAATTTGTATGTAACACGTGAACGAACGGGTTTTCACAGCAACTATTAAGCCCAGTTAATTTGAAAAACCTAAGAACAACACCCGGATCATTAGAAAAATGCGAGATCTAACGGATATAGTCCCTTCAAAAGTCCTTTGATGAAAACTGTAAACAATACTTGAATAACCTTAATTTAAGCACACTCACGAACATTAGAATTCACAAAACGACTATATCTATTGTTTATTTTATGTTTTTTGCGAGGGTTCGCAACAGCAGAGATCAAACCGACCCTCGGGGTGTCGAAAAAGAAAAACATTTGTAAGTATGTCGGGTTCGAATGTAAAACAGCGAAATTCGAACCCTGGACCATTCTTCTCTTACAGTGATGGGTACTGTGTCAACGCTTAACTGTTGCGGTCACCGATGCTCACATTGCTTTAATTTCTTTAAAAAAAGATTTAAAATAACTTTTCAATTAATTAATCTTTAATTACAGCTTTGGTTGAGATAAAAAAGTCAGTGTCACCCCACTTTTTGAATTTTCCTTTCTTTTTGCCTTTCCATCGAAGTCACGATAGCTCAAGTGGTAGAGCAGCGGCGTATTTGATGTCGTGGGTTCGAATCCCGCTCGTGACACTCACTTTGTATCTCAACCAAAACCTTAATGAAAGATTAATTAATTGAAAATAATTTATTTTGTCAAGTGGACCACGAAACCTAATAAAAGTTTAAAATAACATTAATCCTTTCTTGCTGTTTTAGTATAAACAAACTGCAAATTTTATTATATATTACAAATAATTTCTTGAAAACTGAAAGAACGGTGAAAATTAATGTTCATCTTTGACCCATATCTGATTTGTCAAAGGTCGGTTGCGATATTTTATGTATTTTGCGTTGCAAAACTTAAAAATATTAAAAATATGATTTTAGATAATTCATTTTTTAAAATTTGTTGAATTTCGGAAATAAATATAAAACCACTAGAAGACCGATATTCAGACACTTATGGTGAAAACTATTCGTTCCATATGATTCCCTGGGCAGTTAGAGAATATTAAAAACTATAAAATTTTAGGGTTATTTATCTACAGTCAAGCGGAATGACAAGGGGTAGTAGGATTTATAATAAAATCTCATTTTATGAGGAGTGACTAAAATTGGAAGATAAAATTTTCTTCCAATTCCAATCCTTCAAATCGATTATTTTTGAATTATAATAATAATTTAATGATTAATAATATAGTTTAATTTTTTTTTGATAAAAATTTCTTCCTTTTTCCGTTCCTCTTCTTTCAAATAGTATATTTGACATTTTTAAATCATAATCGTTTCAATAAGATATTCCTATAAAGACTTCTCAAAAATCGGAAAAACTTTAAGAATCGAAAAATCATTAAATTTAAATTCACAGAAAAATGTATATTTAGGAATCTCTAGAGGTTCTAAAACGAATTTTCATATTTGTTCCACGAAAAAAATTATGAACTGGTTGGTTTATAAATTTTTTTAGATTATTGATAAATTTTTATATCTATTACTATATTTTTTATCGCAGCCTACATAAAACAAGATGTAAAATCATATATACATACACAGTTCATTTGAGCAAGGAAATCGGCGAAATAAAAATATTAAAAAACGAAAAATTTCAACTTTCAAATTTTTTTGGCGAAACCAGGGCCTTGCACAAGAAGTGGTGGATACTTGTCCGATATTTTTGAGTGTAGAATCACCAAAATAAGTTTGGTCCAAATCTGTGGCCCACCAACCCGGCCCCTTTTGAGATCAAGGTGCTGTTTATGTCCCTAGCAAACACAATTATAATAAATCGAAAATTACTTAAATGATAGGTACATTAGTACCTCTGAGGCTGTTTGGGGCATGCTAGAACTTTCAATTTATGAAAGGTACCCAGCTGTAATACACTTAGCAGTTCATTGCATAGACTATTGGATGGAATGATGGACATGAACCAAAGAAAATCTCGAAATCTACTGGTCCATTTTGATCAATCTTTTTTAGACGCGTTCCTTATTAGACATAGTTTTACTCCTTTTAGTCCTTATTAGGCATAGCGGTAGACATAGCTTTGGCACGTTATTACATATTACAGTATCAAGTAAAGATATGAAATTTGTAAATATTCATCTGTGTGTGTCTGCACTAGACGTAGAAGTACTACAAAACTATACCTGGACTAATAATCAATTTTCCCGATGGAAGCAGGGACAGGATGTAGACGGATATCCCAACATAAAAAAAGGCAAAGCATGAGTTCACATTCACCCCAATCAATCTCTTTTACAGCATGTTCGTGAGCCTACTTGTTTTCAGTATTTGCGAACGATAAAGGTGAAATAAACGAAACTTCTCAGGCAGGTTGCAAAGAATATCGTCTTTTAAAGGATGATGAGAATAGAGAAAATGGGTATCTGTATGGTTGTATAATTGCCTTGATTTCTCAATCATCCTTTCAATTGAGAGAATTATTTATATTCGCTATAAACTATCTTTCGTTTTATCGATTAAGGACGAACGTATAAATATGTACGGTCATTTTTTACAGGAAGAATGTTACAATGGACAATTATACGTCGATTTCTCAAGAAAAGGAAGGTCGGATAATCAATTTATTTTGATATCAGGCTGAAAAAATAGACAATTTGTGATATTCAGAAGCGTTGTCAAAATGAACAGAATGTAAATCAATAAATAAAGTTCAGGTTCTCTTTGGATCCTTTCGTCGTGCTCTTGTTAGAGAAATACGCGGAGCTGAAGCCTCTCGGAAAAACGTGGTTGTTATCTGTATTCCCGGACACGTCGACCTGGAGAGTAACGAACGTGCGGACGAGGCGGCGAAAGCCGAACGTCCCACCCTCCCACCAACGCGATCAGGCCCTCTGACGCTAAGCACGCGGTGAAAAACACGATGAAGATGGCAGCGTCAGTGGGCGGGTCGTCGGAGAGGCTCTTGCGAGTCAAGAGCACGACCGGTAGATGGCCCTCAGATAATCTGGAGACGAGGGATCCGACTGAGGATTGGCCATACGCGGTTGACACACGGCTGCTCTTGAACAGGTTGAAAGCCCGCGCATACAAAGGTTGCTCCATTGTCCCACATAATAGAGGCGTGACATGCCTTGGCTCCATACAGAGAGCGTGTAGGCCGCCGGATTTAAGAATGGTTCTCGGACCCGTTAGCGAGTTTTAAGGGCCCCTGTTCCGCTTTTTGGGGAAATTGGGAATTTTTTATTGTATATAGAAGTTAAGATATGTGTTTTGTGTTTATGTGTCTTGTATGAGTGAATGTATTTATTGGTGTGAATGGGGAGGGGCTGATGGAGAAGAAGCTTGCGCAACTTCTCAGGTTGCGTGTATAACTTGGGCTGATGGCGGAAATTTTATAACTCCATCGACTCCAATTTAGTTTAGTTTATTATAGCGAACAGGTAGATGGAGGAATATCGAGTACTCCATCAACCAAACCATATGGGTGCGAACAATGTATAGAAGACTTACAAAGTATGAATGTATTTATTGGGGTGATTGTGTATAGAGTATGTAGCGGTATTTTGTGGTAGTGCTTCGGGGCTGAAATGACCAAGCTGTCGAATGCACCTGTCAAAAAATAAATAAATAAATAAAGTTTCTATACAAATAACAAATTTGTTTAAATGCTAGTCGAGAGAAGCCGATAATTGACAATTAAATAAAACTGATAGATAGAAAACAAAATTTAAAAAAACATACCATGGGGCGAGGAGGACAATGATGGATACCGGTCCATTTTAATCCGTAATGTAAACAATAGAAATGCAAATAGTTTTGGAATAAAAATTGAATATTTCAATAGTGTTAAAAGGACGTTTTTAACTGCCACGTTTATTGTATTGTTATATAGATATACATTAATTAAATAGTGTGAGCGGACTAAACATTGCTCATTGTGTGTCAAGGGGAAAAAACGTAGTGCCTTGCAGACCCGCGTGCTCACCAAAATTCAACAGAGATTCATGGGGCGTAACAATAAATGCCCAAGTGGTAATGCAGGGTAAGCTGAGAGAGAGAGAGACGAAACTCTCTGTTCGGGGGTTTGGAACGAGAAAAGGGCTGGAAAAGCCTGACCCCGAATGTAGTTTTCAAACTGGGAAGGGGAAGAACGGGATATTTATGGCTTAATATATTACGTATAAGTCCTGAAAGGAACATTAAAGACGTGAACTATTTTATATAAGGTGTTACAGTTTATCATCCACGCCAACTAAGGCTCAACCGTATGAGCCAGGTGACTTCCCGAGGATTAGAATAATTTGTTTTACCCCTTTAGCAGTCTTCTTTCGAAAAAGAATGGGCTAATGGAATATTCAAGGGTTAAATATGACGTTAACAGTTACATTTGCACAAAGCTTTAGAGTAACGGAATTAAAACTGTACTTTCTCAGGGGCATCGAAATAAAAAAAGAAGAGAAGCATATTTTATACCAGCTGGAGACGTTTACTTATTACGGTGCTTGCGGTGTGCGTAGTTTGGTTTTTATCGTTTTCATTTTTGCGAGGTAAGAAAAAGAAAAAGAGAAAAGTAAAACAAGAAGGAGAGCTGGAGATTTAAATCACCTACATCAGATGTTGGCAACAACTCTCATTTTTTCAACGAAATGAGTTTCCACCGTCCCTCAACCCCTCGGCGGTTCCCGAGGCCTAACAAGAAAGGAACAGTAGTTTCAATATTTAAGTTTAAAGGTTATCCGACGAAGTTTGATGCCATCTGTTAGTCAAAGTTCTATGACGTGGAGTACGACCGAGTTAACGGAAATTGAGTTTTGTAATTGGCCTTCCATTTATTCCGCATTCCCCCCCATTTTCCCCTTCACTCTTCTTTTATGCCAGAAATCCTGGCAACTTATTTTTATATTAACAAAAGAAAATACCGGGTATTAATTTGTCTCAAACGTGAAATGATTTAAATAAATGTTACATATAAATATATTATTTTATAAATAAAGAAATTCATGTCGTACAGTAGGGCTTAAGGTCTAACTCTACTGGTACCTGTTGCGGGACGGAACAAACAACTTTACAATACTTATTTCATATTCAATTAATTAATCTTTATGTAAGGTATTGGTCGAGATAAAAAAGTCAGTGTCACGAACGGGATTCGAACCCACGACCTTCGGCTAAATACGCCGCTGCACTACCACTTGAGCACGTGACGGCGATCCACTCGGACACCAACTCCCCATCTCAACCCACCTTTCGAATTTTCCCTCTTTTTGCCAATTTTCGAATGTCGTGTAATCTATTTGATTCTCGGCGACAAATAAAATGGCGACGAATAGCTTCAGTGAAGGTATACTTCATTTTAATTATTAAATCCATTAGAGTTAGTGGTCTGATTGACCAATTAACTTTTTTCAATTAATTGATCTTTATGCAAGGTATTCGGCGAGATAAAACCGACTTTTAAATTTTTCCTTGAATTTAAATTTATAAATTTTTTGACCCCTAATTTTCCTCATTTTTTTAAGAAAATCGTTATTGGAATATCTGATTGAAATGGCTATAATTCAAAAACGGCTAAAACGATTTGAGAAAAGAGGCACGTAGCTTTTTAAAGCCATTTAATACACATAAAGGATTTCTATGAGAAAATACACAAAATAAGACAATTATTTACTAAAAATTAACTTCGTTTTTTACGTAGAAGACCGATTTTAAGTTTGATACAGTTATGAAATGGACTTGACAATTTCTTTAAAACGAAGTATCAATCATAAAAATCGGTCCAATAGCTTTTGAAAAACATTATGTTAGAGTATTGGAATGTCAGTCACGCAGAGGTTGTCAAAATTATCAGCCAAAAAATTAATTTGCACTGATTTCCGCTAAAGTCGGTATCTGAGGGTTTTATAACGCAAAATCACGAGAAGGAGGTCAAATCCAAGTTTTGACCATTTTCTGACCTACTTTCCTTACAGTATGCATGGTATCTTTGTCGTTAAAATATTTTTGGCGGCGTCGGTGGCTGCAACGGTTTTGGCGCTGTAAGGTAAAGGTCCCAGGTTCTTCCCCTCTTCCGGGGACCTACTTAGAAATGGGCTTTTTTCAAAAACACCGGTACGCGATATAATAACTTTGAAATACATGCACAAGAATGGCGGAAAAACCGTTCTGAAATAAATTACGTAAAGTATTTTTTATTTCGTTATTTGTAGCCTATACCTATTTATACATATTAAAAAACGTGATCAGTTTATTTTGCACACGGTCTCAGTACTAACGCCAAAACCAGAGCTGCATCCGGAGAGCATACGCGGTGAGAGACCAGTCAATGCTGGCACTCACTGGGGATTAAAGGGCAAGAAGAACCACAAAAAAAGAATAGTTTTTAGAAGTAAAATTGTTTATTTCCATTATGTTCAATTATATTATCTATTATACTAATTACACTATTGTAAAATTATAGGCTAAGGCATTTAACAGCTTACAATTTACACATGAAATCGAAATATGAATTCCACTTTTAAATAGACTCATGATAAAACCCCCAGATGGCACAATAATCTCAGATTGGTATCAAATCCTACAGTATTCGTACGTAGTAATAAACACGGCCAAAGGGCTGCTTCGCAAAATTGTTACCCTGAGCCATGTATCTTTTCACTACAAGAACATAAAAGATATACAAACATATCATATTACAAAAAAACCTAAACAAAAATCCAAAAAAAAGCATTGGCTACCCACCATTTTGTACATCAAAACAATTCCGATTTGAACAATCCAAAAATATTACACACAGAACAAAACAAACATAAACGTAACTTTGTAGAAATGGTTTATATCAACAGAGATAAACACAGCATCAATTACAGTGCAAACTCAGGCGCACCTATGCTAATATCATAAATCAAATTCGATATCAAAAACACAGGTACCCGGAAAATATAAAGGACCACAACAAAGTGTAAGGTAGAAGGAAAAGCTGTTATAAGGTGCGCCCGGCTAAAAACCCTTCAAGTACAACGGAGACTCTGAACTGGAATGAAGATGGCACTTCACCCTAGTAAATATTTGCATGCTTTGCAAACCGCTGTATGCCTCAATTTATTTTATTATTATCTTTGCTCATAAGTTTCGTTATCATTTTAATAGCACGTGAATTTATTGAATTATTAATCTTAATTTATTTCCTAGTTTTATTAGTTTTATAATTTTAACAGCAGGGAAATCAGTTTGTTTTAATTTGAGCGCTGTAATATATTTTATGTCTAAAGTTATAGTAATAATAAAAGACTTGTGTTTAATAGTTACTATTCGTATATTTTGAATCGTCCTAATCGAATCCGTTCAAATTTATTGTAGTAACTTTCTGCCTCTAAACGACGGGTGGTCACATTTTCATCCCCAGTTTGTTCTATTTTAAAATACGATAGCTCAAGTGGTTAGAGCAACGGCGTATTGAGCTGAAGGCCGTGGGTTCGAATCCCGTTCGTGACACTGACTTTTTCATTTCAACCAATACCTTACATAAAAATTAATTAATTGAAAGAAGTTGTATTTAATGTTTTTATATTTTCTATATTTTTTCCATGTGTACATTTTGTTAAAGAAAGAAAAAATTTCATAGTCGTACTTTTGTACTCTAAATATCCTTGAATATGAAGACGAAGACGAATTCTTGGGGATATCTAAAAATCTATAGAGAAGAAGCTAGATAAGAATCCCTTAAAATTTTCGCCTTCCACATATCTCTAATTTTTTCTTCGAAAATCTCAAAAATGATGATTATCTTTCATTTAATTAATGAATTTATGTAAGGTATTGGTTGAAATGAAAAAGTTTGTGTCTCGAGCGGGACGATGATGATAATATTGAAATATCTTCATCGATTTGTAAGAAACTTTTTCTTCTGGACTTTTGAACTCTATAAGGTAGGGTTCACACCATAGTGATGATATACACTCAGTGTCGTACGATATTGCGAGTGGTGAAGTAAAGTTCATACCGAAGCGATAAGACATGAGCCAGCCAGCCAATGTCCACACTCTTTGAATTTGCCATCTTCATCCTTCGCAATATCCTACCATAATGATGGAAGAGACAAGCAGGCCATGTTTCTTGATACACGTACTTACATGTCACAATGGTACGGAACTAATTTTGTCATTCCTTCACGAATTTTATAGGCCTGAGCGTCGCGTATCTCATAAGACAATTATCGTATATCGTTAACGACCTAAAGATGTGTATCTTATCGCGCTGGCGTGAACCCTACTTAACCTGCACGTAAGGCACAAACTTTGCCTTCGTAAAAAAGATCATAACCGGAGATTTAAGGTAAAACGTTTGTTTTATTTTTATGAGTTTTATTGACTGCATTCTCATTTATAATAATATAAAAAGGATGTTGATGTAGCCTCAAAGTAGAATAATTCAGCTTTTCAATGGTAGAAATACCATGGACATTGAATAAAATCTAAAGGGGTAATGCATTTTAGGCGTAACACCGAACAGCGGGATAAAAAATCCCCTGATTAATCCAGCTTAATTTTTTTTTGTTTACTATTTTCGAATAAAGGATTTCAATGGCTTAAAACGAATTCGAGTTGAAAAAAAAAATAATTCGTTTGGTCTACATTAAATTAAAAATAAAGGGGATTAATCCCGGTGAAGAAAGGGGTTAATCAACAGAAATAAGGTTAACTCACCGTTCGGAGATTCCACACAGAGATTCTTGTATGTTTCGGGTTCCAGGGTTGGTACTCGCGTGGTTGTCAGGATAACAGAGGGTGAACCGGGTAAACAGGAAGAGGCGAAAAGTTGATGGTGAGGAGAACAGAAGGAAAAGTCGCAAAATTACAAACGGGAAAGCGGTTCGGCCAGCCTGGGCCATAAGGTTTTACACACTCATAACAGGTGAGCGGTCCACTTTTTCTTTGGGAAGGGTAAAAAAATTATTAGGCTGGTAAAAAAATAATGCAGCTTTTGAAAAGGCACTCAAAACTAGATTTAATTTTTTGTAAAATAAAGAAAGTTTATGGGAAATATTTTCCATCACAATCTAGACTTCTTTGCCAACGTGTAATAAGCGCGTTTATTCCGCTGACATAAAAATCTTTATTTCGACTCACAATATAGTCTTGGAAGGCGTTTTCGGCTTCACCGCGTTCTCTAAAAATTTTATCTCTCAAGAAATGATCAAAATGCTCAAAAAGTGGAAAACTGAAGGCGAGATGTCGGATGAATATGGAGGGTGCGGTAAGGTTTCATATCCCAAGTCCTTAAGTTTCTGCAGGGTTGGCATACCATTTGGCCTGGCGTTATCGTGAAGAAGAATCTGCCTCTTACCGTTTACCAATGCTGAACAAAGAAGTTGCAGTTCTGGTGCATTTTGTCAATTTCTCGGCAATGTTGTCTTCTGCGATAGTTTCATCATTAGTCAGGAAATTATACTGAACAACCCAGCGGTGCACCATCAGACAGTAACCTTTTGTGAGTGCCGATTTGATTCCGGGAAGTGTTTTGGCGCTTCTTCCTTGGCCAACCACTGACCTGTACCCTGTTATCCCATCGTATTCGATCGAAAAATGGATCATTTTGGTGGCGAAACAGAATGGACGTGAAAATTTAAAAGCGTCGATTACTTTGGGCTTCGATTAGTTCACGCGGTACCAACTGGCCGTGCTTCTTTACCAATTTGCTCCTGATGGCAAACGGTTGAGACTGAGCTCTTCGGCAATTTCCCGTGTTGTCTTATGTGAATTTTCTTCCATCAAGGTTTTGGGTTGATCGTCATCCACAATAGGCCTACCGCGACCGTCCCTGTCTTCGAGATCGAAATCCTCAAGACGATGTTTTAATGATAGGTTTCTTCCCCACTTCGCCCAAGTCGAAATTTAATTTCGCAGGTAAAAGTAAGAATTAAAAGTATTTACTATAATCGATAAATTATATTTGAGGATTTAGCTTTCTTTTCATAACAAGCACCTGCGGAAATAAAACAAATTTTCAAATCCTGCATTAATTTTGCCACAATCTTAATGTTGAACCTATAGTTTCATAGTCCTGATAAAGGGGATATATATTTCTTGAAAGATCAACGAAGGAGCTTACTTCTGATTTCGGTTTAATTGGCCTCATCCCTGATCACCTTTTCAGCCTAAATCATTTTTCAATTAATTAATTTTATGTAAGGTATTGGTTGAGATAAAAAAGTCAGTGTCACAGGCGGGATTCGAACCCACGACCTTCGGCTAAATACGCCGCTGCTCTACCACTTGAGCTATCGTGGCTTCGATCCTCTCGGACATCGAATCCTGATTACACGACATTTGAAAAATAGCAAAAAAGGAGGCAAATTCGAAAGGTAGCTTGTGACGGGAAGTTGCTGTCCGAGTGGATCGAAATGAAGATTATCTCAAGTGGTAGAGCAGCGGCGTATTTAGCCGAAGGTCGTGGGTTCGAATCCCGCTCGTGACGCTGACTTTTTTATCTCAACCAATACCTTACATAAACATTAATTAATTGAAAGAAGTTACTTGGTCAATCGGACCACGAAACATAATGGGAATAAATCATACTGTAATGACTAGTCATGTTAATCGTTGTAATGTAATGTATTTTTTATTTTGTAATTATTGAACCATACCTACTTATGTAGGTGGAACATAATCTTTTTACTTTTTTAAATATGAAGATGTATTTCTCGAAAGCTCGACGAAAAGAAGGAACGGATTATTGTTGTCTCTATAATTGGCCTAATCCCTGATTACCTTTGTGACATTAATTAGTGTGTAAAGTTTTATAATTATGTACAGTTAATGACAATTTATTCTAAACATTTTTATCTTTGTATGTAAACCTTTGTACTGTTATTTGTTCAACTGTGAAACTGTTATTAAAAATATATTAAATAAATCGTTGTTCTTAGTGAACAAAATATTGGACTTGAAAGTTTCTAGTTATTCTACCCACGTATGTTCACTCGAAAACGTTCCACCTCTTGATTAAATCACTTAAAATCACGAGGCTTGTTTATTGCTAGATTTTCAAACAATAAAGTTAACCTGTTCTTATAAAAACAACGAACTTGAAAACAAAGAAAAAATATTTAAAAAAATTACTAACATGATGCGATCCACCATGTTTTGATTATTCAGAGCTTGTGTTTCGTCAAATGTCATCCATCCTTTCCTAAAAATGGCAAAAATAAATGAACTACTCCACATATCCAACAGCCCACGGCAGATCCTGAACAAACAAACACACGCTCCACAAACAGACCGAACGCCGTTTACAAATTTGCCTTCGTCATAACAGTCTGTAATCAATGCCTCCTTGCCAACAACAAAAAAAAAAATATATATATAAAAAATATAAAAAATTAAACGATCCACTCTCCGGTCTAGCAATTATCATAAACCATTTTTTAATGTACCATTTAGATATATAATTAATATATCTAAGTGTAATATATACCCATATCAGGAAAATTCAAAAGATATATATTCTATTTACTTTATTTTCCTATAATTTATTTTTTACATTATATAAGGATTTTTTATAATGTAAAAAATAAGGATTTTTTATATTATAAAAGGTTATTTTATATCCTTGATTTTTGTATTTGTTAAACAGTTGAATCAGAAAGTAATGCATAAGCCTTTTCATTTCTAGATAAGTGTCAGTATTTACATTTAAAATTACAATTGTATGATGATCTGTTATATTTTATTTTGAACGATGTGCCGTTTTGACTTAGACATAATCTACGTGGATAATTGGGCTCTTTTTACTATTTTTATCTTCGGAATCTCTGGTTTAAATTTATTGAAATTTGGTGTATATATTTATGTATGTATTTCTATGAACTATGATGGTTTTCAACATTAGGAATTCAATTTTTTGCCAAAATAGTTATAATATTTCCAATTTATTTAGTGTTTCATAGTTTTATAAATCTCTTTTTGAAAAGCAATCTGTTATTTGGCTACGTAATAAGATGTCTAGGGCGTCGGTGGCCGCAACGGTTTAGGCGTTGACTCGGCGCTCATCACTGTAAGATAAAGGTTGTGGGTTCGAATCCAGCGGCCCTGCATTCGAACCCCTGACATACCTAGAAATGAGCTTTTTATCTCAACCAATACCTTACATAAACATTAATTAATTGAAAGAAGTTACTTGGTCAGTCAAAATATAATGGGAATAAATCATAAACACCTGCAACCCCGAGGGTGTATATAACCTCGTAAAAAACAAGAAAAAAAGTGTAATATATTCCCAAGTTACTTAAGAATTAGTAAAAACAAAAATATATTTATTCTATTGACTTTTATTTTTATTTTTAGATTTTATCGATTAAATTTATTGAAATTTGGTGTACATATTGTTTTATGTTTTGTGATGGTTGTCAACATCTGAATTCAATTTTTACATTTTACAAAATAGTTATTGTATTTCCAATTTATTTAGTGTTTCGTAGTTTTATAAATCTCTTTTTAAAAAGCAGTCTGTTATTTGGCTATATAATTAATATATCTAAGCGTAATATATACCCAAGTTACTTCAGAAGTAGTAAAAATGAAAACATATTTATTTTTTTTACGTATACTTTTACAATTTATTGATGAAATTTAATGAAATTTGGTGTACATATTCAATGTATTGTGATGATTTACAACATTTGAATTCAGGTTTTTTTAAACAAAACAGTTATCTATTTCCGAGTTGTTCAGTGTTTCATATTTTTATTAATCTATTTTTAAAAAGCAATCTTCTCTTTGGCTATGTAATAAATATATCTAAGTGTAATATATTCCCACATTACTTTAAATTTAACAAATACATGCAGGATGAGGAAAAAAGTGAATTTATTCAATGCAAAAATAAATTTATATTCAATCAAAGTATTTCTACTCACTCAAAGTGTGTTAAGCAGAAAACAGTGTAATTTAATAATGTCTGTAAATCCCAGGCCCTGAAGATGATCTCAATAAAGATCGAAACGTTGGCACGTTAAAGAAAATGTTTTTCTGAAACCTACGTCACACCAGACCGCATCTCACGATTTCCGAATAATCGGTGAATGTAATGTTTATGTTTATATGTACATGCATTACGTCAAGTAGAGTGATGGAGCACTTCTCCATAACCTTTTATAAAAACTATCATTCTAATCTAATTGAGGTCTATGTGGTACGCAATATTTCGCTATCGCCCTTGTCACACTAATAAATACATTCGCTCGTAATATTCATAAAAATTTACAAAAAGAACAAATATCTATAAAGTACTGTATTTATACAATAAAACAGTTTCACAAATTTCTCACAGACATCCCAAATACTCGCTGTACTTTAACTTTTCAAAAATATATAAAGTATTTCCAACGACCACATTCTTGTTTTATTTGTACTACTCTGTTATAGAAGGATTGAGGTTTAAAACAAATTATGTTTTGTGTTTTAGGTAGTGACATCCTTAAAATAATCTTACAATGAATTCAATATAGTCGAATACTAGAAAGCTCCCACGTATTGTTGGTGAGTAGTAATGAACTGTGTATAATAGTTTATTAACGATAATTACGTTTTATTAATAATTGAATGTTATTGAATAAAACGAAACTAAATTTTTAAGCAGTTAACATTCTTGCAATTAAAATATTATACATAATGTATCTAATATATAAACTTTTGATACTTGGCATTGATACTTTAACGTAACCGAAAATTATGTCTTATTATTTGTAGATCTTTTGATTTTACTATTTGGTTATTGGAATCGCAAAAAATTGTTCATATCATCGTGTTCTTTTCTTGTGTAATGTTAAAACTCATCCCAGTAGAAACAAATTCGGTCGGATTGAAGGTGTAGGTGACATAAATTTCGATCCGAAAGAGCAATACAAATCGCGTCACATCAATGGCAAAAATTAGTCGAATTCGGCTAAAATGTCCGTAAAACAAGGCAAATAAGTCTGAAGCAAGGGCCTGATTCTACCGTGGGATAAATAAAAGATGCGGAGAGGCACCATATGAGGGAAATTTAAAACAAACGCCATCCATTAAAGATGAGATGTGAGGGGTAGCTGGCGTGTGCTCACATTGGAATGCATGGCGGTCTGTCTCATCAAAGAAGACTGACCCAAGAGGCAGTTAATAAGATCTCAATACCTTCTCTCAAGGGTCGATATAAACCCTTTGATCCTCGCTTCTACCCTTCAGACGTCTAATGACATTTCGCGTCTATGAAAGCGTTGCAAATTAGTTAACCTTCCTTGTCAAATCACTGACGGCCTTTCAGTCCTCCCTGAAATTTTGGCATTTCAAATTGTGTTAAGTACAAGACCATAAAAAAATGCAAAGGAAATCAACTGATATTTGATGCGATCGGCTCACTTTCGTGATAAAAGATCATACTCTTGAGCCATTAAAAAACAAAATATAAATTTAAAAACAATCTAAACTATATCTTATTTATGTAATATGATCATCTATGCAGTTGTATTTTCTAAATAAAAAAGTATATTTAAAAATTGGCTGATGTATAATAACTTTGAAATACATGTACAAGAATGACGGAAAACTATACTGAAATAAATTACATAGAGTATTTTTTATTATTTTTTTGTAGCCTATACATATTTATACATATTAAAAACGTGATCAGTTCATTTTGCACACGGTCTTAGTACTAGAACCAAAACCAGCGCTGCATCCGAAGAGCACACGCGGTGATAAACGAACCAATGCTGGCACTCACTGGGTATTAACGTGAATATTTTAACAAATTTATATTTCCAAACTAATTTAAAATTACGTTTTAGCACCTCTAGAAACCACTAAATATAAATTTTTGCTTAGATTTAAATTGATCGATTTTTGGCCCTACAATTCTTCCATTTTTTAAGAAATTCGTTATTAGAATATCTGATTGTTTCGACTATAATTCAAAAACGGCTAAAACATAAAAAAAACATAAAAGATTTCTATGAGAAAATACAAAAAATAAGAGAATCATTTGCCAAATTAACATCCCTTTTTTAAGTAGAAATAATAGACCGATTTTAAGTTTGATACAGTTATAAAATGCACTTGACAATTTCTTTGAAACGAAGTATTAATCATGAAAATCGGTCCAATAGCTTTTGAAAAACATTATGTTAGAGTATTGGAATGTCAGTCACGCAGAAGGTTGTCAAAATATTATCAGTCAAAAAATTAATTTACACTGACTTCCGGTAAAGACGCAAAATCACGAGAAGGAGGTCAAATCCAAGTTTTGACCATTTGCTGACCAACTTTGCTTACAGTATGCATGGTATGGTTATTGGTTTGACGTTAAAATATTTTTGGCGGCGTCGGTGGCTGCAACGGTTTTGGCGCTGTAAGGTAAAGGTCCCAGGTTCTTCCCCTCTTCCGGGGACCTACTTACAAATGGGCTTTTTTCAAGAACACCGGTACGCGATATAATAACTTTGAAATACATGCACAAGAATGGCGGAAAAACCGTTCAGAAATAAATTACGTAAAGTATGTTTTATTTCGTTATTTGTAGCCTATACCTATTTATACATATTAAAAAACGTGATCAGTTTATTTTGCACACGGTCTCAGTACTAACGCCAAAACCAGAGCTGCACCCGGAGAGCATACGCGGTGAAAGACCAGTCAATGCTGGCACTCACTGGTGATTAAAGGGCAAGAAGAACCACAAAAAAAGAATAGTCTTTAGAAGTAAAATTGTTTATTTCCATTATGTTCAATTATATTATCTATTATACTAATTACACTATTGTAAAATTATATTTGTCAACAGACGAACGGTATGTTCATGGCTAAGGCTTTTAACAGCTTTTACCCACGCTTACTATTTACACATGAAATAAAAATAATAATATTTTTTTTGCGTCCGTATTTCCATCAGCCGTGTTTTCTCAGATTAGCTAGCGGGTATATGCTACGTTTCATTTACAAATCTGACATGGGTTCCCGGCTACATAGGGATAGCCGGGAACGAAGAAGCAGACAGGGCGGCCAAAGGAGCCGCTGAAAGGCCCTACGACGCTGCCCAACCTATACGCCCAGCAGACTTAAAACTACTAATTTCAAACTCAGTAAAAAAAAAAAAAAAAATGGAAAACCGCTGGGCTCGAAGAAATAGAATTAACCCTGCCAAACTGTGGCAGGTTAAGAAAGAAGTCGGCCTCTGGTCCACGGAGAATGGTTCGAAAAGGGAAAAGGCCATACTGACAAGACTACGCATAGGTCATACAAGAATAACGCACGGGCACCTTCTGGCCGGAAAGCGACCGCGTATGTGCCCGTTATGTAAGGATAGAATAACGGTCGAGCACCTCTTCAAGTGCAGAAGGCTTGATGTATATAGACAATATTTTGGCATATCATCGGACCTGTGCGTAGTCTTGATGCACGGCAGCGAGAACAGATCGTTGTTCCGGTACCTCAGAGCTATAGGGATTTTTAAATGTATATAGTTTTATGTGTTTGACTTTATGTTAGTTTATTGGATTGAATGTAATTTATTGGCATGAAAGGAGAAGGTGATTTAAACCCGCCTCGAGGAATATCGAGTACTCTGGGGTGAGTGTGTGACGTCTGGAGAGTAAAAGTAAGTTATTAGCGAGAATGGAGAGAGTTCAACCCCGCCCCGAGGAATATCGAGTACTCTGGGGCAGTGAATGTGACCAGAACTCTATGTTTCTATCGAGTGTTGTGTTTGTGTTAATTTATTATAATGGATGTAATTTATTAGCGTGAAAGGAAGGGGTTGCTTATAACCCCGCTCCGAGGAATATTAAGTACTCTGGGGTGAGTGTATGACGTCTGGAGAGTAAAAGTAATTTATTAGCGTGAAAGGAAGGGGTTCTTATAACCCCGCCCCGAGGAATATCGAGTACTCTGGGGTAGAGTATGTGACCAGATATCTATGTTTGTGGTGATATATATGTATTGTATGTTTCGTTTTTATTCTGTATTTGACAACCTGAGGTACAAACGAGAGACTAGCATTCTAGATCAACGTAATATATGTCTGAAATCACAGAGTCAGTAACCAGATCGAGACGCTCAAATGGCTGCAGTTTAAAACAAAATATGCGCGAAAGAAAAGAAAAAGAAGGAAAACACGCAGAGGGCCGGCGATGACCTCAGCTGTTTGTCGGCCCATAAACTTCCCACTTATATACAAATATGACATCTACAAATCTTATGCATCTCCTTCACCTCAAGACTGCATTTGTTTAGAAACTCCACTATCAGACCATATACTTGCGTGTTTCCTGATGCTATAAGTGTCAAAATTACAAAGCCTCTGCAAGGCCTTATGTCTGTCTACATTTTGCAGAAATTACCCTCTATATTCTTCGAACTCCTAACACTCCAGGAACCAATGGGGGACGTCCTCTCTTACATCGCACGTTCCACAGTTTAGTGTGTTCTTTTACCTATTCTGAAGAGGTAAGCACAGCAAATGTGGTGGTTTACTTTCAACCTGCTGATCGAGCTATAGAATGCTTTGCCTCTACTTCCTTTAGCATACCAGGCATTATTTTTTTGTATTTTTGGAAACAAGGAACGATAGTGGTTGCCCTCTAAAGACGACTAATTCTTTCTCCCATTTTAGTTGAATTTCCTTTTTCAGAACAATTTGGATGCGGAGCACGTCATTAAGCCCAACAATTGCGACCCCGTCTGTAGTGGCAATTTTGGACAGTTTGTCTACTTTCTCGTTATCAGGGATTCCAACGGGCACTTTTACCCAAGTAACGTCCTTTCCTTGTAACGTCAAGCTATACAGTTGTTTGAACACATCCACTAAAATATGTTCATGTGTATTATCAATTTAGGTGATCTCCAAAAATATTAAACACAGAACAAAACAAATATAAACGTAACTTTTTAGAAATGGTTTACATCAACAGAGATAAACACAGCATCAATTACAGAACAGACACTTGCAAACTCAGTCGCACCTATGCTAATATCATAAATCAAATTCGATATCATCGTATTTGGACACAAAGCATATAATACGACATATAAAACAATCATTACAGTAATTATTCAGAAATCGTGAGATGCGGTATGGTGTGATATATGTTTCAGAAAAACATTTTCTTTATCGTGCCAACGTTTCGATCTTTTATTGAGATCATCTTCAGGGCCTGGGCAACAAACATTGTTTACATTTAACAAACACATTTAGGATGTGGAAAAAAGTGAACTTATACAATGCAAAAAAACTTTTTTATATTCAATCGAAGTATTTATACTCACTCAAAGAATTTATA
Organism: Cimex lectularius; assembly: GCF_000648675.2. Classification (NCBI taxonomy): domain Eukaryota; kingdom Metazoa; phylum Arthropoda; class Insecta; order Hemiptera; family Cimicidae; genus Cimex; species Cimex lectularius. The sequence goes on from NW_019392668.1 coordinate 47,645, forward strand.
CAATACAAATAAATAAATAAATAAATAAATATATATATATTTTTTTTAATTGTCTTTATTGTCTTTTTGTTATTGTATTATTATGATATTTTTGTCAATATATCATCTACGTATTTACGTACTAAATACGTAGATGATATACTGACAGAGTTCCCACAGATCAAATTCAAACTACATTAGATACATTTAATAGCTTTCACCCACGCCTACAATTTACACATGAAATCGAAAAAAAAAAACATTTTTAGATACACTCGTAATAAAACAACCAGATGTCACATTAATCACAGATTGGTATCAAAAACCAAGAAACACAGATCGCTACCTCAACTTTACATCTCACCATCCTCTTCATACAATAATNTGTGTGGTGATTAGTGACCGTTAATCGATAATTATTCAGAAATCGTGAGATGCGGTCTGGTGTGATGTAGGTTTCAGAAAAACATTTCCTTTATCGTGCCAACGAGTCGATCTTTATTGAGATCATCTTCAGGGCTCAAAGTGTTTGTCTTCTGTGTAATTGTGTCATTCTTGCGTGTCGTGTCGAGAGTGCACCAGACCGAATCTCACGATTTCTAAATAAAGATCGAAACGTTGACACGACGAATAAAATGTTTTTCTAAACCTACATCACACCAGACCGCATCTCACGATCTCTAAATAATCACGTATTAACGGTCTCTAAATGCCGCACATGTATAATTTGTTTATTTTAATAAACACATTTATTATTATTTATATATTACTATTACAATCAGGCAATATGTGTAAAGAAAAAATGATTGAAAAATGTCTTTTATTGGATCGTAATTGGTAACAGGAAAGGTTACGATGAAACTACATTTCATCCGTTGTCGTTCTTCGTTTGTAGTAATAAATTTTATCAGAAAAAAGTTATCGAAAAACACAGTCAGCGTGTTTGTAGATAAAATGACATTAAATATGTGGTTAGTTGAACTTGTCACGTTTGTGGCTTGTGTTACGGTTTCTCTCCACTAACTGAATTTCGGCCAAGAGCCCCCTTCCAACATACGGACAAAACCTGCAAACGCTCAGCAACTGTGCTTTCCGCCAGATCGATGGAATTAATTTTACCACTTGGTGTATTTCTTCTACAAAAGTATAATACACAATATAAATAGGTAGAATCTGGTTTTGCTGCTTACTCTGTTTGGATGTTTTTAACCAAGACATAAAACTGGCAATATGATACAGGTTTAATTACCTAAATGAGCTGTCTAGAAATTTATTTTTATTTTATGTGATAAATTTATTCGCAAAATTCGGTTTATATATGAATGAGTCGCTTCAGAAACTCGTCATGTCCAAAAACATCGATTTTTGTTCGTTGTTTTTCTCTCGCTATTTTTGATTTATTTTAGGTGATGTACAGGTTGCAAAGAATTGATAAGTTACTTTAAAAACTATTTGAGCTTGAAGGAACAAACAGAAACCCTTTATGTCCAGGACTGCAACCGAACATGTTCAACCGTTTCGGAGAAAAATCTTCAACTGGCCCACAACTGACTAAACAGTGGAAATCTTTAGTTCATGAAGTTTAACATACTTAGCTGGAACTTCAAAATATATATTTCTTAAAAAACTTGTAAACCATTTTAGACCATCAAGCATAGTTTAAGAATATGTTACTGATTTTCCAATTGATTAATCTTTATCTAAGGTATTGGTTGAGATAAAAAAGTCAGTGTCACGAGCGATTTTCGAGCCCACGACCTTCGACTAAATTCGCCTCTGCTCTACCATTTGAGCTAACGTGACTTCGATCCACTCGGACACCAACCGCCCATCCATTTCAACCCAAGCTTTCAAACAAGAGTCCGAGTCACAACAGCTCAAGTGGTAGAGCAGCGGCGTATTTAGGCGAAGGTCGTTGGTTCGAAACCCGCTCGTAACACTGACTTTTTTATCTCAACCAATACCATACATAAAGATTAATTAATTGAAAGATGTTATTTGGTCAATCGGACCACGAAATTTAATAAATTATGATTTTCATTGTTTTTATTCCGAATGAAAACAAATTCCAATGGCATTTTTTAAGGCACAATCATTGATGAGATGTATTTCAGAATGAAAAATCGAAATTCTCCGATACATCCTAAAGTCCCTGACTCTTTCCTCTGGCTCTCATTGATTTTTGAGTCACCTGTACACCATATAATTATGTTTTTTTTTCTGATTTCCTCGTTTCCCATTTGTAAAATGATAAGTAGTTTTTTAAAATTGAAGTTAAGTAGATGGAAGAAGCTTTTACTGCAGTCTGTCTATCCGGACAGACTTCTGCTTCTTCATGGATGGTCCACTACACGATAAACAACGTATAAATTCAAGAAAGCTCATAAGGAAAAGCGTCTTGTTTACATTTACAAGAATAAAGTGATAGAAGGAGCTTCGATGGCCGCAAAGTCCTAGGCTTTTGACACCGCGCACATCACTTAAGGCAAAAGTGCTGGGTTCGAATCCTGCGGCCCTCCATTCGAACACGACATCTTAAAAATGGGCTTTTTTTCGAGAACACGGGCACCTGTGACCTCCAGTGTTGCAAACCCTCGTTTAACAAGAAGATATTTAGAAACTGACCAGTTTTCGGGTTTTGCGAATTATACGGATGACAATTTTAACTTTTTTGCAGCTAATCTCTAATTTGGCAAGTAAATTATTAATACATAGTCATTACGAAAAAAATTAAACAAGGGAAAAGAAAATGCTACTTACCATAAATATTTCATGTTTGTTACACGCTTTTTTATTTTTTTATTGGATAAAACACACAGTAATAAAAATTAATTTACTTATCTCAAAAGATAAGGAGAACTGTAAGAAAACAGACGTTTATTAATATTTTTAGCATAGGTTTATGTTTCGTTGAATTGAAATACAGCAGTTGCAGTTAAGTTAATTTGTAAGCCGCAGTTTAATGAGAGATACCTCTCAATTCGTCGTTGTTATGCATGGATTAAATAACGGCGAAGCTATGACCAAAATATTCAGAACTCGAGAGCTTAGTTTGCAAACAATAATGACATTCCAAGTTACTAACTCACGATATGGTCAAATCCTGGAATTTTGCAATACGCTGTTTTTATTCCCCTACTCTTCAAAATGAAAACTGTTCTAATTGTATTTTATTAACTAAAATCCAATGGAAAATATTTATTAAGAAATAGAGTTGGAAAATGATTAGTGAAAAAATGATAAGAGATAGATAAAAGATGATTTATATAAATTAGAACATCAAAAGAGAAATTTGTCCTTGTTCAAGAATATGATCATTAAAAACAGAAATTTCGGAAAAATTTATTATAGGTTATAATTTTCTTTTGAGTTTGTGTAATCCGATCATTTTGCTCTGTCTAACTTTGCTCTTTCGATCTGATAAACAAGCTCGTCAATCATCGACATATTTAATCAAATTTGATAAACCATAATAACTCAAAATAAATTACAATTTTTGAAGTAAGATAGAAAAGTGTCTTTGACACAATCCAAGAGTAAACAAATATCGAACTCCATGGGCCACGGCAATGCACAGCTCGGGTCGGAATGGGAAAGTTGGTCAATGCCATATGTCACCAACTTCGGAAGGAGGGCCTCGGCTTTTGAATGAGGACAGTGCCGTATATATTCATCATTCTGTAATTTGACTCTAGTTCTTTGAGGCTGGCACCCACCTTTTTTTGCAATTTCGCTTCCTGTCACATCGGTTCTTAAGAGGAGATGGAAGAAAGAGTAGTCGGCCAACTTTGAAGCACGGGTGTTCAGTGACGTGCCATCTGGAAACTTTGTTTACGTCAGAGTCAAATTTTTTCTTTGAAATAAAAATCATTATAGATGGATTATCGTACAACATATTCTGTTGATTTATAGTAGTATAGACATAAATTTAAATTAGGCGATACGTCTAAATAAAATGAAAAATTCAATAATGCGGCTAGTTATATTATTACAGAAAGGCACTAAGCGAGATAAAATAAAGGAATTGGGTAGAAATGGAAAATATAATTCGTTAAAAGATAAATTTAAAATTTCTAAAATGCGTAGAGGCAGCAAGATCATTGTACCCATCGAAAACTAGAGCAGTTGCACACTTTATTGATATTTTTCAATTAATTAATATATATGAAAGGTATTGGTTGAGATAAAAAAGTCAGCGTCACGAGCGGGATTCGAACCCACGACCTTCAGCTAGATACGCCGCTGCTCTACCACTTGAGCTATCGTGACCTCGATCCGCTCGGACACTAACTTCCCATCTCAACCTCACCTCTCGAATTTTCCCTCCTTTTTGCCATTTTTCAAATGTCGTGTAATCTATTTGATTCTCGGCGACAAATGAAATGGCCACGGAGGTCACGATAGCTCAAGTGATAGAGTAGCGGCATATTTAGCCGAAGGTCGTGGGTTCGAATCCCGCTCGTGACGCTGACTTTTTTATCTCAACGTTTCATTAATATTAATTAATTGAAAAATGTTAATTGGTCAATCGAACCACGAATTGTAATGGCTTTATTGATATTTATAAACTTGAAATATAATTTTTTTATATCCTTCTTTCATTCCCAGAAACGTACAAAATTATTGTACTAGAAATCAAATGTGCTGGATGTAAAAAATAATGATGACCCTGAAAAAAAATTGTTGTGGATTGATGTTTTATCATTACCTATGGAAAATATCAGAATATTTTGCTAATTGCAGAAGGTTAAGTCATAGATTGATGACTTTCCCAAGCTTAATAATTGATTTTTAATTAAATTACTTAATTTTAATATAATAACAGTTTTCACTAGCGGAAGCAAGTCAGAATAAGGATTTGACAGTATTTTTGTGGATTTAAGGAATGGTATAAAAATTGATGAAGCAAAAATACAGACTAATTTAGGCATCTTTAAATAATCAGGAAAAACTTTTGGCTGTTCTGAGGGGTTTGCAATGAGGAACAGAGAATATTGCCGAGCTCATCATTTTAACCGGCTGTCAAGTTTCCTTGGAATCGGTAACTAATTGCGATAATCATATTTTTTTGTCTGAATAAAAAAGGAAAATTATTCAAATTCCAGTCAAATTGAAGGGTAACGTACCACTAGATTGGGTAATGGCTCATGGCGAAATAAAAGAGAATGAATTAGCGAACAAACTGGCCAAACTATCATCGACTGACATGAATTTAGAATCAGCATACAACACACTTCCAAAATCATTAAACAAAGTTTTGTACGAGTGTCTTGAAAAATGTGAAAATATTTGGTCAGTTACAACTAATGGAAAGGCGAAAGAAATTTTGTCCCAAGTTGCCGATAGATTAAAGGATCATCTGCATCACTTAGACACATTTTAACATAGCATGGACCAAACAATATATAATTTTTACACTTTTATGTTAAAGAATCGTAGGCATGCTCCTGCCAGTTCTATAGAATCACTTGGAAGTTTATATATACTTAACTGCTCACCGCAGCGTGAGTAGTGGCCACATGATCGAAATGGGTTCATAGATAAAGACTAATATGAAATTTCAACACATTTATTAATGATTTTAATGCAATTTTGTAAAAAATGTAAATGTCATATAACTATATTTATAATAATTTTTCTCTTAATTTTATTATTAGTCAGCGAGAAATTTTTTTATCTTTGACAGGAGTAGAACGTCGAAAACCTCATGGGTTTATCTCAATCCGTTCAAAAGTTATGATTTTTTAGTATTTATTTAAGGTACTGATTTCTCACTTTATATACGCATTAGGGCGGGTGTTCCTCAGGGAAGCATACTTTGCCCATTTCTATTTTCAATATACATTGAAGAGATTCTTATACGTGTTAACATTTTAACATACACATTCCCTGATGATACAGCGATTCTTACAGGTAATTCGGACCCTCAATTAACACTCAATACTTACAACAACACCTGAAAGAATTAAATGTATGGTTCACAAAGGGGAGACCTGACGAAAAGGGTACAGGCACATTTTACGTTATGTAAAATATCTGTCCTGCAGTACAAATTGAATTCCATTGCCTACCACTGAACTTGTATGTTATTTTGGAATTTTCATGGTTAACTTGGAAACATGGAATCCCTACACAAGACTGGAAAGACAGCAAACAAACCGGCGTTTTAAATTATTTAAAAAAACGACTCGAGATCAAAATTAGATAGTGAGAACAAACTTTTAATTTACGAGACAATGATTAGACTTCTCTGGGCGTACGGTTGTGAAATGTGGGTTTCCAGAAAGGATTCAAATTTCCAACGTCTCCAATTAATCCAATCTAAAATTCTCCGTCAAATTATAAATTCTCCTTTTTACGTTACAAATTACACTCTTCATAACGATCCTCACATTCCGATTGTACATGAACTCATCAAAACTCGCTGTAAATATTTTCATCAATCAATGAACACACACAATAATCCATTAGTATGACAGTTATCACTTCAAACCCACCCTACGTGTAAATCCTCCAACACGATTGAAACGAAAGTGGCCCCGAGACATTCTCATTGAGTGATGATTGAAACGAAAGTGGCCCCGAGACTTTCTCATTGAGTGATGATTGAAACGAAAGTGGCCCCAAGACTTTCTCATTGAATGATGATTGAAACGAAAGTGGCCCCAAGACTTTCTCATTGAGTGATGATTGAAACGAAAGTGGCCCCAAGACTTTCTCATTGAGTGAAGATTGAAACGAAAGTGGCCCCGAGATTTTATCATTGAGTGAAGATTGAAACGAAAGTGGCCCCGAGATTTTATCATTGAGTGAAAATTGAAACGAATGTGGCCCCGAGACTTTCTCATTGAGTGAATATTGAAAAGATTTAAGTGTGCTACTGGGTAACTAACAATATGATGTTTGTATATTTATTTTGAAAGTAAAGTGGCAATGTTTAGAACAAAAGTGGACTAATCTAAAAGAAAATTCAGTGCTAAATCTAAAAATGTGACTAAAAGTTGAGAAAATTAACGTTAGAGCGGACAAAATTCAAGTTTTATGTAAAGTTATTACATAAATTATTATTAAATTCAAATTCAAAATGCAAAATTAAAATAATAGAGGTTTAGAACAGACTGTTGAAAAGCTCATAAAATGTTGAAGTCTTTAGCTGGTTTTACATTTTAAAAAAATGTAATGTAAAGATCTATGGTTTAAAGAAGTTGATCTAAAATTAATCATTTTGTAGTTATTTTATTAGCAGATTGGCAATTTTTAGGACAAAATAAGACTCATGTAAAAGAAAATGCTAAAAATGGGGCGAAACGTTTTGGAAAGTCATTTTGTGTGGAAAATTCAGCCTTTTGTGAAAAGAAACATATTTTCCTTAAATAAACACTAAAAAAATCGTAACCGTTGAACGGTTTGAAATAAAACCATGAGATTTGCATCATTCTATTTTAGTTTAGATACACTGTCACCGATTTTTGTTAACACGACAGCTGACCTTCCTGTATAATTACTGTTATTTATGTTTTATAAATTATTATTTACATAATACTAATTATACCTGTATATATTTTTATATAGTTATGTTTTTTGTATTACATGTAATATTTTGTATGAAGCTTGTAAATAAATACAATTTAAAAATGCTTACACGGAAACAAAATTATAGAAAGAGTTAACTTAATTATTCGAATAGTAAGATTATAATAAAATAACACAAAAATTAATTTCACCTAGGCTTGGCAATAAATTATTGTATGTATATTGAAATTAAATCCTTTCATTTTTCCCGTAAAGTAAAACGGAATGACATGACCAGTGCTTATGACATGTTTCAATATGAAAACATGGGTCATTTGAGGCTTAGATGTCCGTGGTCTGTTTAGGACACTACTAGCTATGTCAAACGTAAAACATTTCAATAATGCGTTTTTTGTTTTTGATAGAGTATTAAACCTAAGTTCATTTGCATTGAAAAATAAAAACAACCGGTAAATGAAAAGTGTCAATATGAATAAAGTAAAATTGTTTTTATTTATTTATTTTACGACTTTGTCATAAATTGTAATGAAACAAAAACACAGGTGTATAAATAATAAAAAAGAAATGTCCAATATGAATTGCTCTTGTTGAAAAAAAATCGCTTTCTTTTGTACGACGAAAAAATAACGAATTGTATTATCACTGAGTTCAAATACATTGTGAAAATTAAAAGGCAATATATATTACATCTTTTGCTTTTTCCGGTATGAGTTTTACTTATTACAGTTTCCCATTCAAATTTGGTTATAAGGTCGTCTTTTTATTAACTTTTGTTTCCTGCCTACTGACTCTAAAATATGTTAAAAAGGTGGTATTTATGTATCAAAATTTTTCTGTTTGAATATTTTAAATCTGTATTACATTGTAAAACAAGATGTATTATTGTATCTCTCGATGATTAATCTTAAAAAACAGAACATAAGTATGTTAATTAGATTGTGAGAAGTTTGTTCCATCGAGCTAAAAAACTCATAAAAATTGTTTTTCCCCTCTTACAATCAACGTTCGATAGCCAATCCTGTTTCTATCCAAAAAATTTATTTTTCTTCAGCGTTTCGGTATGTTTATAATTTACAGGGTTTCTACAATAGATCTACATAGGTCCCAGTGGACGAAAAGATTTTAATAATCATTATTTCAAACCCCAAAAAACCTCAAATTAATTATTTGTAACAATAAATAAAATTGTATAATTATTAAATATTCCATGAAAAAAATGTGCATAATTTACGTTTCGTACAAATTTTGGCAAATCAGTTACGGTTGAGCTATGACATACATACATGATACTTGCACTTTTCAAAAATTTATTCCATGGTATTTCTTTTAACCAGTTCTTTATTTTACCAGGAAAAGATTAGAGATTTAAGAAAATTTCAATTAATTATAGTTTTTATATAAAATCTTGGTCGAGCTGAAAAACTTAACGTCACGATATAATAACTTCAGCTCCAGTGGTTAGAAGAGCGGCGTATTGAGCCGGAGGTCATGGGTTCGAATCCCGTTCGTGATACTAACTTTTTCATCTCACCCAAGACTTCAGATAAAAAGTATAATTACTTGAAATAATTAAATAAGTCAATCATGACCGCTGAACATATATTGATTAATTTAAGAAAATATTGCATTTTTTACTTTGTCTCATAAAATGTGAAATGAACAAGTCTCACAATGGTCTGGAATTATTATAAATCGAAAAACCGAAATGGTAGTTATATTAACTTACATAAATCTTTCTTACATGGGCACATAACATGCAAAATTGGATGTGTACTACAGCCATTCCTTTATAAGTACGAATGTGCGGTAACCTAATGACTAAATGTCAGATAAGAAAGTAAATACTTGAATAAATAAATCAAAAAGCCATTAAAGCATACAATAAGTAACTATAATAATAATTACATAACTACACATACATAATTACAATAACAATTATACGAACTTATTATTTTTTTTTTAAATTTATTAGTAGTATGTCAACAAAATTTGAATTTTTGCACCTTATTTTTTAACCCATTATATTTCGTGGTTCGATTGACCAAATTACTGCTTTCAATTAATTAATCGTTTTATGTAAGGTATTGGTTGAAATGAAAAACTTATTATCACGAGCGGGATTCCGAGGGGATCGAAATCACGATAGCTCATGTGGTTAGAGCAGCGGCTATTGAGCCGAAGGTCGTGGGTTCGAATCCCGCTCGTGATACTAACTTTTTCGTTTCAACCAATACCTTATATATAAGGGTTTATTTTGTAACATTTATGTGTATAGAGAGGATATGCAACTCTTAATCTGTAAAACGAAGAAAATCAATAAATAACTAGGAACATCTAGAGCTAAAGAATATTTACAATATCTTTTATTATTGTTATAATTCACATAAAGAATAATCAACCTTACTATATAATTGGAAAACTCCTTGAAAGTTTATTTTTCGAATATTTTTCATTCAACCGCAAATGGTTCTAAAAATTTGCTTCGCAAAATCATTACATACATGCTATTATCAAAAGTAATTGTTACATTGCAGGTTAATAATGGTACAAATGAGTTTTATGATAATTTTCTTTTTTTTTGTAGGTTGGGAACGGAGCCACCCATGAGGATGGTCTGGTACCACCTTTCTTCACTGTTTCTCCTAACTACCTACTCGTATTCACAAGGTAATTCTATTAGACGTAACTTCTCTCATCCCTTTTAATTGTATCTAACAGCGGCTCCTTGAGATTACAATTTCAAGGACTGTAACGGCTCTCTTAGTTTCTATTAAACGTTTCGTGGTTTCTTTGTTTGTTCTGTATCTTTTACAGCTTTCGGTTTACAATTTCCGTTCTGAGCCGGTACGCTTCTCATTACCGTTGTTTCACTGATATAAAATTTCCGTTATACTATCAAACGAATTGAACAAATCTGATAAACAACGACTTTGAAACACTACCAATAATTCTGGTGTATAATGAATTCATGTGTCAAATTTTCACATAATTCTGTAAAATATGCTAATAAAAAAATTCTGTAGACGGTTTTCACCATGCCGCATTTCACGATCTCCAAATAATCATTGGCTAACGGTCACTAAACACCACATATAAATTTAAATATGCACATGTATGTACATATATGTAAACATGTACTGAGTTGAGCCTATAGCTTCTCGCAGTCCATCGGCAATTACAGCTTTTGTAATTTATGATAAATAAGCAGGCAACGTGAGTCCGTTGGTAGTCCGGGGTCTGACCTCCATCACGTCCATATCCATCAAGCTACCTAGGGGGCCAGGACAAGCCAATGCATTGGTCACCAAGGTGGGCAGCATGCCACGCTGGTCATTGGTTTCGCTGCACACATTGGGCCAATAGTTGGCCCAAGATTGGATCAGCTTAACCTCAATAGCCTATAATTGCTTACTTTTCCTATGCTGTGATAGATATCGAGGTCGAGGAAATCGCTGCTGCCGCTTTATGTTAGGTCAGGGTGTATAATTGTTATTTACGTGTTATTATTGGGTTGTCCGGAAAATAATGCAGGATTTTGGTATTAAACAAAAAAAAAGAAACTAGTTACTTTAAAGCAATGTTCTTGAATCAAAATAATTTCCCATACTCTCAATACATTTCTCCCAACGTGTTGGTAACTTATTAATTCCGTCTGAGTAGAATTCAGAATTTTTAGAATTGATAAAGNAATGAGTAATCCTGTAAACGTAAACAGAATATTTTATATAGATTTTTTTTAATGAAAACTTAAAATCCTGCATTATTTTCCGGACAACCCAATAATACAAACCTGGTTGGAAACAACAAGCAATGGGCAACCAATATTGGTCCAGTGTATAGACCCGTCATCTATTCACTGCACACTTTGTTCAAGCCACTGGCGGACTTTGATGTTTTTAGTGAAACCCTCCCAAATCTATTGTTCGCAACACCATTTCCTACCTTGGCCAGTATGTGCCATCTTCCCTGTGTTGGCCATAGATCCATAAGTCAATTCAGAACCCAACTCAACCTGTTCCTAGATCCAAACACTCTCACAATATATTCTAAAATACAATTACATACCATTCACACAATTATGGTAGTGGTGTACGCGATATATCTCCATCACTCTTTACACCTATTATATAACTAACCTAATTGATGGTCGATGGAAACTCAATATGGCGCCATAGCCCTCTTACACTGTAGATTCACGCTAATAAATACATACACTCTCAACACACAAAACTATCAATAATATATACAATAATTTTCTCCTCCAAAAGTCGGAACCGATGACTCAAATACTAGCTGCCGTTCTCAAGCACGATCCTCATAATGGGTAGAATTCATACTCTCTCCCTATATAGAGCCAAGGAGTAACACCCTTCAATTATGGGGGGTCTCATCGAGCAACCTTTCTTACATGCCGGATACTTACGCGGGGTTTGACCCAAAAGCAAGTGTCCGAAAATACCTAAAGTTTAAGAAAAGAAGACATTGATCAATTAAGAAAGACTACGAGAAGATCCAACTGAAAGAAATGATGAATGATGGAGTGAGTGCGGTGTTCAATCCTTTTTTCAAAAAGATAGTTCCTACTCACAGTAAGTTGTTTTCCAACGATCCGGATTTCGAGCCCTTAGCTCATCATCAGGTTGAAGGATTTCTACAACCACGTCTCTCGACATGAATTGCAAAAGTTGATTGTTTGGTAGGTGTTTCATTTCAAGGTCAATGTCTGCTAGTCAAGGTCTAGGTCTTTCTCCGAAAATTGCTTTGTTTTTCGCCTGTTGCTACTTCTGACATTAACCAAGGGAAAATTTACCCCACTTCGAAATTGTTACATTCAGGACATACTATTTTCTACTATCTTATTTGTGATATTCGTCTAGGTTCTGACCATTCTGCGATACTGTTTCACTCAAACCCCGATTAATCAACAGGCTTGTATCTATTTATACAAATCCCATCCGTCGTTAAGTCGTTAAGAGTGGAGTTTGTATCTTGGATAAACTCATGCCACATCTTACACAATGTCATCTTTAATATACTGCCAGTTTTCTTTCGATTCTGTGAAACTTTTTTTTATTTTATCGCTCTAGAAATAAAGCCAAGGATCATAACAAGAAACCCCAACCCGAACATGATCTATATCAGGAGAAATATTTTGGAACCAGAATCCCCTGGGGAATCGTTAGTCGACTATCCTGAGATAATAAAAGTCATGTCGAGTTGGATAAATATTGTCTGCGTTACAAAACCAGAGAGTAACCAAATTTAAAAAGCCACCATGTTTGATAGAAAAGAGTTTCAAAAGTATTTAGTGTAATAAATATCGTATGTTTTGTATTTTATAAATAACCTCTATAAAAAAAATAAACCAACTGCTCTCCCAAAATATTTTTATAATTTTTAGTTTAATACAAAAGGAAGGTAAAAATATGAAAAGGTAATTTTAAAATTGTAAATTTATTGCGCTATTTCTATGAAACGTGCAGTGTAATGAAAAATTGTCTATTTACTTTTATCTTTTTGTAAATTTATATCTTTTTCACTCTAATAACCCCGGTAGTTGGCGTATTTCTCGGATAAATTTAAATCACTTGAAACTAATTATAAAACACCTCTCCATCCCGATTGTTATAAATAATCCACTCTGAAATCGAGGAACAGAGGCTAAAAATGATAAGAAGTGGCTGTTATAAAAAAAGGAACAGGTGTGAATGTTGTCCGAAGGGAAAGAAATTGTGTGAATCTGGAACGGAGCTAGAATGTCTAAATATAAGGGGGACGGGGATGAACGAGTGTATTTTACAAATTATATTTGTAGCCCGGTTCCCACAGTTGGATTCATTCATATTCTTTATAAATAAATACTCTTTTTCTTCAGTTTTTAACCGCATGTTGTAGCGCAAAATTGTTTTTGGCTGAGTCGGCATCAAAACTAGCCCACATACCGAAATACGACTAAAATATTTAACATCAAACATGCCTTCTTGGAAGCTACACATTGTTACACTTAGAAACCACCACACATATAATATGTGTATGATATGGTTACACGCTAGTGTCATATATATATATATATATAATTTTATTTATTTATTTGTATGTTGATTATTTATGAATTTTTATATTATAAGAAATACGTATGTAGTGTTGTTGCGTTAAATAATTTCGTTGATCACTGTGAAATGATCAACCAAGCAGACAGACTAATGTCCATGTTTGAGTTTTGCCATTGCAGTAAACGATCTTTTGTTTAAATATTAAGAATAAACCTAAAAATAAAGATAAAAAATATATTATACACATATGTGCAGAGTTGATTATATTACGTCTTGCAGTCCAGCGTCAATTCCACTTTTATATTTTATAATAAATCACAGGTAGGCCTTGCGTATCACCCACCTCGGGTATTGTCAGTCGGAGGTCAGACTTCGTATATATCCGTTCAGCCATAGAGGTGGACTTGGGTGCCATCAATAGCCAGTTCAATTCATCACCCAACGCATGCAGTCCCTTGATCCAAATCCATCTACTTAAATACCTCCTTTCCTGTTTGTATTCCATTCACTCAATTAGGGTGGTGGAGTACTCGACATACCTTCATCCCCCTTTACATCTTTTATATAATTAATCTAAATTGGGAGGGGTCCATGGGTTTTCTCAATATTCTGCCATCAACCCTTTTACGCTACACATTCTCGCCAATAAATACATTCACTCTCAAAACATGCTAAGTATACAAAACTCTCAGTACTATATACAACAAAACAGTGACCTATTATAGAACTAGTCTAATTGAGAATCGATAAGGTGTACAATATTGCGCCATCAACTCTCTTCGCACTACACATTCATGTTAAAAAATTCTATTAATTAAGGTTTTTAATTGAGATAAAAAAGTCAAAGGCACGAGCGGGATTCGAACCCACGATCTTCGGCTTGATACGCCGCTGCTCTACCACTTGAGCTATCGTGACCTCGATCCACTGCACTCGATCCACACACGGAGGGAAAATTTGTAATTAAACAATCCTGTTTGGGACGCAGATACTAGCTGCGTGCTCATGCACAATTCGGGCGGCCTTCTTACTCGCTCTCTATATGGAGCCAAGAAATGGCACCCTTCGATTAGGTGGGATTCGTTATAAATTTGATAATGTTGCAATTGATGAATTAATTTTCCATGAGGTCTAGTGGACATCGTTATTTAAAATTGTCGGGATTGGAAATTGTAGGGAAGGTTTTGGCAGTGGAGGTAGTATTTTTGATAATAACTATGTTTATAGATGACTGAATATGTTCAAATGCTACTCAAAAAAATTTAGATACACAATAATTGAGGAAACAAAACATTTTATTAGGTTTCGTGGTTCGCTTGACCAAATAAATTCTTTTCAATTAATTATGGTTTTGCTTAACCTCTCTTAAAGACGCAAAAAGTCAGTGTCACAAGCGGGATTCGAACCCACGACCTTCGGCTAAATACGCCGCTGCTCTACCACTTGAGCTGACTTCGATCCACTCTATACTCAAACTAATCTAGATTGGGGTCGGTGGAGTACTTTTATAACTATTCCGCCATCGACCCGAACACACACTCTTACGCTCTCTACGTTCGAGGAGCGATGATGACGTTATGTTTCACTCTCACCCCTCGCCATTCACGCTAATAAATATATGCACTCAAACCAAACATATAGACACAAAACACATAAGACATATTATATTCAAAAAGCGGAATAGGGGACTCTGAAACTCGCTACCGTGTTCGAGAACTCTTCTTAAGTCCGGCGGCATGCCAACGCTCTCTATATGGAGCCAAGGCTTGACACGCCTCTATTATGTGGGACACATCGCGCAACCTTTCTCTGCATAAAGGGCACCTGCGCGGGCTTTGGCCCAAAAACAGGTGCCCATGTGTCAACCGGGTATGGCCAATATTCAGTCGAATGAGGACGATCCCTCGTCTCCTGCTCAGGTTCTCTGAAGGCAATCTACCGGTCGTGTTCTTGACTCGCAAAAGCCTCTCCGACGACCCCGCCCACTGACGCTGCCATCTTTCTTTTATCATATGTTTTGCTGCGTGTTTAGTGTCAGGGGCCCTGATTGCGATGGTCCGATCCGGAGGGTGGGACGTACCGGCTTTCGCCGCCTCGTCCGTTACCCTCCAGGCCGACGTGTCCGGGAATCCAGACAACAACCACGTTCCGAGAGGCTTCAGCTCCGCGAATTTCTCTACCAAGAGCACGACGAGAGGGTCCACAGAGACCCTGTCGCGTATAGCCCGACAGCGATTCAAAACGGAAAAGGAACTTAGCCTTGTACAAGTAGGGCAGCGTACATGATTTGGGCAAGTTTGCTAGATCGTCGCGGACGAATACAGCCGGAAAGGTCCAGGGGGTTGGCCGGTGGCCCAGCCGAAGCACCGTCCACAGCGCGAATCCGGCCCTCCCTAAGGACTCCCTCCCAGCTTGACTCTGAACCTACGGTTCTCCAGGGCATTACTATCGAATTATCTGTCAATATTTCGTTTATAGTTTGTCTAGAAGTTGTGGGGTGTTTTTTAACGTCTAGTCAGTTCCTGCATTTTTAGTCTTATAGGACTGTCAGTCAGTCTTTTATTACACCGCGAGGTAGTGGACGTGGTTAACTAGAAGAAGAGGTGTATGATGTAGGTTTAGAGTTGGCATTATTTCACATCGGACTGTAAAACTTATGTGTTGGTTTTAGCCAACATTTGTTTTTATGCGCCACTTTGTTACTCAGTACTCACTGTGAAAACATAGTTACATTCAATTGTGGGAAGATTAACTATACTTTTGGGTAATAGCACTTGAACGAATAAATTTTACCACGAAAACCTTAATATAAAAAATAATATTACCGTAGAAAATATTCAAATCTTAAATAATTGCTAAACTGTTATTCAAGAATTAGCGCGGCTAAACGATTTAAGCTTAAAAAATATTAGAAAATTAGACCCAAGTCCATCTAGGCCTCATTTATAACCCAGAAATAATGAAAAGATCGCCAGGAAAAATAACTGCAAACAAAGTCGACGGCTCCAGAGGATTTTGACGAGCTTAAAACCTCCGGGGTTATATATCCAGGGGGAAGGCCATAATTCAAAGTAAATATTTGGAAATTGTCATCTGCCGTCTGAGCCGAGTTATGGGTCATATAATCCTATCCAGGGATCCCCCACCTTGTTTTAGAAAACCGGATGGTTTTTATAAGTATACTTTTCCACCTGCGATAAAAAATACCCCTTTGATTAATGGGCCGAGAGAGGAATAATTATTTTTAAAAAATCCGATGCGAATGAATTGTGTTTATTTATTCAGAAAATAAATGAACTGTATAAACATAAAGGAGGCATCTTCACTCTTTACTTATTACATAATTTAAATAAAATTTCTTTGTACAATATTTAAAGTTATTTCTCAAGAATTTAGCTTAAATTTGACTTTATATTAAAAAAATCAACTGCATTTGCGGTCTTTACATTTGAATTTATTTGTTCAAAATTTGTGTACGTCATACAATAGGCTATATTTTATGCTTGCAAAAAGCTGTAGTTTACCTTTGAGAAGCCCAAATAGAAACATGTTCATTTCAAAATGTAATCCATATATGTTTAGCAGCCGTAATTGACCATATTTATTATTTCAATTAAATATTATTTTTAACTTCACTAGTTTCGTGGTCCGCTTGACCAATTAATATCTTTCAATTAATTAAGGTTTTTTTAGTTGAGATAAAAAAGTCAGTGTCACGAGCGGGATTCGAACCCAAGTTTCTTTTAAAGATTGAAGAATTTGACAAATGGCAAAAAGAGGGAAAAAATAGTTCAGTTTTATTATAGAATTGATCATATTTTCAGGTATAGTAAACTTGAAAACAGTCAAATTAAAAATAATTATATTTGCAACTTTATCTGACTTAATAAATAAACAGATGGTTACTGATCGAGCGTCGAACTACTATATTTGTATACTTATTGCCTAATTTTATTTTATTATTTTCTGCAATTGCAATATTTACATTGTAACCACATGGTCGGTAACAATGTAAATATATATTTACGTAAAAAAGCTGGAAAATTTTAAAAGTTATCACATTTTATAAATTTGGAAAAGATCACGTAACTATTTCCAACTTTGGTTTTTACAAAGCACGGCTCTTCCCATCTGAAGTTGGACGGCCTCGGATTAATCCACCACCGATTTTTGCAAAATATGTATCTTTCGTTATTCATGTGTCTAAAACATCCTGTACTTGGTTATCTTACCCTACATATATTTATTTGTCCAGCTTTGCTCTTCTTTTTTTAATAATACGGTGTAATTATTTTTTTTAATGACTTAAACCCAAGTCTTGGCTATATTTAACAATTCCTTTTTCTTTCTACCTTTATCCTGGGCTCTCAACGTTGTCTAAACTAATTTTTTCTAATTCAATTCGTGTCAACATTTAATATGAACTGGGTGTTTATAATAGAACATAAAAGGTTGCCGAATAAAAAATCATAGATTTTATTTCCTTCTTGGTTTCCACATTTAAACAGTTTTAGAAGGTTTTATGTACATCTGTATTTATGAAGTCTAGATTTTTGCTCACAGTAGTGATTTTTCAATTGATTAGACATTAACTCAATATTTTCCGCGAATAAACTCTCGTGATCGGCACGAAAATTGTTTCATTTGTAAAGTTTTGTCTTTACCGATGGGTCGTCCAATTTGGACAGTTAAATCCAGTTTTTCAGTATCAAAACGCCATCTAATTAAGATAATAGAAATTTTATAATCTGACACGACCACTGACAAAGCATCTCAATTTGCAGTGATTTCACACCTCTTTCTCATTTAACATTGTTAAAAATTTGGTCAATCGGACGACGAACTCTAATGGATTGTTAGAAATTTCCATCTCAACCAAGACCTTACATAAAAAGAATAATTAATTGAAAGAAGTAATTTGTTCAATTAGACCCCTAAACATAAATGGATTAATATTTAATTAGTACAATAAGTATCACTTCACTAACAGCTCCTCCTGAATCGAATCCTGATAGAAATTATAAATGATGGGGTGAGTGGAGTTCAATCCTTTTTAAAAAAGATGGTTCCTACTCACATTAAGTTTTTACGTTTAGATTTACCAAATTTTGTTTAATTATTTCAGCACATTTATATTTTATATTTGTATTTATGTTACAACAATCTACCGATGAACCAAGGGATAGTAGTTTTTTTGTATCCAGTTCTGTTTTAGGGACAAATTTTAAGCCTTTGTTTAATAAATCGTTTTCTTCTTTATTTAGTACCATGTTTGTTAAGTTTAATGTGAGTAGGAACCATCTTTTTTAAAAAGGATCGAATCCTGATTACACGGCATTCAAAAATGATAAAAAAAGAGGGAAAATTCGAAAAGTTGTAGGTTGAGATGATGAGTTGGTATCCGAGTGGATTGAAGTCACGATAACTCAAGTGGTTAGAGCATCGGCGTATTGAGCCGAAGGTCGTGGGTTCGAATCTCGCTCTGACACTAACTTTTTCATCTCAACCAAGATTTACAAAAAAATAATAATTACTTGAAGTGGATTTAGTACTTTGCATTAGTTAGATGAATAAAGGTTGGATTGAAATTGTACCTTGGAAAAAAAACCACACAGGCACATATTAGTAAATGATGATACCAAGCGTTTTATCTACATATAAAAATTATTAATAACTCTTATTAATAAACTTATTAATAAGAGCATCGGCGTTTTGAGCCGAAGGTCGTGGGTTCGAATCTAGCTCGTGACACTAACTTTTTCATCTCAATCTTAGATAAAAAGAATATTTATTGAAGTAAAAATGTAATATTTATTAAAAATCGTTGTCTTTTGCAGTAATTAAATAATATAAAGTTCTCTTAAGCTTAGGGTAAACGTAAACAAATTTAATTATTTTCCGGTGGAATAAGAACAGCATAATGGCAACTTTTGACATAATGGTAAATTGTATAAATTCGAGTATGATTACAAGGGGGAAATAGTTTTATCCGCCGGACGTTAAGAACTTTCTCCGATATATTAAACTCTCCCACAGACATCGTCCAAATTAATAACAAATAAAAGTAGTCGGTACAATTCACGGAAATCGTGTAGAAAATTAGATTCTATTTACTATTTTACCGTATCGGCAGAAACCTTTTGCACGGTTCCCGCAACTTTACGCCTCAGCCGTAAATCACTTTGACGGTTTAAATTCAGTTTCAGCATCAATACTTCGTCAAGTGCTGAAAAAAGGAGGGCGAGTCCGGCCCCAGTCAGACCTTTTGAGGAAAATCCGGTGAAAGTTTATGACTGTTGTGTTTTTTATACGCTCAGATTGGTTTAATTTTGGAACGACTGTTTTCAAAGAGTTTCCAGAAAAACGATTTTGGTCAGTGAGGAAAATATCGCGTATTGCTATGGAAACCATCAATATATTGTAATGTGTGGTGATTAGTGACCGTTAATCGATATTTATTTAGAAATCGCCAGATCGCATCTCTAAATAAATATATTGTAATCTAACATATGCTTAATATAGAAATAAATTAAATTTTGTTTAAATAATTTAATCAAAACCCATTCAATATGATTGAAAATCTATTTATTGGCCAGACCGCATCTCACGATTTCTAAATAAATATATTGTAATCTAACATATGCTTAATATAGAAATAAATTAAATTTTGTTTAAATAATTTAATCAAAACCCATTCAATATGATTGAAAATCTATTTATTAAAAATGTCAACAACCAAAATTAAATGGCTAAACCCTAAAAATTTTCTATCTATATAAAAATGCTCTGATGAAGATGTCTTTTGATAAAGTGAACTTGTTCATTCTTGTAACACGTTTTGACTTTTTCTTTTTGAACTGTTCCAAAATAACGGATTTGTGTCAAAAAAATTTTACTTTAACACACGATTAGGACAGTTTGCGCGAAAAAGCCTGTTATTTGACTCCAGCGAAGCAGAGTTCTGCTAGTTGAAAAATATTTACGGTACACCTCCCTAATATTGGTGGAATCTTTTGCCTGTCAGTGTATATACAATACCATAATACCCCCCACACGACACGCAAGAATGGCACAATTTCACAGAAGACAAACACTTGGTCCTGAAGATGATCTCAATAAAGATCGAAACGTTGGCACGATAAAGAAAACGTTTTTCTGAAACCTACATCACACCAGACCGCATCTCACGATTTCTGAATAATTATCGATTAACGGTCACTAATCACCACACACGTAACGTATATTACTTTTTTGTGCATAATAGTGTTGATTAAGTTTGTACGATAATTGTTTTCTACTAACGTTGTATACAGAGTTTTTAAATTATTTTTATGGAATGTAGTATCACTAATATTTAACATTTTTCTGACTAGGTTCGTTACTATATTATATTTCTGTTCAAATGGATGAGTTGACAAATAGTTTAGTATTCTATTGCTAATGTTGGGTTTTTATACATGTTGAAGGTGAAACTTTGGTTTTCTGCTCTCTCTATATATATTGTGTTTTGTATGAGTGAGTGTATTTATTAGAGTGAATGGGGAGGGGCTGATGATGGAATAGCATCCCCATCGCACCTCGAGATGTGTTCGTGACTCGGGTCGATGGCGGAATATTTATAAAAGCACCCCATCGACCCCAATTACATTAGTTTGTTTTTGTATGCAGGTCGATGGAGGAATATTCAGTACTCCATCCACCAAATAGAATGAATGAAATGTGTGAAAGGTATGAAATGTGAAAGGTGTGAATGTATTTATTTGTGTGAATGAGTATTGAATGTGTGTTGCAATATTCCGCATGCGCTGGGGGCTGAAATGACCAAGCTATCGGATTCCCCTATTTAAAAAAAAAAAAAAAAAAAGTACGTTTTTAAGAACTGTATTCTTGCTTTTGTCATTTGTAAAATATAATAAATTAAATGACTCATAAAAATATGTCTGCACTACTGGGGATAAACAGCTACCCACAGGTAAGCCTTTTAATTGATTGTATATTTTATACATTTTAAATATGAATTATTTAAACATAAGTTTAAAATTTTGTGAAATTCTTATTTAGGTATGTTTATATAGGGTTTCATTATTTGCCATTTTTCTGTTATTATGTTGATGGATTCAGGTAATGGTACGTTGTGAGCATGAACCATCCAACACACAAGACAGAAATTTTTATGATATTTTTGTTGTTTTAAAAATGTTTCTAGAATATGTCTCAACCGCTTTCAAAAATAATTTATATAATACTGAATTATTACTAAAACCCACGCGTGATTCGGTTATTCACTAAGGTTGGATTTAACTGGCAAAAGTAATAAATCTAATTGGTCTTAATCGCATTGTAGTCCATTTACCTCCATAGACCAGTTACAGTGATTCACGATCTGCATGCTCAATTTAACAATATATTGAAATATTTACCGCCCTGAAACCGTTTCACGCCACCTCTCCAATCATACTTCAATTCAGACACATGAATTTATAACTTTTACATTGGTTTTATTGTTTTTATGAGTTACATTGACCTAAAAAACTGGTACAATACATTCAGGATTAACTCATAAATTTGTAGAGTAAATATTATTTAAAAAATTTCACTCTCTTTTTATTCACCACTAGACAATAAAAATAATCACTTATTAATGCATAATTATTGTTTATTAATTTATGGTAGTAAATCCTAAGTTAACACCCCCATGTAACAAAAATGTTGATTAATTTCTTAAAAGTATTTTATCCTGGAACCGCAAGGGCTGGGCTTCCAAATTGCCACGCTAGCGGTTCTAGGTTCGAATCCCACCCTAGTACTTAAAATTTTAATTTTTAATAATTAGAAAAGATATTGTAAAGTTGTTCGGGGCCTCGTTTGCGCCAACCATCGGGTAGTTGGATGTTAAATCCTGTATGAATTTCTTTCTTAACAAATATCTTTTACATTTCCCCGCAATAAATATCTATGAAAAAAGTTTCCCCCCTCAAAGTTGTTAAAATTGAAAATTTTAACAATAAATGTGATGTTCTTGTACCTTCTGCTAAATCATCTTTAGTTTTAATTACATTTCTTATTTTGTTAAATTCGACGTCATTTTGAATAAGATATATTTGACATGTAAAGTTGAAGTATTTGCATAATTAATTAACCTTTATGTAAAGTCTTGCTTGAGATAAAAAAGTGAAAAATGGTAAAAAGGAGGAAAATTTGAAAGGTAGGTTGAGATGGAGAGTTGCTGTCCGAGTTGATCGAAGTCACGATAGCTGAAGTGGTAGAACAGCGGCGTATTTAACCGAAGGTCGTGGGTTCAAATCCCGCTCGTGACATTGACTTTTTTATCTAAACCATTACCTTTCATAAAGATTAATTAATTGAAAGATGTTATTTGGTCAATCGGACCACAAAATATGATGGATTTACCGTTGACGTTAAATACATAGAAATTCTATTATTTCGTAAATAATAATTTAATTGCATTTGCATTTTTCTATTTTCTTTTCCTGAATCTATTATTTTTGAACGTTGAGTTGGTGCCAACTGAACTTGGAAGGACCGAGTGTAGAAGGGACCATTCTACCCATTTATATTTTTGACTCAGTTCTCAACGAACACTGTTACTTTACAGCAATATTCATTTATCACCTGGCATGAGAGTGAAATGAAAATAGACTGTGTTTTTTGAGCAAATAACTTTCATTTGTTTTTACATTTGGAAATTACTTATTAATTAAATTCCAATAAAGACTAGATTTGAAAAGTTTTATATGTCTACCCATTGTCGTCAAAACAAATTAACGTAAAATAGAAATTATTTTTTATTAATTTTTAACTTAACCTAGATAACAATATTTTGTATGTAATTAGGAAAAAGGCCAATTTGAGAAAAAAGAAAACCTTCAGTTACTCTGTCAAGGTTTCGGCTTTAACAATAAATATACACATCCACTTACAATACAACAATTGAAATATAGTGAATTGGTGAGTTGGTAGTCGAATGGGAATTACAACCAAACTATTCTATGACAAGAACTTATTTGTTAACTTTGTGGATTATTAATAATAGTTTCTAAGTCTTAATGGTGGGTATATATATTCCTCCAAAGTTTGGTGGAACTGAATATTTTTCTCTTTTTTCAAACGGGCTTAATTTTTTTTTTAATACAAAATTATATTCAAGGCTGATATCAATTATATCTGACAAATTTAAAATAGTATAAAAAAAAATTACATTTTTTGAAACACATTTTTACATACATTTTTTGTAACACGTTGAATGATGTATTTTAAAAAGTGCTGTCAAAAACTAATAATAATTTTGGTTTTGGTTTTATACAAGCTCAAATCGTCAAATATGTACTTACGAACGCATATGTTCGATGTGCAATATAAAAAAAAACGAAAGACACCTATCACTTTATTCCAGAATGCCTCATATTAAAAGAAATAAGAATGAGATATTTTGGGAAGGTCAAATTACAAGTAGGAGAATATTTCAATATTAATAACGGTGAAGATTTTAGCAAATTATTCAAGTATACATCGTTAGCTGTGAAATATGGTGGTGTTAATAAATTAATTTAATTACTAGGTAATAACATACACCTGATTATTTGGAAATATATTGTTGCTATTATATAAATAAACATTAAAAAATGTTAATTATAATTTTTCCGTTTGTTTTTATATAAGTACCTTACAAGAAAAAATAAATATATTATTTATAATTTGTTTTTTTAAAGATATATTTGTAATTTGCTTAATTTTTTAATTCAAGATCTGTTTTTAAAGATATCTTTGTAATTTAAAGATTCATGGTATGTATATAATTTTATTTTTTTATTTGTATATTGATTAATTATGAATTTGTATACTATAAGAAATATGTATGTAGTGTTATTGTGTTAAATTAATTCGTTGATCACTGTTCAAAGATCAATCAAGCAGACGGACTAATGTCCATGTTTTGCTTTTGTAGTAAACGATCTTTTGTCTATTTAGAAGACTAAAAACACCTCAAAATAAAATAAAAAATAAATAATACACACATGTTCAGAATTGATTCTATCACTTTTCGCAGTCCACTGGCAATTCCAATTTTGTATTTAATAATAATTTATTGTATAATAATAATATCGAGTATCATCTACCCCGGGTATTGGCAGTCCGAGGTCAGACCTCGCTGGTGTCCGTTCAGCCATAGAGGTGGACTTGGGTGCCATCAATAGCTAGTTCAATTCAGCACCCAACGCATGCAGTCCCTAGATCCAAATCCATCTACTTAAATAACTCCTTTCCTGTTTGCATACTATTTACTTAATGAGGGTGGTGGAGTACTCGTCATTCCTTCATCACCCTTTACATCTTTTATATAATTAATCTAATTTGGGGAGGGGTCGATGGGGTTACTCAATTTTCCGCCATCAGCCCTTTTCCAATACACGTCAATAAATACATTCACTCTCGAAACATACTAAGTACGCAAAACTCTCTGTACTATATACAACAAAACAGTCACCTTTTATATAACTAACATAATTGAGAATCGGTGAGGTGTGTGCAATGTTGAGCCATCAGCTCCCTTACATTACACGTTAATGTTAATAAATACATTCACTTTCAACACATGCTAGGTACACAAAGCAGTACTATACAATATATGTAATAAGACAATCCTGTTTCCTTCAAAAATCGAAATAGGGGACGCAGATACTAGCTGCGTGCTCATGCACTGTTCGGGCGGCCTTCCTACTCGCTCTCTGTATGGAGCCAATGAATGGCACCCTTCGATTAGGTGGGATTTCGTTATAAATTTGATAATGCTGCAATTGATGAATTAATTTTCCAAGAGGTCTAGTGGACATCGTTGTTTCAGATTGTAGGGATTGGAAATTGTAGGGAGGGCTTTGGCAGTAGAGTCAGGATGGATGAAGAAATTGTGAGCTGGATTGGGTCAATTCGACGATAACAGGAATGCTATAGCTAACAAAGTGTTGACCTCGCAGCGAGATTTGACCATTGAAAGGATTGCGTGCACTGGATATTACATGGCTTGGCGAAACCCGCAGGTCCACTCCGTATTTCCAAACTGGTCGCAGTAAAATTTGATATATACCTGTCTTCTGATAAGTTGTTGTTTCTTGTCTTATGTGGGGATTTTACGCCAGTCCGTCAATTTGTTCGCCAAGTATAGTTTTACGTATCTGATTTGAGTGGAAGTTGGTATCTCTTTGTGTTGATAAACATAAAGGTAAGACCGTTTTTTCAATACATTTTGTAACACTAATGTTCACTGAGTACATTTTTCTCATTCAATCTTCTTTTCAATTTTTGCACCGATGATGCCCGATATGATCTTCTCCGCCGTTAGAGATTACTTGTAAGGTGATCGTAAGGGGACGTGTTGAAAATTCAGCATTATAGTAAATGTGTGGTGATTAGTGACCGTTAATCGATATTTATTTAGAAATCGTGAGATGCGGTCTGGTGTGATGTAGGTTTCAGAAAAACATTCTCTTTATCGTGCCAACGTTTCGATATTTATTGAGATCATCTTCAGGGCTCAATAAAGATCGAAACGTTGG
Source organism: Cimex lectularius (assembly GCF_000648675.2). Taxonomy (NCBI): domain Eukaryota; kingdom Metazoa; phylum Arthropoda; class Insecta; order Hemiptera; family Cimicidae; genus Cimex; species Cimex lectularius. The sequence goes on from NW_019392668.1 coordinate 73,782, forward strand.
CACGAAAAAGAAAATGTTTTTCTGAAACCTACATCACACCAGACCGCATCTCACGATTTCTAAATAAATATATTGTAATCTAACATATGCTTAATATAGAAATAAATTAAATTTTGTTTAAATAATTTAATCAAAACCCATNTTATTGAGATCATCTTCAGGGCTCAATAAAGATCGAAACGTTGGCACGATAAAGAAAATGTTTTTCTGAAACATACATCACACCAGACCGCATCTAACGATTTCTAAATAATTATAGTAAATATAATGGGGCGAAAAATGCTCTGTTGTGGGAAGCATGTTTATTGGTGTTTGGTTTTTCAATGTTTAATATTAGTTCAAAGTGCTGACCGTCGAGATTAATTATTTCTACTTATTAATTTGGGAAGTGTTATTTTAGAGAAAAATTCTATTTCATTTAGCAAACATTAAAAAAAATTATTTTCTTTTTCAAGGGAAAACCTAAGCTGACGTGATGATTTTTTAATATTCTTTAGTTTAATTTTATAACTTTTTTATAAGGACCTTCGTGATGTGTATTTTCTAGTTTAATATCCTTGGGCAAACAAAAGAGGGGGATAGAAAAGATTGAAAATCAAAGTGAACTATGGAGTACAGTATGAAAATGTTAAAAATTGTAAGCAATAATAATTTTCATTGATCGGCGATGTTATTAAAGACACTCATAACATTTGTTTCTATGCAATAGTTCTAATTTCAATTAAAAAACTCAAACAATTTGAAAGTATTTTACAGTGAACGAAGAAAAAAATTCCAGTGATTTTTACATCTAAAAGGTTTAAATTGTGCCCCTGAACCCCAATTACTTACAATTTGTTGAAATATCTAATCAAACGAAATTGGATCTTTGTCAAGTGGTTGAAAAAAACAAATATTAATGGCTAAGGATTTCTAGGCTCAAAGAAAGTTGAAACAGTTATTAAAAACCTAATTATGTCAATTTACAGACATATTTACCAATGTTTTGCCCTAAGGTTGACCTTAAAATAGGTTGAAGGCTTGGCAGCTAACAAGTCAATTTGTCTTTTCATCCACTTGACCATACAAAGATCCAGATCATTTTTCATTAAAAGTGAGGCCAATACACCTAACTCTTTAACCAAATTATCTAATGTTGTTTATGTTTGTACAATAAAATATTAAAAAAATATATCTTTTAAAATATTAAATATAGAATATTAAATATTCTAATAAATTGTTCTAAAACGCTTTGTAGCTTAAATACTGTTTAAAAAAATTCATTTTTTGTAATTTTTAATATTGAAAATTGATAATTTTGTTTGCTTGTTGTTGATTTCTAATTTTGATTCAATAATATTGTAATAATGCAGGATGTTTAGGGACCGACAAACAGCAAAAGTTATCACCATGCCGCTGCGTGTTTTTGCTTTTGTTTCTGGCCTTTCACGCGTATTTTTCAGCCTACAGCATTTTGAGCGTCTTGGCCCCTCCTTTCTCGCTAATACTTATACTTTCCAAGTAGTTAGCATGATTACAACACCCGATACAAACATAGAGGTCTGGTCACGTTCACTCGTCTAGAGTACTTGGTATTCTTAGGGTCGGAGTTAAATCACCCCTTCCACGCTAATAAATTACAATCATTCCAATAAATTTACATAGGCACATATACAACATAAACCCACATGAACACTACATATTATATAATATATTTATGTAAGGTCTTGGTTGAAATGAAAAAGTGACACGAGCGAGATTCGAACCCAGGACCTTCGACTCAATACGCTGCTGCTCTAACCACTCAGACAACTCCCCATCTCAACCTACAACTTTTCGAATTTTCCCTCCTTTTGCCATTTTTCTATTGTGTAATCAGGATTCGATTCTCGGCGACGAGAAGTGGCCACGGGGAGCTTTTAGTGAAGTTATTTCGTTTTATTTATTAAATATCAATCCAGGGTTCGAATCCCGCTCGTGACACTTTTTCATTTCAACCAAAACCTTACATAAAAATGTTAATTAATTGAAAGAAGTACTTTGGTCAATCTGACCACTAAATATAATGGACTGTATATTATATTGAAAAATCCCTTTAGCCCTGAGGTCCCGGACCGACGATCTCTGCTTGCTGTTGCGACAAAAAGTTTCTAAAATAGGTGCAAAAATGCTGCAAAAAAAGTATTGGAATGCAGCGATTAAATTTAGTATCTTTAATATATGCTGTTTTATATATATTTATATTGACATAAAAGTGTTTTAAAAACCCTTCTAAACTTCGGGTAAAAACGTCCAACTGATGTCGTGAGGTGGTTATTGCAAAACAAAAATTGAATTTGATATGAGTCACGGTGAAAACAATAATATTTCATAATAAATAATAAAAATTCTGCAAATAAACAGGAAATTTGTTTACAACGTCTTTCAGAAAAGAAGCGCTGAATTCACAACCTTAAGGATCCCTCGTGGTGATAAAGGTACTACGTCCTTTTGCCTTGTACTCCATGAAAAACGTGATGCGAAACTTTGATTGGCTGATGGCTATAAAAGTAGGGCCCTTGTTCCCGGCCCGATACATTTGGCCTCAATTTATCGGTTTCACACTTCGCCCCACTGGATCCACATCGGGATCTACTCGCGTAGGAAATATGAAAACTCGTATAAAAGGTCGCATTCATCACATCCAACCAAAACCCCTGTCATTCGAACATATTCGAAACCATGGGCAGGGGAGCGTTATTAAACTTTCTTGGGTGAGATCGCCGGCTGCACAGAATACGCTTTTTATTGAATACATCCATTGATCATTTTATTCGATATTCAACAAACGGACAGATATCTAGTTTCGCCGACTGTTTTTTTTTCATTTATATTTTTTTATTTTTTGGGATTGGTGACTCGGGAGAGTCAATATACTCAAGTGATAGAGAACAGGGGCGTAGAGCCGGAGGTCTTGGGTTCGTGTGTCCCTCGTAATGCTAAACTTTCATCTCAACCTTGAATAAAAAATAATATATATTAAAAACTGTTTAAGATATCTAATAACTATTATTATAATCCGGTGATGGACCTTCTACATTGATATCGTTCCCCGTACTATACGTCCGAGTACATCTATATGATGCCCCGATGTTTGAATATTGGCGGAAAAAGATGGAAAATTTAAATAGTAGTCGGTTGAGATGTGGGATTGAAGTCACGATATCTCAAGTGGCATAGCTCCGGGGTATTAAGGTGGGGGTCGTGGGTTTTAGTCACGCTCGTGACGCTAATTTTTCATATACAACCTTCATTGCATAAAAATCTTAATATAATAAAAACTGATTAAGATAACTAGTAAGAATATTAATATTTTTAGTAATATCGACTTACGAGCACGGCGCAAGGATTATACTAAACCTGAAATGTCGACATGTTTTGAAGGAGGCGTATTGCGCCCTGATACTTATTTTCCCTGAAAGCACAAACGATTAAAAGCAGTCTTGCGCTAAATAAGTTGTGTGAACACATGACCACATGTTACATTTGTTTATACAGGGTGAATTGCTACTCGTGCTACAAACTTCTCCAGTAGATTCTTCACCCTAAAATGAACAAAAAAGTTCATATTGTCCATGGTCCGATTCTNATGGACAATATGAACTTTTTTGTTCATTTTAGGGTGAAGAATCTACTGGAGAAGTTTGTAGCACGAGTAGCAATTCACCCTACTTGAAAGATAATTATTTATTTATTCTTAGAGTATAGATACATGTGCATATGTATGCAATTACTTCTTTATTTCTGTATGCATATTTATTTATTATCAAATTATTTATTTATTCTATTTATTTATTATTTATTTTATTTATTCTAATTTTATATATATAAATATATAATGTTTATATATAATTTATATCTATGTATATATAATTTATTTAAACTTTGTTATCTGTCAAATTGTTGACTCACACGTAAACAAGTCCTAAATTATTCATATAATTATTATTGCATTATTAACCATGAGTCAAACTTGACAGCGGTTATTTAAATCAATTTTTTCTCTCTAACGCTAAAGCAGGCAAAACAAAAGACAGTTTTCTTTTTGACAGAAGCATCCGACAGCTTGGTCATTTCAGCCCCGAAGCACTAGCAAAATATCGCTATACACTCGCCCCACCCACACACACACACACACACACACACACACACACACACACACACACACACACACCAATAAATACATTCATACCTATTTACATTGATCGCACTCATACTGTTTGGTTTATGGAGTACTCGATATTCCTCAATCTACCTGTTCCCTCCTACTACTACTATAGACTACTCTAATTTGGGGTCGATGTGGTACTTTAAAACATTTCCGCCATAAACCCAAGTCACGCACGCAACATGAAGGGCGATGGAGAAGCTACTTCGCCGTCAGCCCCTCCCCATTCACACCAATAAATACATTCACACCAACATATATTGATCACACTAATACTGTTTGGTAGATGGAGTACTCGATATTACTCCATCTACTTGTTCACTACAATAAACTAATGTAAATTGGGGTCGATGGGGTATTTTAGAAAATTTCCGCCATCAGCCCAAGTCATACACACAACATGAGAGGCGATGGAGAAGCTACTTGGCCATCAGCCCCTCCCCATTCACACCAATAAATACATTCACTCATACAAGACACAGAAACACAAAACACATAACTTAACTTCTATATACAATAAAAACTTCCCAGTTCCCTTAAAAAGCGGAATAGGGGACCCTGAAACTTCCCGCTGTGTCCGAGAACCCTCATTAAATCTGGCGGCATGCCTACTCGCCAAGGCACGACACACTTCGACTATATGGGACACATCGAGCAACCTTTCTCTGCATAACTGACACCTGCAGGACAAAATTATTAATGTTGCAGAAGTTTATAAAGCCAAGTGTCTTTCGCACTTCTAACAGAAAAAAACCAGGTTGCAATCTGTATGTAAAATTGATAAATCAATAAAGGATTATCTATTTATCTCATACTTAATTTTCAAGGTAAAAGTCTAAATTTGTTTTAATGCTATCAACCGGCCTCCTATGTAATATAGTATAGTTGATTAGGGTTGCTGTCATAAAACAAGCAATTCTTTTGTGTCAACACCAAGCTTTCGACGATATCTTTCCTCTTCTACAAAGTCTACAGAGAACGATTTTAATTAATTTTGTGTACATATTTATGTATGTAATTAAATATTCAATATAATTAAGTAATCAAATTTATCACAGACACAGACATAATCAGAATTTAATAACTTTACTCTTCTCACACACACACACACACACACACACACACACACACACACACACACACACACATATATATATATATATATATATATATAATGTAAAAATAAATAAATAAAGTTTTAATGTCTTATATATCAAGTTGTACGCAATATTGATTTTCGTTTGGAATTGAATAATTTACGCTTTTTTGTTCTCTAATCACAACTAAATCGAGAAAAGGAAACTGCCTATCCACTTCCATCTACTTAGCGAATAGAAATGATGATGGATTATATGAATTGAAAGCTACTACAATGTCCACCAGCTCACTCTTTTTTTCAATTAAGAACAGGATATCACCATAATTTTGATTAATTTTATGCAAAATTTATACTTAAGTACGATCCAGTAACTCATTCATTATTATGTCTGCAATAATTGGTGAATGAGTTCCTCCTATTGCTACATAATCCTTTTGTTCATACATTTGAGCTTCATATTTAAAAAATCCACGAATTGCAATAAAACAAAGTACTTTATGAATGGAATCCTAGTGAGTTCTTTCGCTTCTTTCCAACCTCTCATTAGTGTATAAGTTGTTAGCTCTATTAGTATAATCGTGAAAAACGACTTCACAAGGATAGATGTAAGGATAGACGTGTCTCGTCCTCTTCTACATTGAAACCTATGGTGGATTTGATGTAATTCGTGACTTTTGTAATAAAATAAACACGATGGCTTTACACATTGTAGAAAGGAATATTATGAACCTTCCCCTCGCAAACATTGCTTAATGTGTCAGTAAGTCGTACATGCTTTTATGTTACTTTGAATCAATATATTGTATTGTATGATAATGTAAGATGCCACTAAACTGACATCATTTACCATAAAAACAGATATTCATAAATTTCAATAAAGGAAACGATGGACTACCATTACATTACACAAAATGTGTAGAGATTAGTGACCGTTAATCGATAGTTATTCAGATATCGTGAGACCCGACCGCATCTCACGATATCTGAATAATTACACAAAATCACACACATAAAAAATACAGATGCAACATGACTTTCTACTTTAATCTCAATGTGCAAATATACACACCAAAAGACGGACTATCCAATTTCAGACATACTCGTAGAGGTATTTTTGTACAAAACTTTGAAGAAAAAGACTTTCCCGAAACATATGGAAAAACACAACACACATATTTACACGCTCTTTGTCCTCGGGAGGTGATGGTAGTCTCTCTTTCTTCCACTTTGACCTAAAAGAATGAAACCTTCTTTATGTGCACTATCCTTAAGGTACCTTTAAGCACTTTCCCGGTACATGTTTCACTTATATATTCCCGGCCCAAGTTATGCATAAAATTCTGTGTCCGTTGGTTCCTCATTTATTTACAACGTTTCGGCCGTTGAAGCACTACTAGTGTTGATAAGCCGTAATAAGAAAAATTGACAAGGCAACGTTTTTTATAGTTAAAATTTTGAAAATTCATTGTATATCTCAGGAGCAGATATTTATTGGACTTTTCTTTACTTTCATTTGAGGGACGGGGAGTCTTTGCATTTAAAGCTTTAGAAATTTGGTACTTTTCTGTTACGTCTCACTAGTTCTTCGCATTTCTCTAATCAGATCAAGTAGTCTGACCAGTTTTTTCTTTTCTCTTTTAAATTAATATTAGCGCTAATGACCTCTGGTCCTTTGATCAAACTTGTACATAAATGCCAAACTTAAAATTAATTAAGGTTTTTAGTCGAGATAAAAAAAGAGATAAAAAATTCAATGGCACGAGCGGGATTCGAACCCACGATCTTTGGCTTGATACGCCGCTGCTCTACCACTTGAGCTATCGTGACCTCGATCCACTCGGACACCAACTTCCTATCTCAACCCCACCTTTTGAGTTTTCCCTCCTTTTTGCCATTTTTCAAATGTCGTGTAATCAATCGGATTGGATTCTCGGCGACAAATGAAATGGCCACAGAGAGCTTTAGTGAAGTATACTTTATTTTAATTCATTAAATTCACTAACTTCGTGATCCGCTTGACCAATTAATATATTACAATTAATTAAGGTTTTTAGTTGAGATAGCTGATGAGGTCACAATAGCTCAAGTGGTAGAGCAGCGGCGTATCTAGCCGAAGATCTTGGGTTCGAATCCCGCTCGTGCCATTGACTTTTTTATCTCAACTAAAAACCTCAATTAATTGTGATATATTAATTGGTCAAGCGGACTACGAAATTAGTGAATGAAAATAAATGCCAAAATTCACCTGATGTCATTCACCAATATCGTGATAGTACTTCTCACATATATCAAGTTATAGTTATGAAGATAATTATCATACCTTGGCAGTTACAAGTACAATAGATGGATCAATCCGAAAAATTGTTCTTTATACTTCTGTTTCTAAAGATATAAGGAAAAAGTGACAAGAGATAAATACATTTTATACAATAATTTGATAGCTATCGATCATTTTCAGACGTTTTGCTGCATTTCGCCATCTTCAGTGTGTCTAAGTGCATTATTTGAAGGCAACGTTGTTTTATAAAGTAGTACAGGTAGTGGATAGTGTCAACATTGTCTTTGTGCGTTGTAATCGATCAAGTTTATTCCCGATCTTCTTTTCCGTCAATCTTTTTCCTTTTTAATTTGCATAATGTTTGAAATTGGGTTAAACGATGTATGTGAGATTCTGCTATTTTTATTTACTTATTAGTTTTTTAGTTGAATGCGTAATTATTATTATCAGAAGAGTTTTGTCATTTCGCCAAATTCAGTGTGTCTGTGGATTATTTGAAGGTCACTTTATTTTTAGAAGTCGAGGAGATGGTGGGCGTGTAATGATGTGTTCTGGTTAATGAAAACAGCAGACATATTGGCTAGAGGAGAATGTGATAGGCCACTCATAAGTACAGAACGTTTGGGGACAAGTACAAAATCTTCTATCTTAGATACCTTACAGTGATGAGCGCCGTGTGAACGCCTAAATGTTGGGGTCACCGACGCCCCTTTGACAGTTAATACCGTTTATAATGTCGCTCATTAGCTAAAACCTCTGTGCACCTGTTAGTCATACTGTTAATAGGGAATTTCACTCCATAGAAGTTGCAACTCTGCACTCGGTTGTTGCAGGGCCTGGCTGGGAATGATGATCGAGACGCCTTCTCTGCAACACATTCCACATATGGTAACTTGGATTGAGGTCTGGAGACAATGGGAGAAGGGGCAGATGGGAATTCTTCTCTGGTATTCTAAACACTCATGAACAAATCTGCCCCTATAAGGTCAGGGATTGAGAAATCGAAAATTCCTGCCAATGAGACCCCTGGTTTGTCAGGTGTATTCCTCGATAATTTCTTGGACATAACGAACTGCTGTGAAGTGCCTTCAACAATATGGTGTCCAGTTCGTCCTCCAGTGTAACACACTCTACACCATCTCCTCCAAACTGCACTGAAGGGAGCACGAACATGGGAGCGTTGTACGCATCCCCTGTTCTCGGTAGACTCTTTGGCGCCTGCTATGACTTTCCTGACAGAAACATGACTCATCAGTAAACATAACAGCATTCCATTTGGTGTTATCTTCTAGGCGCTCGCTGCACCATATTCTCCTGAGTTGCTGGTGACGGGTTATTGCTGTAGTTCGTCCCAAAGGGGCATACAATGTAAGGTCAACTGCCCACAAAGGATCGCACATCGGGTCGTATGCCTTTGCGCGCGGCAAACGACCCGATGCACAATGCGGGCTCAACCACTCGGAATGCACAAGCGGAGAGCGAGGTTGTCTTGGCCCTTCGGGGCTGAGCTGCCTCTACACCAATGCTGCGACGTAACACTATTCCGTCGTATGCGGAGGTGCGTCAGCTCTCATCTTGAGAATCAAAACGTCCGATAAGGCCGAATAGGCTAGGTGCGGACGCTGAAGATCCTCTAGTCTTGTACCCACAAAGGATTAAGAATGGTTTGTGTTGATAAAGGCCTTGCCAAAACATCTTGCACCTCATTTAGGATCTGGCGGGCTCTATGGAAAGGGTTCCATTTTGCAGCAATGACAGTATTTCTGTCCTCCCTGGATGCGCTGAGATCCACTACCAGGCCTCCTATTGGCAATTCCGGTCTCTCGGAATCGGGCTAAAGCCCGATGTCTAAATGGTCTATTTTGTTTTATCCACCTAACATGAATGTATCGGAGAAAATTAATATAATAAGAATAAATTACAAATGTCCCTATTCATTTTTGAGCAGTTTAGATTAGCAAAATGCGAAAAACTAGCGCAAGAGACATATATAAAAGAAGAAATTCTTAGGGGGGGTGTACATAATTCTAAAGTTCAACAATATATGCGGTCTTATCAAATATAGTAGTGCTTCAACCTTCGAAGCTATTCTAATAAATCAGGAACGGACGGATACAGAATTTTATGCAGATGTTGGGTCGGGAAGTGATAAGTCAAACAGGTGGGGCATACACATACGATATTAGTGCCGGGCCCCTTCCAAAACGTATTCCGTGGTAATAATCTCTCGCACTCCTGTCAAAAAGAATTCGAGGCGAAATATCGAACAGTTTTGCCTTAATCCATCATATTGTCAAAATACTATCTCGGAATACGTGAATTATTATTTTCAAAAATGTTGTTAAAACTAATTCGTAATGAAGTGATTTTCATTATTAATTTTATACTTGAGATATTATTGGCTCTTGAACATTAAATACCTCTCTATCACTTTCAAAGATTGTTTAAATGTTATGTAGTTTAAATGTGTTAAAAACATTCGAAATAATTGAATATACAGGGAGTCCCAGTTCCTTCTGAAACTCAGGGAATCGATTCTTCACTTCATTTGGAGCAAAAAATGCTCAGGAGAAAATTTTCGTTAAGTTCTCTGTTTTGAAGATATTCGTCAATTTTGGTTTTTTTCAACTTTTCACTACCTTTCCACATAAAAACGCTCACAACTTCCAAAATGATGAGACTACAACAAATCCAATTACACCATTTGAAAGAACGCTAAATTTGCTTTAAGATACTTCTGATTGACACAAAATGTTAGCCAATATCAGTTGGAACATGTCAAAATTACAAAATTTAAAATTTTGGTCATGATTGCACGTTCTGCTGAGGTTACAAAAAAATATCTAAAACTTGTCAAATTTCACAAAAACTTGTTCATCTAATATGCTTTACGTTGATATATCCAGCGTTTAGCGTTCTTTCAAATGGTGTTTCAATTGGATTTGTTGTAGTTTCATCATTTTGGAAGTTGTGAGCGTTTTTATGTAGAAAGGTAGTGAAAAGTTGAAAAAAACCAAAATTGACGAATATCTTCAAAACAGAGAACTTAACGAAAATTTTCTCCTGAGCATTTTTTGCTCCAAACGAAGAGTAAAATCGATTCCCTGAGTTTCAGAAGGAACTGGGACACCCTATATATTAAAAGTAATATTGAAAATATAATAAAAAATTATTAATTATTATTTATGGTGTTTAGTGACCGGTAGTTGATGATTATTTGATGATCATGAGATGCGGTCTGGTGTGACGTAGGTTTAGAAGAACATTTTCTTTGCCGGGCCAACGTTCGATCTTTTTATACAATGCTAGAAATTTTAGACTCACTCAAAGAGTTAGTTTTCTGGGTAGATGTGTCATTATTGAGCGTCGTGTTGTGAGAACCAGTGAGAGATTGATGTTTTATGTTTATATACGTAGAATTTTGAGGGGTGGAGTAGGAAGTAGGGATAGAAATACATTTTTGTATGAGTGTAGTATTTTTATTATATTATGTAAACACGGCCAAAGGGCTACTTCATAGAATTATTATCCTCAGCTATGAATCTCTTCTCCACAAGAACATAGAAGATATACAAACATATCCTACATAACAATCACTACCCTAGACAAATAATCAACAGAATAATCAACAACTATAACTCAACACTAACACCATCCACTATCACTAACAACACTACAACAATTCTATCAAACACAGAAAAACAACATAAATAGCCATTCCATTTGTTCAAGACCTACCACACAAATTAACCACATTCTTTCTTCATATAACTTTAAAATAACCTTCAAGAACAATAAAACTATTGACACTCTTTTTTCCAAAATTAAAGATCCCACACCTGTAACAAATAAGTCTGATGTAATTTACAAACTCAATTGTATAAATTGTCCGGCAACTTACATCGGTATTATATCCCAATATCTGGACAAGAGAGTAAACCAACATATCTATGATTGTAAAAACCCAAACAAAATCCTACAGTCAATTTAATATCGATAACATATTAAAGTCACTAGTTTTCGTGGTCCGCTTGAACAATTAATATCTTTCAATTAATTAAGGTTTTTAGTTGAGATAAAAAAGTCAGTGTCACGAGCGGGATTCGAACCCACGACCTTCGGCTAGCTAGATACGCCGATGCTCTACATTTGAAAAATGGCAAAAAGGAGGGAAAATTCAAAAGGTGGGGTTGAGATGGGACGTGTCCGAGTGGATCGAAGTCACGATAGCTCAAGTGGTAGAGTAGCGGAAAATCTAGCCGAAGGTCGTGGGTTCGAATCCCGCTCGTGACGCTGACTTTTTTATCTCAACTAAAAACTTTATTTAATTCAAAGATATCAATAACATACATGTATCATCACCACATCACACAAAACATATAATATAACATATAAAGTTAGATAGTTAAAACAATCATTACATTCCTCACATCAATCATTTCTACATAATCTAATTCTTCTACAATTTAGCTTTCCATTCCCTAATTATCCCCGTCTACATAATCGTGAAAGGATAATCAGTCCGAACCATGACCCATTCTTTCCCATTGTCGACATCCTGCATGAATTTGTATAATTTCAACTAAGTTGATAAATCCCTGAAGATGATCTAAATGAAGATTGAAATGTTGGCACGATAAAGAAAATGGTTTTCTAAAACGTACTTCATGCCAGATCGCATCTCCCGATCTCTAAATACACATAAATTATTAGCTTTGCTTTAAATCAGAAACACTTATATTAATATGTAAAGCGCACTGCTACTTTTCTCTAAATGTTAAACCTGAATTTCTTTGCAGAACCGGCACTGGGTGACTTCTTAGGCCCATCTTCACTACCTGGTTTCTTAACTAGCTTTTTTTTAAACTTAAGATGTAAAAATTGTAATTATCATTTACAATAATATCGATCATTTTCAGACGCGTTTCGGAAGTCCTCATAACTCCTGGAATTTGAAGAACTGGTGTTCCACACTGAAGAGAGTTCAATCAGCCAGACCGCAGCTTAAACTTATAGATAACGACCAAATTATTGTATATGATAATTACAATCTCGCCATCCTGACTAAAAAAAAACGAATTGGTTTACAAAACGTGCGAGTGAAGATGAACCCAAAGTGATCCATTGTCGGTTCAGCAGTTCCGACTCGGAGAACAAACTTGAATTTCTTTACTTACTTTAGTACAACATATAAGCAAATATTGCAAATGATCATTTCATATTTTCACTGATTGCTGTAAAGTCTATTAATTATTAGATTAAAATCTAAAATAAATCAAATGCTATTAGTAATTAAATTTGTTAAAGGACTTCGTTAAGCGGTTATATGCTTACATTGAAGGGCTTGAAGTGTCAAATTCAATTTCGCTTAGTAATTCAATCATCCTTTCCCTAAATCTTTAGAGGAACTCTGCTAGTATTATTTTCTTCCCGGTTCCTACATTAATCAATTTATTTATTTACGTATTATTATTTTTTTGTACGAGGGTTCGCAAGAGCAGAGGTTATATCAACCCTCGGGGTGCCGGTGTTTTTGAAAAAAAAGGCCCATTTGTAAGTATGTCAGGGGTTCGAATTCAGGGCCGCTGGATCCGAACCCAGGAATCCAGGACATTTACTTTACAGTAATGAACGCCGTGTGAACGCCTAAACCGATGCGGCCATCGACGCCCCCCTCAATTTATTTTTCTAATTGAAAACAAAAAGTAAACCTAAATTATTTATTCGTTGTTATAGTTGCATCTTAGACATCGTGTATCAATTTTCTTTGAGTTTGAGATAGAATGGAATAGTTGTAGCATATAAAAGGTGATTTTGTACGCTATATGTCTAATGTCTCTGGCTGAGTTGTTGAATAACCCGAAATGCGACTGAAAAAATGGACAGCAATCAAGTCTACAGACTTACTTCAAGATCTTCATCGGGACGAAATAATCCTTTATAATTACATCAAATTGTTTTGTAAGTCCTTAACTCATTACCTTAATTATAAATCCAATTAAGGAGTCAAGTTTGAACGGAAGTTGGCTTAATTACGCCTTTTGTACGATGGCGATTATGTTTTTGAAAGAATCTGTAGAATCAGAGGTAACAATGTTGATTCCCCACATGGAACTAACTAACTCTAATCAGGCGATGTTTCTCCTTCGGCAATTCAATGACCAGAAAGTAACGATTATTTACCTTAGAAGTACTCCAAGTTCTTTTGGAATAATAAACCACAGTGAAAATTTGATTTTTCTATGTATTTTCTTTGCTATCTATTTATTTTCATCATGATTCAAAGCAGTAATTAGCTCAGAACCACAGACATTTATCTTTATGAATGAACACATAATTGTTATTTTAAAAATAGTTTATTATTTTTAATGAAAAATGTTTAACCTTTCGGGACGTGTCACAAGCGTTCGCCTGCGTGTGGCATGACGGGTCCTATGTAAACTAAAGCGCGTCCTTCCAACCACTTTTACCTAATCATTCGTTCCTACCTCACAACGCAAGTCTTCTGAGGTCGCCAAGGTTCGGACTACCCCTAGTACGGGAGCGGGAGTGCCACAGGGCAGTGTGCTCGGACCAATCCTGTACTTCCTCTACTCCTCACACATATCAACTACACCCTCTACCCTCCTTGCAACCATTACGGACATCAAAGCGTGCTCTTATCCCGATCCTGCGAATGCATTCAAGAACACGTACAACGGATATCCGATGGAATAAATTTATGAGGATAAATGCTAACGAAAAATAGTGTTCCTATGTCATATTTACTCTCCGAAACATTCAACATTCCTATCTCTAAAACCGTCTGCATGCCGTCTTGACTCACGTTTAATCTGGAACCGACACACACAACTCACCCAAAAAAAAGAAACAATAAATGGACAAGGCCTAACCCACATGCCAAACATGGTATAAACAGTCTAACATGCAATTTGCTAAGATGATAATTGTGACGAAAGACTTGGAAGCTTGGGTTTTGTATTCGCTACTCGTACTTCTGACTTAATGCACTTTTCTTAGTTCCTTAGTTCAGTTCAATTGTTTCGATCTTTCTCTTAAGAAGTATTTGGTCATTGGCTGTCATTGTTGCAATAATTTTCGTTGGGTCTTCATGATATCTCAGGTTAAATATCCATTGTGCTTTGGCTTCGCATTCAAAGTTATTGGTATCATTTTCTTCCTCCATTTTGCATGACCAACAACTGGGGTCATCTTTGAAACCGTCTAGTGTGTTTTCTCAGGTGCCAATGATCGATGTATAGTCGTATCACTCTCCCCAGTTTTACCCTTTCTAGGTGTAGCATTGTATTTGCCAGTTTTGGGGAGAGTTCTTTAATCAAAGATTAATTGTCAGGTACAACTGGAGTTGACAACAAAAAACAAACTGAACAGAAGCTTCGGATTTTTCTATAAACTACCTGAACGCAAACCTTTGTCGACAAAAAAACTAACTGATACTGTACAAAAAACTTCTGAAGACGATTCGGACATATGTACTGGAACTATAGGGCACCGCTAAACCAACGCATATCCAACGAATTCCTAGCAATTCAAAATTCTCAGAATCAAAACCCTCCAAAACCCCACCTTCCACAACACCCTCAAAATATATTTTGTTAATAAATCAATCTTAATCTATTTTTCCAGGTTCCTCGAATAATTCTAACTTACGTTAATCCATTAGCCCAATACATGTTCAACATAATGTATCCATATAATCCTGCCAGATGACCAAAACGAAGATGGCCTCGGGTCTAGCCCTTGTGCTAAGGTGGCAGTACAACAATGGCTGTTAACGCCCTTCAAAACATATTGTGTTTTAAAATCTATAAAACTGCAAAATTTCCTATTTTATGGAGATGATAATTACTATTTTATTAGAAAAAATTAAGACGTCGTTAGAATTGAGTTCTTCAGAGTCAATAAATTTTCATTTGAAATTGTACAAAATTACTATAAATCGTTTAAAGCCCGTTTGTACAATTATTTAAGGAATGTTAAAAATGATTCAACTTTGACGTTTTTCAGTTAAAGTTTGTAAGGTCATGTAAGTAGCGGGATGTTATCACTGGGAAGATGGATGGCCTAACGCTCTCCTCTATCTCCCAAGTCGTTTAGATCAATTTTGACAAATGAGTAAATGCCCTTGTCAAAGAGAATCGCTCGTTTTAAGTTTTAAGAATAATATACCCTCAAAACAAGCCTCCATAATGACCTCAAAATATCCTTTGTAACAAAATTAATCCCATTAATTGAACGCAGACCCCCTTTCAACATGATTTCAAAGAGACATTTAAAATATTTCAACAGTTTCCTTTACACAGCCCTACTCCTTCTGAGTTCAGTCAGCAATATTTAGTACCTAGTTTTTGTTTAGAATCTACACATATAACCAAAATATTTAATGCTCAGGCCGCTCATTGAAATTCTTTGATCGTTTAAGACAGTTTTATGTGTCACTACATTAAGCTTACCAATTATAGCAAACGTAATCTAGAAGGGCTGTATCATGATGAAATACACGGACAGAAGAGAGATGTGCTTTCTGAAATTTTACGTGACACATTAATGATCACCGACGGAGGAACCAACTCACGAGAAAACTGAAACAAGGCCAAACTTAGGCATAACATCTAAAAACAATATAGTACTTCGCTTTCCAAGTGAGACAAGTCCTTGTGGTACTGTACCCATAAGATCCTGCGATATAAAGACCACAATCCCTCTATCCGTAGTGATAAAGCTTGGGCCAAATTCAATTCCGATTTAGCTAAATTGTTTTTAGAGTATCATTCCACAATTTCACTCCATACCATGATATACTTGACCATGGGCATAACACTGAACACGACTGGAATATCCCCGGGCAAATCTCTCCTCCTCCTAAAGCCGGAAACACACTTACCCTATGCGACGATACCCGATGCTACCTGACGCAAATCCAAAGTCCATTTTTCCATAAGGTTGTTTTACTCCCGCGCAGATCTGCCCGATGCTATGCAACGCTACCTTACTCTACGCTCTGTGATCCCCACTGTCCAGATTTTCGACGGGTAGCATCGAGTGCAGTCGAAGACAAAAGAACCGGACACTCATACTTTTATTCAAACTACATTTATTATTCTTTATATTAATTACAACGAACTTATTTTAATATAGACCAAATTAACCGAGATCAAAAATTCATTAATTTTTATTTAAAAAAATGATTTTAATCGTTTGGTAGAAAATTGATCAAATCACCCGAATACCATTTTTTGATATAATGAATTTAACTAACAATTTATTTCATGGTTAAAATTACACCATTTTCGTCGAGTACCGTCAGAACAAGACTCATATTTTTTGTAGTTTATTTCAAACTATGTATATGTAATTTTGTCGTTACATTGATTACGACATGCTTATTTTAATGTAAACCAAATTAAACGCGATCAAAAATTCATAAGTTTTCATAAAAATTATTTAATTGTGATGGTTAGGAAGAAAAGTTATCAAAACACCGGAATAACTTCATTTAAAACGATTAAATATGACAATTTATTAAATGGTTGTGCTCATAAAATTTAACTAACAATTTATTACATGGTTTTGCTCATAAAATTTAACTAACAATTTAT
Source organism: Cimex lectularius (assembly GCF_000648675.2). NCBI lineage: Eukaryota > Metazoa > Arthropoda > Insecta > Hemiptera > Cimicidae > Cimex > Cimex lectularius. Next base: position 90,965 of record NW_019392668.1, read on the forward strand.
TACATGGTTTTGCTCATAAAATTTAACTAACAATTTATTACATGGTTTTGCTCAAAATGCAAAGAGGCGTTGCAATTGGGATACTGGTTTGTGATACACGCTGTGTGACTGTACGTGGCGTGCACTTGACGTCGTACAGACGTGCACACTCTACCCAAACGTGGCAAGGCGTCGGGTAGCATCGGGTAGCGTCGCATAGCGTTGTATCGGGTTAAAGAATTTACTCCGTCAGACATACGACACACTACCACAGACAAACAATACCTTCATGTAAAGCTCCAGGTTATCATCTAATTACAACACAAAAATTTACTTTACTTTACTTAACTTACCTATACAATGCTGTACTTATCTTCCATCGTAAAGGAATTCTTTATAATTAAAATGGTTCATAAGACAAATAAAACATCTGATCTTCTTAGTTCCTATCGACTCAATAATCTTCTTTCTATCCTTGCCAAAATTCTAGAAAAACTGCTTCTCCAACGATTATTGCCAATAATTGAAAATTCTAATATTATTCCAGATCGTCAGTTTGGATTCCGCTCATTTCACTCAATAACACAACAATTGCATTGTGTTGCTGACAATATCGCCTCTTCCCTCGAACAAAAACAGCTCTGCTTGGGTGCCTTTCTTGATGGCATTCGTGCTTGCTTCGGAAACGGAAGAACATCCTCCCTGATACGTTCTATCCCATACTGATATCGGGCGGTCCGATTTTGCCAAGTCCGTCAGGGAACTGAATTCTCACCTTATATAAGCGTTATGGCGGGTGTTCCTCAAGGCAACATACTTTGCCCATTTCTATTTTCAATATACACTACAGACATTCCTACACATGTTAATATTTCAACACATGCATTCGCTGATGATACAGCGTTTCTTACACTTATTTCGGACCACTGAATTAACACTCAATAGTTACAACAGCACTGAATGAATTAACAGTATGGTTCACAACGTGGAGAATGGATCTAACAAAAAGCAAGTATAGATAAATTTTACCTTACGTAAAAATATCTGTCCTGCAGTGAGTAAAAATTCCATTGACCTTGGGCGTTATTTTGGACTTTTCATGGATAAACGACTGACTTGGAATCCCCACACAAGACTGAAAAGACATAGAACAAACCGACTTTATCAATTAGTAAAAAGACTACTTGACCCAAGATCAAAATTAGACATTGAAAACAAACTTTTACAGGATACACAATAAACTATTAGTACGACAGTTATCACTTCCAACCCTACCTGAAAATCCTCCAAGACGATTGAAACGAAAGTGGCCCCGAGACATCCTCACTGAGTGAAGATTGAAAGCCACTAGGCAACTTCTACAAGAAACACAAATGCCAAATGCAACATATATGAACATATTTACTTAATACAATATTTGTAGTTGCAAATATCAAATAAATGTAATAAAAAAAGACACATTACTGAATTCAGTTCTGCTAAGCAAGTACAAAAATTATGGGTTTTTGATGTTCAGTTTTCCTTTCGTTTAGATATATGTTGCAAACGTAGTGGCATATGTTTGCCAGAAGGGACAAAATAAATAGTTACCAAAAACTAAAAATGAAAAAAAGACACATAAAAAGAACAGGAGAAAAAAAATTAAAATAAAAAAAAATTAAGTGAAAAATAAATGCTAGACTTCAAGGACGATAAACGGGCGAACTTACTTAATTTTTTTGGTAACATTCTGAAATCAAATTTCATGGACTATGCTGGAATTCGAATTGAGAACCGCTAGCAGGGCAAACACGAGTCGGAATACTACTCGGTCATCGCGGTCTTGGAAATTTGAAATAGTGTACATAACATATCTGAAATATGTTGCTAAAATTGTTTCCTACTCATGAGAATGTGAAGAATTCGGTAGTAAAATTATTCAGATTTTTTTAAAAGTAGTATTCACAAAAGGTTTGAGACAATCTTTATCTTAAATAAACCAGTCAAATTATTTGAACCGATTTAATAAAATATGGTGTAATAATCCTAGATGAAAAAATTAATTGATAAAAATGTATCGTACTATTTCCTACGGAAGGCACTCCGACTCGGTTTTATATGAAATTTAAAAACGCCTTGATTCTAAATGCTAGTACAATCATAGAAAAATGCATGAGACAATATTTATCAGATGAAAAGCTATAATCCTGGTCTACCTGCGTTCTCTGTGTTAATAAAACCCTGTAGTTTACCCTTTCGATTATCCTCGTCTGCCAATCCTCCCTGTTATGGTTATTATAAAGTATTTTATAATGTAACCAATTAGTTTATTTATTCAATGATCCCACAATTTTAGTGCTTTATGAATAGGGGTAAAAACCTACGTCGTTTCCGAACAATATGATCGGCCTATCTTTGTTGTTTTCGTATTTTAACACTAGTTTTTCTTTCCAATTGACCCCAAATGATATTTTATAATAGTTTGGTTATTTTCCGGTTTCACTTTTTTTGGTTTGTTTTCACATGTCGGTCTGTGTGTTTTTTGATACGAAATACGGACAAAATAAATAGTCCCGTACAAGGCACTTGTAATCCGCTTTATAAACGACCTTTGCAAGATAAAAACTACAGTTGTTCTGGCAGTCTTTGCCGATGATACGGACTTTACAAGAGCCTCTATCTACATAGAATTATCAGTAACTAAAGGTAACTCTTTTAAATGTTTTGAAAAACGGAGAATCACCTGATGGCAGACCATACATTGCCACTCATGTCATAAAAAATAATTCGCCAATTCCATGGGCTACGAATATTAAATACCTTGGTCTGGATTCCACACCTTATTTTAGTTAACCCATTGAAAAAACATTGTTCAAAAGCATAGACCATTTTAGGGAGTCTTTATCCGGTCTTTAATAAGCTTTCATGTAAGGACGGTTTAAAAAAATTATTTATTAACTGTACATACATCCATTAAAAAGTTACAGTGCTCTGATCTAGGTAAATTTTACTAAGCCTCTATCTACATAGAATTATCAGTAACTAAAGGTAGCTCTTTTAAATATTTTGTAAAGCGGAGAATCACCAATCAAGGGGGGGGGTAGAAATAAATCAATTAGAACTCGGTTTGTAAAATAAAAATGACACATTTGTAATCTCACAAAAACCATACCAGAAAGCATCATACAATAAAATGCAATGGTTCTTCTTGTAGCAAGCACCTAACAACAAAGGAGGAACTTTTCAGTTTTCCCTCTTCTTGAACGCATAACTGACTTTCTGAATTTATACCCCCCTTCAAATTTTATTTTATTTTATTTTGTCAAAAAAATACCTACAACTTGTCAAATTTTACAAAAACTTCTTCATCTAATATTCTAATTTCGAAGAAGAAAGTTCGAGGAGAGGGAAAACACTTTGATCATTTCCTCTGAAAAGTTCCTCCTTTGTTGTTAGGTGCTTGCTACAAGAAGAGCCATTGCATTTTATTGTATGAAGCTTTCTGGTATTGTTTTTGTAAGATTAAAGATGTGTTATTTTTATTTTACAAACCGAGTTCTAATTGATTTATTTCTACCCCCCCTTCAAATTTACCTTAGCTCACGTTTTCGAACATTCAATTGTTATTTTTTAACTCTACTAGAACGTTATTTAAAAACCTGGATACATCAACGGAAAGCATATTAGATGAAGAAGTTTTTGTAAAATGTAACAAGTTGTAGGTATTTTATTGTAACCTGAGTAGAACGTGCAATCATGAACAAAATTTTAAATTTTGTAATTTTGACATGTTCCAACTGATATTCGCTAACATTTTATGTAATTCAGATTATTGCAAAGAAGTATCTTAGCGAAGAAGTAAATTTAGCGTTCTTTCAAATGGTGTAATTGGATTTGTTGTAGTCTCAACATTTTGGAAGTTGCAAACGTTTTTATGTGGTAAGGTAGTGAAAAGTTGAAAAAACCTAAATTGACCTATATCTTCAAAATAGAGAACTTCCGAAAATTTTCTCCTGAGCATTTTTTGCTCCAAACGAAGAGTATCGAATCGATTCCCTGAGTTTCGTCAGAAGGAACTGGGACACCTTGTATTGCATTGTAAAAAATAATGGAGAATAAATCTTATCTGATGTGGGTTGTTAAGCAAGGTAGTATATGCATTGGAGTCTATTGGAATCAACGTGGAAACCCTCCAATAATTATGCTTAAGCAACATTTCGAACTACCTGGGGACTTAGTAAAATTTATCTAGATCAGAGCACTGTAACTTTTTAATGGACGTATGTACAGTTAATAAATTTTTTTTTTTTAAACTGTCCATACATGAAAGCTTATTAAAGACCGGATAAAGGCTCCATAAAATGATCTATGCTTTTGAACAATGTTTTTTCAATGTGGTAACTAAAATTAGGTGTGGAATCCAGACCAAGGTATTTGATATTCGTAGCCCATGGGATTGGAGAATTATTTTTTACGGCATGAGTGGCAATGTATGGTCTGCCATCAGGTGATTATCCGTTTTTCAAAACATTTAAAAGAGCTACCTTTAGTTACTGATAATTCTATGTAGATAGAGGCTCTTGTAAAGTCCGTATCATCGGCAAAGACTGCCAGAACAGCTGTAGTTTTTATCTTGCAAAGATCGTTTATAAAGCGGATTACAAGTGCCTTGTACGGGACTATTTATTTTGTCCGTATTTCGTATCAAAAAGCACACAGACCGACATGTGAAAACAAACCAAAAAAAGTGTAACCGGAAAATGACCAAACTATTATAAAATATCATTTGGGGTCAATTGGAAAGAAAAACTAGTGTTAAAAGACGAAAACAACAATTTTACTATCGAATTCTTCACAATCTCATGAGTTAGTCTATTGACATGTTTACATTTATGTTTTATTTTTATTTATTACATGCTTATTTTTAGTTTGGGCCAGCATATGCTAGTTTGAAATCTGTAGTATTAAACAACTTGTACAATCTATAGAGCAATTGTAAATTTTTAATCCTGGCATAAATCGCCAATTTCTACTTATCAAGATTTTTTAAATTTATAATAGGGAAAACTTAAACTAAAGTTAATACAATCTTAAAAAGCTTAAGCACATTTTGTTCGAAAAATAAAGAACAATGAATAACGCCATTTCGTTTATTTATATATTGCTATCCATTAAATGTAATGCAAGTTCATACTATAATAAACTTTATAATTATTAACCTTGAGAAAAAAAAATTATACGAATAGGGTAGGGAACCAACAAGAAATTACTGGGTGCAAATTTTAGAGATTGTATTGACTGCACCTAATTCTCCTGCATTTCCATGAGGAGAGAAACTGTCGAGCTATGAAATATTTTTTTAATGCTTTTTATTTCTACGAATATAGTAATATGATTATTTACAAAGCATAGTACAGGCATGGATCACAATCCGTCTGCCGGACGTCGTTGCTAAGAGAAAAATAATAAACGAAAAAAAATAACATTGAAAAAATAATAATAAAAAGATAAGGATTAAAGCGAGGTTATGACATTATTCGCTATATGCTAGCACACACTTAAAATAGGTTAAACATAATAGTAAAAATACTTATAATAGAAAACAAACGAGTCTTCATCGTAAAGCGAAAAAAAATCGGATATAATAAAATCATATAATATATAAAAAAAATTGGAGTGAATGAATTGTCGGGGTCGAAATTGATTTCCATAATTAGATTTAATCTATATTTCCAGGCGTGGCGGACGTACATCTGAGCCATCCAACAGATTTAACAGTGTTTCTAGAAAGGGTCAAAGATCCTAAGTCCAACAACCTGATCTCGCCCAATATTGTACATTCAGCCATAAAATGCAGTGTTGTTTCCACAGATTGAGAATTGCAAAGGGCACATAACCCCTCCTTGCCCCTCAACCAAAGAGCAGAGTTCAAGTTGAGGGCCTCGCAACGGGTTTTTAATAGCTATCTTAAGGTTGATAGACTAAGGGAATTAAAGTTCTCTCTCTGTAGATTAAGTAAGGTGTGGAGTGAGACAAGTCTTTAAATAAGGAAAAGTTAAGCGAGGACTGAGCTCGGAGTAAGTAATCGTCCCGATGCCGTTCCTTGAATCTGGATAGCAGACCTGAAAAAAGAGCTGGCCAATCAGCAAGGTTTTCGAAGGTGGTTACTTCAAATCTTTGAAAGAAAGCCATTGGGCATACCAAGCGGTGTTATTCCTGATGAGGTATCGCAGTTATTTTAGCCAATTTTTTGTAAGGGTAATTCAAAATTTTGTAAATAAATGAAAAGTGAAGTTTTAAGGTATGTACGTAAATCAGGCCAGTGGACGTTTCTAAAAAGCTATGAAATATTTATTATCTAACTAAAATAATGTAAAAATTTCTTTTCACTAACTTTATTATTGTGTGAACATTAGTGCTATTTGTGTAGAGATTGGTGACCGTTAATCGATAGTTATTCAGATATCGTGAGATGCGGTCAGGTGTGATGTAGGTTTCAGAAAAATATTTTCTTTATCGTGCCAACGTTTCGATCTTTTATTGAGATCATCTTCAGGCTCAAAGTGTTTGTCCTCTGTGTAACTGTGCCATCTTTGCGTGTCGTGTTGAGAGTGCCTAAATCACACCCGACCGCATCTCACGATATCTGAATAATTAGTGTTATTCTTTTAACAGTTATTCCATTAGACCGTGTAGATAGCAACCCGTTCTCAAGTGTCAATAGATGGAAAATGAACTCGATATTTTTTCTACGTCAATTAAATAGAGATATCGGATTTATCGGACATAACTGGTTGACAAGGTGCTGGAATTGGGCCATGTACTCTTCAACCCTTTAGTTACAGTACACAAACATGTCATGAATTTCGAAGATATGAAAATAAAGGAAATGAAATTGTCAATACAAATTCTGGAACGATTGTTTCCATTCTGAATCTGTATCGCTAATTGAAAATGTATTGTCGAGATAAATGTTTATTTCGATTGGTTATATTTATATTTCTTTTATTTTTCTTCCTGTCGGGCTGATATATTTTTCTCCATGGGTTTTGGTTTTTTTTATTGTTTTTGTGCTTGCAATATTTATTTCTAATATGTCAGATAAGTTTGGCAGGTTTGAATGTACGTATGTTTGTTTCTGTGTATGTGCTCGTTAAATGATGTAGAGGTTGGCCCGTGTAGTTTCTTGTGTTTAAGCTATTTGTCGGAATTTTACAAATAACCCACTGAAGCGTTGGGACTGACGTGCTTGCAAAGATAATGAAAACACTTATTCTCAATTTACCTCTTTACCATGCCTAGATTTTTTTATTGTTTTGCAAATTGTGTTCAAACTGAAATATGCGCCGTCGAACTTGAAAATCTTAAAAGAAGTAACATTGACAAAAATCCTCATAAGATCAGGTTTCCAGACATCGGTTAAAGCATTAAACGTTTGTAAACACCTCTACATCAAAATTATTAAGTGAAAATCCCTAAAACCTGGGAAATCGCAACAACTTGAGGTTATCTTGGGTACTTTGACATAAAGAAATTTTAGCTTGAAGTTTTTACGGAGGATGTACGGAAGAGGTCAACACAGAGAAAAACTTACTTTCGGTTTTCGCCGAGCTTTCGACAGTTTTTATACTGTCATCTTCAGGGCCTGTTTTATTATCATATAAAACCAACAATTAAAAACAAATTGCACAAAAATTGAAAATTTGATATATCTTACTTAAACCTTAATGGGTCTATGTTGCGGATCTCGTTACGGTTTTACCAGAGGGGGTGAAAATTACCCAGTATGCGGACGACATATGCCTGTACGTGTCGGCTAAAGATCCAACAAAATGCAAAACACTTTTAAGTCGAGCAATTTTTGGGCTTTCAGGGTGGATGAATGAAAACGNTTATCGAGGTTCTTAAGAAACTACAGGAATTGTTCCAAATATATAATAAAAAGATTACGTTATGCTGGGTCAAAGGGCATTCGGGGGTTTGCCACAATGAGACAGTGGATAAGCTGGCCAAGGCTGCTACCGAAAGTGGCGCTACTCTTGACATGTGCTATACTAAAGGGGATCTTAAAAATCACGTTAAAAAAATATGTTCAGAAATATGGCAAGTTTTGTACAATTCTCCAGAAGTTGGGAAACATTATCGAGCTATATTTTCCAACATTCAAAAGCAACCCTGGTTTGCAGTCGGGGGTAAGAGTAAAGCGTTCTACTCCACTATATCTCGCCTTAGGACAGGGCACGGTATATGTGGAGCATATTTGTACAAAATAAATTTACGATCCACCCCTAATTGTGCTACATGCGATGAGGTCGAGGATCTCAAACACATAATTTTGATCTGCAACGAGTACGAAGTTCAGAGAGCTGACTTATTACGGAATATTGTTGGTTGTAAAAGTGTCGAACGGCCTTTCAATTTGGACACATTAATTGGTACTAATGATATAGATATATATACTCATATATGTGATTTTCTGGTATCATGTAGCATTGAAATTTAAATCGGAGGATTAGGCTAGGTTGGGTGAGGCGGTTAGATCGGGGGGCGAGTGGGGGTCATTGTCGGGACGCTTGATTTTTATAAAGCCCTCCAGTCCCCGCTGCGTTGGCTTAGGCCGCTTAGGCCAAATCATCCTGGCCCCTTTGGTCGTCTCCGCCTCATCGGGTTTCATATAATAATTTCTTTGGCCAATGCATAAAGTAAGGTCAGAAAAAAAAAAAAAAAAAACCTTAATGGGGAAATAAAAAGACATGGTGTCTTGGGCACTGAAGTACATTACGTTTTTTGGTGCTCAGCACCTAAACATTATTTAAAATTTAATAAGTTAATAATTAACAAATTAAAAATTACAACTATAAGTACAAATAAAAAATAAATAAATAAATAATAAATAAAATAAAACCGAACGGAAGTTTTTCTCTGTGTTTACCTCTTCCGTAGATCCTCCGAAAAAACTTCGTTTCCAGCAGGTCGATAAGCCAGCTCATCGAAATTTTAGCTGTTAAAAAGGTAGAAAAACAAGAACAATATAAAACTGCCGGACAAAAACGAACATAGAATCTTTCTTCACGATCAAAAGAAAAGACGAAAAGAGAAGAGGATGAAACCAAGAGGTGCGAGACATAGTTAGCTTATGTTAAAAGAACCTTCACCAAAACTGGCAAACACACTGCTAAAGAAAGTAAAACTCAGAGAAGTGATAGAACTGTTCACTGGCTTCTGAGAAAACACCTACACATCGTTGGTATTCAATGTAGAAATTTGTAGAGATTAGTGACAGTTAATCGATAGTTAGTCAGATATCGTGAGATGCGGTCGGGTGTGATGTAGGTTTCAGAAAAACATTTTCTTTATCGTGCCAACGTTTCGATCTTTTATTGAGATCATCTTCAGGGCTNCGACAGTTATTCAGATATCGTGAGATGCGGTCGGGCGTGATGGAGGTTTCAGAAAAACATTTTCTTTATCGTGCCAACGTTTCGATCTTTTATTGAGATCATCTTCAGGGCTCAAAGTGTTTGTCTTCTGTGTAATTGTGCCATCCTTGCGTGTCGTGTTGACACACGCAAGGATGGCACAATTTCACAGAAGACAAACATTTAAAATTTCAAAAATTTGAAATTGTAGTTAATATACTTTAAAGCCAAGAGTTAATTTGGTTTTTTGCATGCCACGAGGTTTTTCTGCATTGTGTTGGTTTATTTGTTTGTTTTTCAATTTGTAAAGATATATTCTGTTTATTTCTCTGACGATCTGCAAAAACTCTTGCTGTATACTACAAGCTTTGCTTTTTGACAACAGGGAGGGATGTACCAAAATATTATATATATATAAATGACGACCGGACCAATGAGTAGTGTTATTCATTACATGGTCTGATTTTCGGAAAAGCCTGGAATAAATTAAATTACCAACGCTGAAAGTGAACAGCCGAAGTGGTGGTCATTATTTTTCCGTTCACCGTGTGCAACAAATGTATTGGTCGGCAGTAATAGGATCCATTTGAAATGTTTATTTTTTTCGTTTTGTTTAGCTTTGAGTGCGTTTCGGAGTCAATAAAAAAAATATACAAATATTTCTATATTTATGTCGTAAAATATTTTAGATTTTAAAGTTTTTAATGTAATGGCTAACGCGTGGACCGTTTGAAATTAGCAAATCAGTGTTACTGTTTAGCGGTTAAAACTCGGAGGGTTGGATGTGCTAAGGGTTGGTACTTTGGTAGGGTGTATCTAATGCGAAGGACTGAAAGGGCGGTGTAATTGCCAGGGCCAACGACGAAAGAAACGTCTGAAGGCAAGTTACAGGTGCGAGTAATGCCTCTGCTTCCAACGTTTTTGTTGAAGGTATCATTATAAATTGTAGCAGATGCTCTTCTCCCTTCTCCAACACGATTCCGCCTCTCCCTCCGAAGGGCAACGCCTTCACTCCTTCCAGTGTCACTAATTTCCCCGGTAATTACGAGCCGGGAGAAAACCGGAGATAATATATTTACTTTGGCTGATAGGAGGCGGCATAACATCTTCAAAAGCTCCCTTCTTCAAACGGCTTTTCACTACGTTGACAGCTCAATTTTTTATCAGTGAGCGAATGTAATTTTTTATCAATTTTCTTTACACTCCATTTCTCCCCAATGGTATTATATTCATAATTTTTCTCACACAGGTTGTTTTTTGCCTTCTTACACTCCCCGACGATTTAATTTAAGAGGTCATCCAATATTAAAAGCAATCGACATGTATCGTCTGTCAATTCGATGTTAAAAATAGTAACACATTTAATATTCAGCTTTCTTACTAATAATATAGATAAAGATAATGTTAATTTTGAACAAGGTATTACACTTATCGATGAAGCAAAGTGCGCAAATAAAGAAAATCGGGGTTTCCAGCATTAAAATCAGACCACAAGTGAAAAAGTTAAATATAAATCATTAATGTAACAAAAAATATCCACTGGCAGGCAAAAAATTCCGCCCACTTGTAATGTAATTTGATTTGTACATATTTTTATATATGAATCAAAGTTTCACGTTTTTTAACGTTTAATAATTGACTCTTCCTATCACTTGGTCCCAAACATTCCATTCCTTACAACAAAACAAATTTTCCAATAGCTAAATTAATTACGTATGTAGACCACGCAATCCAAAAATCCACAAAAACAGAGGAAGAAAAAGACATAACACGATCGAAATGCATTAACACAATAACAAATCACTTACAACACCTCACTACAAATCAACACAACCTATCTCAACAAACATATACCAAAACCAAAAATTTTCTCAAAAATAATCCTGACATACTAATTCTTTCTGCTGATAAGACCAAACAAACAGTAGCAGTCAGTAAAAAGAGTACAGGGATAAAATTAACAAAATTATCACAGACACAAACACATACAGCATAATCAAATCATACCCTACTCCTACTCTCATCAAACAGACAAACACAATTCTTCAAGAAACACTTATACGAAAAGAAATTGACACATACACCCACAAATCACTTCAAAACAACTTACCAACACCTCCGAAACTATATGGATCTGTAAAAACACATAAACCCGAACACCCTCTAATACCCATCATTTCGTTTGTAAACTCACCCACGTATAACATGACAAAATACCTAACCAACATAATCAACAACATCACAGATAACACATATAATGTAAATGATTCATTTCATTTCATTAACAAAATTAATAAAATCCACATTCCCTCATACTACTCTCTCATATCCCTAGAAGTTTCATCTCTGTTCACCAACACCCCAATAGACACAATACTGAGCATTATTAAAGATAAATGGCCCAACATAACACCACACACAACTCTATCAAAGAACACGTTCATTACAATGATCCGACACTGCTGTGTTAACGGATATTTTACATATGACAATCAATTTTACAAACAACTATTTGGTATAGCCATGGGTAGCGACCTAGGCCCGATACTGGCAGACATAATCATGACACATCTAGTAAATACAGTCATACCACAACTTCCTTTCACATTACCCTTCCTCACTAAATACGTTGATGGTATATTGACAGCAGTTCCCACAGATCAAATTCAAACTGCGTTAGATACATTTAATAGCTTTCACCCACGCCTACAATTTACACATGAAATCGAAAACAACAAAAAAATACCATTTTTAGATACACTCAAAATAAAACAACCACATGGCACTTTAATCACAGATTGGTATCAAAAACCAAGAAACACAGATCGCTACCTCAACTTTACATCTCACCATCCTCTTCATACAATAATAAACACGGCCAAAGGGTTACTTCACTGAATGATTACCCTTAGCCATGAATCATTTCACCACAAGAACATAAAGATATACAAACAGATCCTCCATAACAATCTCTACCCTAAACACATAATTAACAGAATAATCGACAATTACAACTCAACATTAACACCATCCACTATTACTAATAATACTACATTAAGTCTATCGAATACAACAAACCAGCATACATTTCCATACCATTTATCCAAGGCCATTACATAAATTAAACTCATTTCTCTTGTCCGATAACTTTAAAATAGCTTTCAAAAATTATAAAACAATTCAAACACTTTTTTCCAAAATTAAACATCCCAAACCAATAACAAATAAATCTGACGTAATCTACAAGATCAACTGTTTAAACTGTCTGGCAACTTACATCGGTCTTACATTCCAATATCTGGACAAGAGAGTAAAGCAACATGTCTACGATTGCAAAAAACCTAAGAAAAATCCTACAGCACTCGCTACCCAACATCTTGAACACCAACACAATTTCGACTTCAAAAATCCAAAAGTATTTCACACAGAACAAAACAAACATAAACGTAATTTCTTAGAAATGGTGTATATCAACAGAGATAAACACAGCATCAATTACAGAACAGATACATGTAAACTCAGTCGCAGCTACGCCAACATCATTTATCAAATTCAATACAGATAACATACCTATATCATCACATTCCATTCCACACATCAAATATTTTTCAAATAGTCTAATTTCCCAACAATTTAGCTTTCCTTTTCCTATTTATCCCTTTCTACATAATCCTGAAAGGATAATCTGGCCGAACCATTACCAAAACATTTTTTCCCTTCGTCTGCTCTTTTCACCTCAAAGAAGCCGACGCCTTATACGAAAATGTCTTTTCTATACCGACTTCCTTCCCCACCCCTTCAAAATTCAACGTATATAAACACAAAATAGCAAAATCTCACTGGCACTCTCGACACGACGCAAGAATGGCACAATTACACAGAAGACAAACACTTTGAGTCAGTAGAAATACTTTGATTGAATATATAAAAAATATATTTTGCATTGTATAAATTCACTTTTCCTCATCCAAAATGTAATTCTTATATGTAAACAATGTTTGTAAATCCCAGGCCCTGAAGGTGATCTCAATAAAGATCGAAACGTTGGCACGATAAAGAAAATGTTTTTCTGAAACCTACATCACACCAGACCGCATCTCACGATTTCTAAATAAATTTAATAATTGAGTCGATGTCTAAAGAAGTAAAAAAATCTAAATTGAAGGAAAATGAAAAATGGAAAAAGCCAGATTTGTTTTAATTATTTTTAGTTTTTTAATTAACATTTCAATATCGCTTAGTTCCTTCTCTTGTCTTAATTACATCTCGAAGACGCATAGGCATACTTTCTATCAGTCTGGACGTGTCTTTTTGCTGGAGGTTAGCCCATTCTTCACGAGGAGTCCTTTCAAGATTGTGGAGTGGATCAGGAAGTGATGGACGTCAGCTTATTCGTCTTTTGAGCTTAATCCAAAAATGTTCGATGTCTGGAGAACGGGCTGACTAGGCTAAGACCCTGATGTTATGCTGTTGAAGGTATGGTTGTGCTATACGAGCGACATGTGGACGGGCATTATCGTGCATTAGAATAGGACTGAATTTCGATGGTGCGATGCTTTCAGCTGCTATCAGCCGTTTCCGTGCGATTGTCTTCCTAAGCTTGTTGATACTATCCAATACCATTCTGACAGGATGAAATGCATTGTTCTCATCAAATATATTCTGAATGCCTGCTCCTAATAGTACCTGAACGTCTTCGTCGTTTTTAGTTCTGCGGAGAGATGGCGGGCAATTGTGCGCAGGTTGTGGTGTGGAAAAGGTTGAGCTTGAAGTGTTGGATCTTTCTGATGAAAATAAAACGTGATGTAATGTATTGTACCTAGAGACCTACCTAGACCATTACAACATCTTGTCGAGGCCTGTCCTATATACATCTTGTTTAATAGTTGCCGACGTTTTTCAGGTTATGCTTGAAGCATTAAGTCAAGAATGAAAATTTGCAATAAAAACATATCATTATATTGAATATTTCTTTCGTAGTAGCCTTGGACTGGACTCCCGATTTCGTAATCAGAAGTCTTCCAGTTTTACAAAAAGCACGGTTTTGGGAGTACTCGAATGCAGTGTTGAACGTAAATGTATCAGTGAGATTCTAGTCGTATGTGAGAAACTGTACCTTAGTATGATGAACTTAAAAACTTTGTCTTTAACTGAAACGACGAAGCGAGTGAGCAGAAATTCAGTCTCATTCTTGATTTTTAACAAATTAAAAGCTGCTAGATTGCCTAGGCGAGAATATCTCGTAGACTCAGATGAGAGTCTGTCAGATGAAAGGTAAAATCTAACATGCTGTTACAGCCCTTGGCACTGTTAAAACCGAGTCGGTCTTCAATTAAATTTGAGATCACCTGTAAAAAACTTATAAATTTCAATCTATACTCCTATTTAAGATTGTTTTGCCTTGATGATGACCTCAAAATAGGTCGAAAGCTTGGCACTAAAAACTGAATTTGCTTCTTTCATGAAGACCATACCTTGATCCAGATTGTTCGGGAGTGGTAAAAATGGTCGATACTTTTAATACTGAAAATCTACGATATCTTGTCTGCCCAGAATTAAAGGGAGTTCGTAAGCTTGAGAGAGAGCTTTCCGTGCAAATTTAATTGATGTCAAGCAGTTGAAATTTGTTGAGTACACCGAAATTTACTCCCATAAGTGAAAAAAGAAGGAAATAGAATTTTTTACTTGATGACATGGTAGTATTATCGTGAGCCAAAGATATGAAAATATTGCTAGAAACTTTTTTTTATCGTTCCATCGAGAAGGTTATAATTGAACAATTCTAGATTCATTCGCATTTCAAGTATTAAGCTTTTAGGAAAGGAGGGAGTTATTTGACACGCAAATAAAGGGACGTCGCCTCACAGAAGTATTGTTTCACAGATTGCGTCCTGACTTAGCTCGTCGGAAGAAATTCCTGGATTTTATTAAGTCGCATGTAACATTCACTCAAACTGACCCAGATTTTATTGAAATTCTTAAATTTTTCTGTTAAATGAATATGCATAGCCTTAAACAAATTAATATTAGAATGGGCTTATTTTATTTTTATTTTTTGCGAACGATATGATTTCCAATTGTATCTTCTATGCGATCGACCAGCCTTTATACACTAATATTGTAGTTTCGTGGATTAGGGTTGTGGTCAGAAAAACAAATTGTGTAATTATACCAACGCCGAGCTACCGACGATAAATTTCCTCTTTTTCCTTCTACAATTTCCACAAATTCCATTGTCTACAGAGAAAAATCTTAATTAATTTTACATTCGTATCGATATATCAGAGATTTTTGACAACTTACAGGTTTAAATTTAAAAACTTTTTTACATGATTAATAACAAAATGTCTGGATTGGTTGTGATTAGGGAAGGGGAAAAATGTTGGTCCATGTTAACCCATTGGTATATATTGTGTAAAACCTGATAGATAGGGAACTACAACCTAGTGATATTTATGGATATCCAATGTCATTAATAAACAGGTCAATGAACAGCAGAATGAGTAAAACTCAAAATAATCCCCACCAAAGGGAAAAATTTTTTTATCAACCTATAACATATACTGTGGAAACATCAATCAAATTAAAACAAATTTGAAACAAAAATCAATAACATAACTGTAGTATTTAAATTTAAAAACAAGTTAGGAAAAAGTTCTATACTAAATCGAAATCTAAAGAACCTCTGCTAAAAAAAAAAACACTCGTATTTAGCGTATTATACGAAATGTACTCAATGTTCCACTGTTTATTGTGGTCAAATCGACCAGTATCTCTCAGATGATATTAGGCAGCATCAGTCTGACTGTAATGATGTTGAGAGGTCACGACAAACTTGAGATTATGACTACTGAGGATAACACAAGTAGTATGGTATTAAAATAAATGATGTACATTAATCAACATAAGAAATCATTGAATTTAAAACGGACTTGAATTTTTAAATTAATTTATAGCGGAATGTTGGAACAAGAAAAGCTACCTTCATGAAATTTGAACAATACCTACTAGTAAAAAGTATGGAAATAAGTAGTAAAAATAAAAGTTATTTATATATTTATTTAGTAAATATGGACAGGCTGTGATGGAACATAAGTATTTAACAGAAAAATGAGGCGAATTCGTTGTGGCAGTGTGTGTAACCTCCCACACCTTAATTATGATTTTTTTTTTTTAACGAGGGTTCGCAACAGCAGAGGTCATATAAACCCTCAGGGTGCCGGTGTTTTTGAAAAAAAATTGTAAGTATGTCGGGTTCGAATGCAGGGCGGACCTTTACCTTACAATGATGAGCGCCGTGTCAACGCCTAAAGCGTTGCGGCCACCGATGCCCCCTTAACTATGTTATTATGATCATACATATATGTATATNTTCTATATAAATATACCTGTTAAATGTATTTTAGTATTTATTGATGTATTTTTTATTAGAGTTAAGTTGCATATTTGCATATATATGTAGATAATTATTTGGGGGTCGTGAGATGCGGTCTAGTGTGACGCAGGTTTTATAAAAACATTTTCTTTATCGTGCCAACGTTTCGATCTTTATTGAGATCATCTTCAGGACTCAAAGTGTTTGTTTCCCGTGTAGATGTGTCATTCTTGTCTGTCGTGTTGAGAGCGCCCAGAGAGAGATAATTGTATAAATTCATTTTTCCACATCTTACATGTATTTTCATAATTTAAACAATGTTGATAAATCCCAGGCCCTGAAGATGATCTCAATAAAGACTGAAACGTTGGCACGATAAAGAAATTTTTTTTCTAAAACCTACGTCATCTAGACAGCATCTCACCTCCAAATAACCATCAAGTAACGGTCACTAAACACCCCATATATATTATATAGTTAAAATAGTACTGAAAATGGATATTTTTTGTTATTTAACATGAGAAAACGTTTTTAAATTTTGACCACGTACATGTAAGTTGTCAAGAATATGTGATATGTTTCAAAATGCTAATCCACATATTATTTAAATGCGTGAATAATACAGGTTTGTTCCATAATACAATCACTAACCGGTTGACTACTAATCCGTCGGTGATTTATGACTGCGTTCCCGAACGTTGACTGATCACGGATAATTAACTCTGATGGAACGCTATTTTTACAACCTCTGTCTCAGACAGTTTGGGCGGGAATTATCGCAACATTTCAAATTGATACGGATACTGCAATTGTGTGTTGTCCCGCTCATGTCTTCTATGTTCTGAGTGCCCAGGAACACGTGCAAAGTCAATACATTATTATCATTCACTATGCCAAGGATTCCTCGCAACTGCAGGCTTATTTTGGCTTCACCTCACATGAGGTGAAAGCCAATTGGTATGGAGACTCTTCTATAAAAACTTTTTTTTTGGAAACTCGACCTCAGGAATGTCATGGAAGCCGATATAACGCCTGAAGCTAGATAGACAGCTATAAGTGATTCTATTTCGTAGACGCAACGCAAAAACCTTTTCAGCAACCTCAAAAACCTTTATCAGATATACAATCTACAACTCTCCAAAAATTCTCGATGTATATGATGATTGTAAATCTTTGAACTATGAGATCAAACTCTGGGTGTAGTTTCTATCGATCAAATCTAATCCTATGTCGAGAATTCAATATTCCTTCTGTTCCAGACGTTGCGAAAGCCAGATACAAGATATGCCATCTATCCATTTCCGCTCATCTCATGCCCTGATCAGTTAACTCAATTTCATTATCTGACTGAAATACTCCGTGATACTCTAGAACTCTGTCACCAGTGAAAAAAATAGAGAGTGTGACAGGGAGGATCACAATAGTGATTTCTTTTTCCATGTCTTCAGTATTTTCGTACGCTTCGTCAGATTTACTATTTTTATTAATTTTACAGATGTGAACTCCAATGAAAAGAAAATCGATATATTTATCCTATCTGAATATTTGTGAATATTTATCCGCAGTTTAATCCTCTGTCCGTTAATTCTGGTCCTAGAGATAATTTTTCTGAATGTTTCTGATGGTCGCGTGTTGGTATTTCGCCATGCTAAGCGCATATCCGCATATTGTCTCTCGTGTTCGTCTCTTAGTTTGCTATGATGGCCAACAAAAACTTAGCAATCATACTTTTTTTTGTTATACACATTGTTTTTCTTCCGTTAGCACTACAGTCGGACAAATTAACATTGGATACGCAGGTCGCAGGTCGCAGGTGCTTTGAAGACCAAACTCGTTACTCAATTTAGAAGTGTGCTAATGAGTTTGGTGAGTGACTATACGATAAAACAGTAAGGGAAATCTACAGATTTGCAAGCTAAGCAACTTCGCTGATAAGAGTGAAATCACAGCTCTGCTTATTATAGCACACGCTTAATCCAATATATTGTTCTAATTATAAACAATGAAATACATTAAAACCTATCAACGGCAGCAAGAATCACGTTAATCAATTTTTAACAAATGCGGAAAAATATTCTGAACAAGACAGTATCGCTGCAACCAACAGAAAAAAACCCTGCTGATTTAAACTTCTTTAACGAATAGCATCCGGGCTATATTACTGTATAATACAGACTTAAACAGCTTACACTGGATGGAGCAGAAAAAAAAGTAAAGATGTAATTATAAAGAAGTGAGAGAATTTGGCATAGGTAGGTAGATCGATAGATAAATAGGTAGATAGAGATAGATAGCTAGAAAGAGAAAGAGAGAGTGAGTGAGAGATGAGAGAGATACATAGAGAGAGAGAGAGAGAGAGAGAGAGAGAGAGAGTGTGTGTGAGAGAAAATGAGTGCTAAATAGAGAAATAGAGAGAATGAGAGAGAGCTAAGAGATAAAGTTAAAGAGAGAATCGAGGAGAGAGAGAAAGAGGAGAGAGAGAGAGTGAGCGAAGAGATAGAGATAAAGAGAGAGATCGTAGAGAGATAGATAAATAGAGAGAGATTGAGTGAGAGATGAGAGAGATACAGAGAGAGAGAGAGAGAGAGAGAGAGAGAGAGAGCGAGAGAGAGTGAGATGAAAAGAGTGCCAGATAGAGAAATAGATAGATAGATAGAGATAGAGAGAATGAGAGAGAGCTAAGAGATAAAGTTGAAGAGAGAGAGAGATCGAGGAGAGAGAGAGAGAAAGAGAGACAGAGATCGAAGAGAGATAGATAAATAGAAAGAGAGAAAGAGAGAGACAGAGAGATAGTGAGAGAAAGAGAGAGATGTACATAGAGAGAGAGGGAGAGTGTGTGTGTGAGAGAAAAGAGTGCTAGATAGAGAAATAGATAGATAGATAGACAGATAGATAGAGTTAGAGAGAATGAGAGAGAGCTAAGAGATAAAGTTAAAGAGAGAGATCGAGGAGAGAGAGAGAAAAAGGAGCGAAAGAGAGAGAGAGAGAAAGAGAGAGACAGACAGAGAGAGAGAAGAGATAGAGATATAGAGAGAGATCGAAGAGAGATAGATAAATAGAGAGAGAAAGAGAGAGAGAAGAGATAGAGATATAGAGAGAGATTGAAGAGAGATAGATAGAGATCGAAGAGAGATAGATAAATAGAGAGAGAGAAAGAGAGAGAGAGAGAAGAGAGAGAAAGCTAGATAGGTAGATATACAGATAGATAGAGATAGTGAGAGAAAGAGAGCGAAGAGATAGAGTTAAAGAGAGAGAAAGAGAGAGACAGAGAGAGAGAGAGAGAAGAGATAGAGATATAGAGAGAGATCGAGGTGAGAAAGAGAGCTAGATAGATAGATAGATAGATAGATAGATAGATAGATAGATAGAGAGAGAGAGAGAGAGAGAGAGAGAGAGAGATTGAGCGAGAGAAAGGAGAGAGAGAGCTAGGTAGAAAAATGGATAAATAGAGAAAGAGAGTGAGAGAGAGAAGGGAGAGAAATCTAGATAGAGAGAGAGTGAGTGAGAGTGAGTGATACTCTTCACAGAGACAACATACAAAGCAACTTAAGCTGTTTGTTTTTCATATAAATTTTATTTTCGACAGTCTCATTTAATTATGCTTGGAAATTCAAAATCAAACAGGTTAAATGAAATTGATATATGTTCAAAAATTTTTGAGAAATGTGTATTCGATGATTTTAACAAAGAAATTTTATTTTAATATTAACACTATTTTCATAATCAAATATCACTTTATTCTTGAAAAAATTCTTGTTTTTATTATTTACAAAGAGTTATAAAAAAAAAACAATAAAAATTTTGTTTTAGGTAATTTTATCTCATAGGAATTGCATAAACTTATTATTAAGAAAAAGACGGATATCTCGGAGAGAAAAACGGGAAGTCGATCATAAGTCGACAGATTGGTTTTTCTTCCGAATCCTTCATTGGAGCGATAAAAAAGTAATCAAAGTAATCCAGGGCTTCACAATACAAAACGTTTATTAACTTCTTATAATCTACGAAGTAGTCATTTAAGCCAAAGCCAGACAAAACTTCTCCGAAGCCCGTTCACTCCATAAAAATTTAAAGAAGGTCTAGTCTATTTATTTTATTTATTATTTATTTTTTATTACGAGGGTTCGCAACAGCAGAGGTTATATGAACCCTCGAGGTGCCGGTGTTTTTGAAAAAAGCCCATTTGTAAGTATGTCGGGTTCGAATGCAGTGCCGCTGGATTTGAAACCCGGGGGTCCTTTTTTACCTTACATCGATGAGTTGCAACGCCTAAACCGTTGCGGCTACCGACGCCCCCGTCTAGTCTATTCTTCCTCATTTTTGCAACTAACAAGTGTGACATTCATAATCCAACTTTTTAATTCTGGGCACAGACCAGTGACTAACTCTAAATCTTAAACTGTAACTGACTCCTGACCAATTGACCAGTGTCAACTCAACTACTAACTCCACAGTTTGAACTACCGACTGACCTGTGACTACCAAAAGGTGGCGCCTAACTTTGTCAACCTACTCAGACGGCGTGTGGTTTTCTTCCACGTAGCTGCTCTGGCTTTACGATTTTTCATATCTTAAGCTCTTTTTGTTGGGATTCTCAAAGCGCCCAAAGAAGACCCGGAATGGGTTGCTTCGACTTTTACATATCCTCATTGTAATTGTTCCACATAGTTAATAGAACACCTTTCGTACACTTCGTAAAAAAATAGCCTTCTCCGACATGTACAATCCGAGGAGTCCTATCAGGCTAGCTTATGAGCTGTATTAACCTTCTGAGAAGTGTCGTTGTTCCCTGTCTAACTACGAAGTAAAGAATCTAAGGGTCCTAGTTATTGGACTATATTGGATAAAATGGCCATTGTTGAAGACTTTATTGAGGTCAATGAAGACACACCACCATTCTTAGTGCTTGGTCTGTCCGTTTGTAGCTAAAGGCGCGTTGTGGATAGGCAGACCCCGATGATTGGAAACAACTAAACTACACGAATATCACACCCCAAACCCCAAATCTAACAATTTAACACAACTTCTGCTCAAAGAAGGATGAAATTCCGTCACAACGCGATGCAATGCTGCTTCGTGGAGTGTAGAATCATAAGTACAATCTGATGAATTAATGGTTTCTTGGGTTGCAGAGATGGGGAAAAGATATCATTTACCTTCTCGGAAATTTCACACATTAAAAGTAAAGGGTAAGATTGATGAAGAAAGACACAAGTTGATGTAAATGGGCAGGTGTATAACAATGAAATTTTATTGTATTATTATATTTGAAGTCTTTTCAGAGGATCTTCGGAAGAGGTCAAAACAGAGAAAACCGTAAGGAAGTTACGGTTTTCTCTGTTTTGACCTCTTCCGAAGATCCTCTGAAAAGACTTCTTGTATCCAGCAGGTGGATAATCTAGTTCATCGTTACATTATTATATTTATTAAAAATGAAACGCAGTTTTTTTATTAACTTTCTAAGCTATGTTTTGTTTAAATTTTCCATCACCGTAGTTTAACTGACTTTTTTAGGATCGCATACTTTTTAAAACGGTCTCATTCTTCTTTCTTTTATTTAAAGTATAACACCTTTTTGGGGTGGGATCAATCTCGTAAAAATTGAAGCTGATCTCAAAATAGTGTTAAACTATGCGGCTGAGTTGCTCCCATTTTTCAGCTGGCCTGCACTTAGAGGGCCCGATAGCGCACTTTTCCAAAGGAGGTTTGGACCCTGTTGAAAAACTGAACCCGTGTAAATTACAATTTCGAGCATAAAACCAGAAAGAACGGCCGTTTGAAAGTGTAAGGGAACCGAGATGGGCGAGTGCCTAAGGGAACCGTTAAAAAGATTGCCGTCATAAACCCATCCAGGCCGTTTTCAACCTTGTATATGTGGCTGGAAATAAAACGCCTCTAATCTAATAATAAAAGCAAGTAGTGCCAGATTAGCTTTTAATTGTCTAAGCAGTTTATAGCTCGCCTCCGCTTTCTCGCCTAACATTATGTGATTATTATTTTCTAAGCATCTAGTATTCGTATATCGTATATTTAGAACTTCCCGTTCAACCTTTTCTGGTGTATGGTTTACGTGTTTTAAATGATCGAAAACGTATTTTTATTCACCGAGACTATAATTGGCTATACTATTAGAAAAGGTTAGAATTCTATTAGGATATTGGAAAAAGAGGAAAAAATTATACTCTCAAAAGTAAAAAAAGGAAGGACCCAAACATCTGTATTTACTTATTTCATTATAACTACATATAAAGGTTAAGAGTTGCTTTAAAACGTAAGCACAACATTAATAACTTATGGTTTACTTATAAAGTTAAGTTCAATTTCATTTTTTCCAGAGGCAAATTGTCGAGAGAGTTAATTGGCCATTTTATATAGTTTTCTTTGACAAAACCAAAAAATTGAGTCAATTTTTTTACAAGGTCGAGATCTCGCCCGTGACAGATGCTTGGGCAAACGACGGTCGTAGCTTCAGACGGCCGTGTGCCGCCCACAAACATACGTGTTGGTCTAGTGGTTTAGGGCCACCAGAAATTCGACCGAGATGTACGACGTGTACAGACGATCGTTTTATTGCTTTTATCCCACTACAGAACCGTCATTCAACGGACTCCTTGACAGGTAGTCAACTCCAAACGGTCCATGATGTAAAGGTGAGCTCTAAAAAATCAAAAACTTGATAGTCTGGATTCGTAAATCAGCACCTCGCTTGGAGACTTTTCTCTTCACAGAAGAATGCCGGTTTGGTTTGTGGCAATCAGATGACCAGGACCGAGTGTGGAGAAGAAATGGAGAACGCTTTGCTTCGTGTTCAGTGAGTTAAGCCGGGAACACATTGACCCGATGCTACGCCATGCGATGCTACCCGACGCCTTGCCACGTTTTGGTGGGGTGTGCACATCTATCCGACGCAAGTACTCGTCGCGTACAGTCCACAGCGTTCATACTTTTGTCCTCGACTGTACTCGATGCGACCCGACGAAAATCTGGACAGTGGGGATCGCAGAGCGTTGGGTAGGTTCGCGTGGCATATCATCGGGTAGATGTGCACGGGGGTAATGCAACCTTATGGAAAATCTGAGTTTGGATTTGCGTCGGGTAGCATCGGGTAGCGTCGCATGGCGTAAGTGTGTTTCTGGCTTAAGCCTTTTCAAAGACCTTCATTTATGATATGGGGTGAAATCAACGTCCAAGTCCGTATCGAACTGATTGTCATACAGAATGGATCTTTGATGGCACATCGAGGAATTTTGTCTGGAAGCTGTGGTCGACCGGGATTCTCGATCGAAGAGAAGGTAGTGGTCGACCACGATGTACGATGGCTAGGGACGACCGTTTTATTGCTATTACCGCACGAGGGAACCTTCATTTAACGGCTTACTTAATTGGAGGTCAACTCCAAACGGTCCGTAATATAAGGATGAGCTCTAGGGGAGGATGTTCTCTACACAGGGATTTTCTCTAGTCTTTAGACGTCCCGCAACAGGTTCTCTACTGGTGGAGCGATTCGTAAAGCAGCATCTAGCTTGGACATTAGAATAATGAGGGCTTTTTTCTTCACTGATGAGTGCCGGCTTCGTTTGTGGCAGTCTGATGACCGGGACAGTGTGCGGATAAGACGTGGAGAACGCTTTGCGTAGAGTGCCGGGCGTCACAGAGAGCCAGTAGAATGGAGTCAGTGGTATGGAGTAGAATCATGGGATAATCGTACCGAACTGATTATCTTATAAAATGGATCTTAGACTGCACTAAGTAAAATCGAGAAAGTTCTTCTGGAAGCTGTGCATCCCATGCACTCTATTTATTGGAGACACCTTCGTGATGTATCGCATGTATCAAATCAGCATCTCATTTGTAAATTCGAACAATGGGGAGGGGGCTGTGTTCTTTACAGTTAAGTGCCGGTTCGGTTTAGGCAATCACATGACCTGGACCGTGTGTAATGAAGATGCGAAGGAGGCTTCTCTTCATGGGCATGCATGAGTCACATCCTGTTCGATGACGGTCATTTATTGGTGGAATCAAATTCCAAGCCTGTACCAAACTGTTTGTTATCCAGAATGGAAATTTTACTGCATGGGGGTACATTGAGGATGTTCGTCTCGTAGCTATGGTCTCATTTGCTACTTGCGTAGTTCGAGTTGTCACTTTTTGGAGGATATAAGAACCAGATAATACCACTAAATGATTCCCCGTGTTTTGATGAATTTCATTCTCTAAAATATTTTTTTTATCAAAACGCATCAATTTCCTACCGTTTTTAATTTGTTTTATATTAAAATAAGTATATTGTTATTGATATAACAATAAAAGTACATATAGTTAGAAATAAACGAAAAAGTACGAGTGTCCGGTTTTTTTAAATATCTGAGTGTATATAAAACATTATACTAGGAAAACGGTCTGTTGTAGAAGGAGGAAAGCCCTCACTCCTAATGGGTTTAAAGGAAAATATTACTTTGATGTTTCATACATTTCAACTTGTTTTTCTCATCTGCCCAGTCATTGAGGAAATCTATTTCTAGGGGGAAAAACATAATTATTAAAGCAGAATTATTTGCGCGTTGTTACCTGCAAAATTAGGTAATAAATTGTAGTTAAAGTTTATTCTAACCCTAAATGATTTTCCAGAATTTGGGTGAATTTTCATTTGAATCATCCTAATTAAATAATTTGTATGAAAATCACGAATTATTGATTTAGTTTAATTTGGTTTACATTTAATTAAGTTTGTTATATTTATATAGCGATAAAAATACATATAATGATTATGTAAAATTAATGTCCAGTGATATATAGTGTAAGATTTGAATCTGGTCCATGGTCCAAAAAGAAAAAGGAAACTGCAATCACCTGCCAGGCTTTCCGTCTTTATAATCCCGTTTTATATTATTTTACGATGAAAGATGTACTGGATCTACATTTTAAAAGAACAAATTTC
This sequence comes from Cimex lectularius, assembly GCF_000648675.2. Classification (NCBI taxonomy): domain Eukaryota; kingdom Metazoa; phylum Arthropoda; class Insecta; order Hemiptera; family Cimicidae; genus Cimex; species Cimex lectularius. Next base: position 116,655 of record NW_019392668.1, read on the forward strand.
TAAAATCTTCTGACTTTACAATGAGCATATTTTGCAAAAAGATTTGCTAAGTTATTAAGGTATATGTGTGCCAATACCTAAAATTTTAAGAACTTAAACATTATGTAATGTATTGGTCGAAATGAAAAAGCTAGTGTCACAGGCGGATAGGTTGAGATGGGGAGTTGGTATCTGAGTAAATCGAAGTCACGATAGTGGTAGAGCAGCGGCGTATTTAGCCGAAGGTCGTGGGTTCGAATCCCGCCCGTGACACTAGCTTTTTCATTTCAACCAATACATAAAGATTAATTAATTGAAAGAAGTTATTTAGTCAATCGGACCATGAAATATAATGGATTTTTAATAACTACGGCGTAAAAGGCCATGTTGACTAGATGAATATGATGACTATGTGGAATTATCGTTGTTTACATTAAAATAAGTATATTCTAATTAATGTTACGATAAAAATACATAGTTCGAAATAAACAACAAAATACGTGTATCTCTTTTTTTGTCTTTAATTGTATATTTAAAAAAAATCGTCAAAATATGCTAAATATTCATTGAGGTTCACTGCTATTAGACATTTTCTGCTTAGTTGTTCCGCCCGATACACGTATCATCCTTAGGATGGTCGTGCTTATAAAATTATTTTTGTCTATAAAAGACCTTTATGGGTCCAGACAACTGACAATCTGAACAAGGTAAGGATGTGGCAGATATTCCATGTTATCTTATCCCCTTATTTTAGCCCTTATGCTCGAGCAATCTAACTAGAATAAAACTTCTTTTCAGTAAACGGACGGTAACGCCATTTGATGATGCTCAAGGAATCATCATCGACAAACTGACTGTTTTCTTTTATCATATTTAATAGAGCAAATATGTACCATAAGAACGACAAAAATCCTCAATTTTGATGCCTTTAAAGAAAAAACAACCAAATGTGACCAAAGCTCTTAAGATTATAGTCATTTTTCCATAAGACAAACCTCTGGAGTTGCTGATACCAGAAAAATTCTTCCTTTTTTTTAAAACTTTTTTATTACTTATTACGAACTTTTTTTATCGCTTATGTTTATCTTTTATAAAAAAATGTTAGCAGACCCTTAAATATAGACATCTGAATTAACGAGAATATGACATATGGCGGATAGGTTCTTCTTCAAAAATACAACTCGACCCAGTTCCTTTCCAGTTTCTTAAAAAGCAACAGCTCTCCTTGGACGAGTCCATTCCGAAAATAATCCTATTTCCACTGTTGAAAAAAACATTCTTTTGGAAGGTAGCAACTGACAAATTGTCCCACGGGCGGTGGATCATGTCATTTATCCACCTCGTCTTTGAAAGCACCTGATATAATGTGTCGACGGGGAGAATCACTTAAAACCAAAAGGAATCAAACCAGAGAAAAAAAAACCTTCTTAAGAACATACATCGAGTTATATTAAAGTTTAAATTATGACAGTGTGAGAAATAACTTTACGTAAATATATTAATTACAAACGCATTTTAAACTGTTTTCAGTATCTTTTATTTTTTATTTGTACATTAATATGAGATATGTGCAATGTTAAGAATCTAAAGCTCTGGCGATAACACTGCGCACGGTCACAGATGGACGTAAAGAAAAACGGACAACGCGTGCAGCACAAATCATATGTACGTCCGTAAATCAAAAACTATGTCACCATCATTTTTGTCCCGGAAGAGTAATGATCCGATATCGATAATTTATTTCCTTTGGACTTTTATGATTTTTCTTTAGAGAACCTGCACGCAGTAGGTGAGTAAAGCCGAACGAAAACTATTGTTGTTATCACAAGGATATAAAAAATAAATCACAAGACAGGAATGAATTTGTGTTTATGTAGCATATTCTCAACAAACAAAATATGTTACCATGATGTAAATATGTGGAGACTAAATATTAACCGTAAAACGCATAATTAGTTACTTTAATTAGCGAAATCAAATTTCAATTGTTAATAATTGTAGTTAGTACTACAATACTATAGATAAATAGTAGATAAATAAAGAGAGACAAAAATTAATAAATAAGATAAATACAATATAATTTTGTGTGGTGATTAGTGACCGTTAATCGATATTTATTTAGAAATCGTGAGATGCGGTCTGGTGTGATGTAGGTTTCAGAAAAACATTTTCTTTATCGTGCCAACGTTTCGATCTTTATTGAGATCATCTTCAGGGCCTGGGATTTGCAAACATTGGAAAAGTGAATTTATACAATGCAAAATATATTTTTTATATATTCAATCAAAGTATTTCTTCTCACTCAAAGTGTTTGTCTTCTGTGTAATTGTGCCATTCTTGCGTCGTGTCGAGAGTGCCAGTGAGATTTTGCTATTTTGTGTTTATATACGTTGGATTTTGAAGGGGTGGGGAAGGATGTCCGTATAGAAAAGACATTTTTGTATAAGGCGTCGGCTTCTTAGAGGTGAAAAGAGCCGACGAAGGGAAAAAATTTGTTGGTAATGGTTCGGTCAGATTATCCTTTCAGGATTATATAGAAAGGAATAAAATAGGAAAAGAAAAGTTAAATTGTTGGGAATTAGACTATGTGAAAAATATTTGATGTGTGGAATGTAATGTGATGATATAGGTATGTTATCTGTATTGAATTTGATTAATGATATTGGCGTAGCTGCGGCTGAGTTTACATGTATCTGTTCTGTAATTGATGCTGTGTTTATCTCTGTCGATATAAACCATTTCTAAGAAATTACGGTTATGTTTGTTTGTTCTGTGTGTAATACTTTTAGATTTTTGAAGTCGAAATTGTGTTGGTGTCTCGACAAAACACGCAAGAATGGCACAATTACACAGAAGACAAACACTTTGAGTGAGTAGAAATACTTTGATTGAATATATAAAAATATATTTTGCATTGTATAAATTCACTTTTCCACATCCTAAATGTATTTGTTAAAAAACAATGTTTGCAAATCCCAGGCCCTGAAGATGATCTCAATAAAGATCGAAACGTTGGCACGATAAAGAAAATGTTTTTCTGAAACCTACATCACAACAGACCGCATCTCACGATTTCTAAATAAACAATAAATAATTTGTTTTCTGCTGTTATTCTTAGAAAAATACAATCCGACCTAAATTTATATTATGGATTTGATAAATGGAAAACGGTATTTAAATTATCACACGTCTTTATCACATTGTTACTAATGTGTGGTGTTTAGTGACCGTTACTTGATGATTATTTGGAGATCGTGAGTTGCGGTCTGGTGTGACGTAGGTTTCAGAAAAACATTTTCTTTATCGTGCCAACGTTTCGATCTTTATTGAGATCATCTTCAGGGCCTGGGATTTATTTATCGGTATATGATAGATTTGATGTAGTGTTGTTAGTGTAGAATTGTAGTTGTTGATTATTCTGATGATTATGTGTTTTGGATAGTGATTGTTATGGAGGATATATCTTTATGTTCTTGTGATGAAATGTTTCATGTCTCAGGGTAATAATTTTTTGAAGTAACCTATTGGCCGTGTTTATTATTGTATGAGGAGGATGGGGCGATGTAAAGTTGAGGTAGCGATCTGTGTTTCTTGGTTTTTGATACCAATCTGTGATTAATGTGCCATCTTGTTGTTTTATTACGAGTGTATCTAAAAAAGGTATTGTTTTGTTTTTATCGATTTCATATGTAAACTGTAGGCGAGGGTGAAAGCTATTAATGCTTTCAAAACATTTAAATCACTGTAGTAACATCATTTTACGAATAATACACTTAGAGGAAAATTGTGGCCTCTTAATTTTTTTTCATTAAATACTTCCAATCGGTAAAATTTTGTTTTGTTTATTAGATATTTAAAAAAAAGATATAGTTAAAATTAAAAAAATAAATAAAACATTAAACTGAGTAAAACAATTTTACCAAAAACGTTACAATGGAAAAATTAAAGAAAGTATTCAATTTATTACGGAATACGTTCTCCTCTTGTGTTGACCACTGCTCGAATTCGACGTGACATTGATTTAATGAAGTTTTGAATGTAGTGTTTTGGAATATTTTCATTCTTTTCCAACAGTGCCATTCTTAATTCTTGCCAATTCTCTGTCGCCTCTAGGCGACTTTCTATCCTCTTTGACAACTTGACCCAAATATGTTCGATATATCGATCTCATGTGTTTTTCCATACCCTCTCTCGGACGTCAGAAGAACAAGATTCAACAAGATCATCCGAAAACAAGATTTAGTCCAATCTTGCTCTGTCCAATTGATGTGATTTCTTGCGAAACTTGACCGAGCTGTTCTGTGACTTGTCGGAAGTTGTGGACTTTTAGCGAGTAATCCACCTTCAGGAAGTCTCGGCCTTACAGTGCGTAAGCTGACATTAACATATCTAACTTGTTGATCGTTTGATCTCAACAGCGGTGGAATGTCGATAACAATAAAACGAATCATCTATCTGAGATATGACATGATAGTGACCTGATCTATGGATACTTGAGTAACCACCAGTATCTTGGTAGCGATGGAAAGTCGAAAAAACAAAAAACAAAGTTCCCTTCGGACAGTTTTTCGGGGAAATGTTAAGCACCCTGGCAACATATGTTGGACTCCTTCCATGTTTAAATTCTATGATTCTAGTCGAATTTGTATAACTTAAAACCATCACTCAAACTAATTCGAAGCTCAGTTAATTATACACAATTTTTTTGAAATGAAAAATTGTGTTTAATTAATTGAGTAATTATATAATTAAGCATAAGCTGATAAAAATAATTAAAAGTTAGTGTTAATCTAGAATCACACCTGTGAATCGTACACAGCCCTGCTAATGTGGTACGGTCGTTAATAAAAAAGTGTTTCTTTATGAAGCTGCTGTTTGCTTACAATTTGTATAAACGGGGAGTCGAAATAACAAGTTTGTGGCATGAGCGATCGAAGTCACGGTAGCTCAAGTGGTAGAGCAGGGGCATATTTAGCCGAAAGTCGTGGGTTCGAATCCCGCCGTGTCACAAATTTTTCATTTCGAAAAAATTGTGTATAATTAATTGGGTAATTATACATTTAAGCGTAAGATGATAGAAATAATTAAAAGTTAAAAAGGTTTTCGAAGTTTTACAGAAAAACCTTCAAAGAAGAGATTGACATTTCAATTCAAATTCAAAATTCAATTCAAAGATTTATCTACAAAATCCGTTTATAAATACAAGTGAGAGATTTTATGTGTTTTATTTATCTTAATACTTTAAAAATGATCAAACATTCTTGTAATCAATAGAAAATTGTCTGAGAGACAATTACAAATATTAAGGGTGGCTACTTTTTTACCTCTCAGAGTACAAAACAAATTATTATTTTATTTAAATGTGAAATTTTACACAAAGAAATGATAGAATAATAGATAAATAAGATAAATAAGTCGAAATGGGAAGAGAGAAAAAACGAATAACTGGTCGAAATTAGCCAAAATTGAAGTAAAAGAGATAGAGAGAGTGAGAGTGAGAGAGAGAGAGAGAGAGAGAGAGAGAGACAGACAGACAGACAGACGGTCATACAAAGAGGAAGAGATTGGGTTATGGAAAGGTGAGGAAGAAAAGAAATAATACATAACTTAAAGTTACCGTTTTTTTAATTGATGTTAATGCATTTATTTTAAGATAAATAAATACATGGAGAGAGAGAAATAGATAGATAGATAGATAGATAGAGAGAGATAGATAGATAGATAGAGAGATAGAGAGAGAGAGAGAGAGTGTGAGAGAGAGAGAGAGAGAGAGAGAGAGAAGTTAGGTAGAAATTACAATATGTATTACAAAAAAATCATCAAACATAAGTTTTAGCTTTCAGTTTTTAAAGAAACCAGTTAGATTTAAATTAGATTTATCTGTAAATTCATCCAGGCTGAAAGGCTGAATGCCGATAGCAAATGTGTCTTTTGAAATCAAGATTGTTTTTTAAGGCAACAGAAAACAATTCATTTCCATTCGTTCACATCATTAACTTCATCACTTAAAAAAAGGTACAATAACACAAAATCTTTTCGACGTTGGAATTAGAAAAACGTTTCAAATTTAAACTTTACCCGCCTGGTGGGGGAGTTTTCTGGTTTTGATGGTAGGGTGAAATCTAATGTAGTGGAAGATCTTTGGTAAATCCTCCACAGTTTATCCAGTATTGAAAACGGAGCCAAGGCAAATAACCCGAGCTCCATTATATCACAACCGTGCAAATATCTGAATTTTATCCTTTTTCAACCGTCCTGTTCCAGAGTGCTTGATATCTCTCTTTTACTGTCCTTTGATCTCTTGTTTAATTTAATTTCTCTCGACTCGAGTAATTTTGAAATGAGCTTTATACCACGATTTTTCCTTAATTTGTAAAATACGATTTAAAACTACTTTGTATTAACGGGATAATGTCCAACCGCTTTATCAATCCTCACATGATAAATGGAGTGGAAATTTATCATTTTAACGTTCGTCCCTGATCGAACGAATTGCCCTTTTTTTCAAAGAATGGAGATTGACGATCAAACAACCTAATGTACTGCCTTTTCCAAATACTCCACATCAAAATCTCTACTTCTTAAACACATTTTTTGTAACCAAGCAATTTTTGGTATTTTATAGAAAATTATTTATATAGACTTTACAAATTTTTACTTAATAACTACAAATTTTAATATTTGACTACAAGAATAGAATTATTCAAACCGATTTTGTCGGACGTTTAATAATCGATCAAGTTCGAAATCGTTCAATATTCTGATGATACGTTTCATCAACATAAGCCTGATCAATTAGCCTGATAGGATAAGCTGAAATCAATGAAAACATATTATACATAATTCTGCGTTCCAAGTCCGGGGTCTACCAGGGAATAAGTGCCAGTTGCCGAATAAACATTAATCGATTTCTTTAGCAAGTATAAGATTTATTATATGAACAAAAATATGAAAATGAGTGATGATCAGATTTTACTAAAATATTGAAACATCTATTCAAAATACAGGAGGGTGGTCAGTCTTGTCAAAAACAATTCTGAGAAAATACATCTAAAGTGGTGTAGAAGAATAGAATGTCTCATGGTTTTGGAAGCTGGGAAAAACGCGGTTTTTCAAAAAAACGTTCCTGGGATTTAAATGCATTTTAAGAGTCCCCAAAACCCATTTGTAAATATGTCGGGTGTCGAATGGAATGCAGGGCCGTTGGATTCGAACCCGGGACCTTCACCTTACAGTCGCCTAAACGCCTAAACCGTTGCGGCCCCCCAAAATTTTAAGAGCTGATCGGCATGTAAATTAATAATTGGCAAATACATTCTGAAATAATTTATTCGTAAAGAAGCAAACTGTTTTTCAGGATAAAAATTAATGCATTTTAACAGAAAAAAACTTCTTACTTCGGATAAAACTGGATGTCAGACAAACATTACAAAAAACGTTAATCAGCTTTCTTACCCCGGACCAAGTTTTCCCAACTTCCAACTGAAATTGCCCATCAAAATAATAAATGTTTGTAACACACCGTTCAAAGCTCATAAAATGTTGACTTTTTTAGCTGGTTTAGCATGCTTTAAAATGTAATGTAACTAACGGTTTAAAGAAGTTGATCCAAAATTAAATTTTGTTAATTTAATGATTTTTCGCAGTTGTTTTCTTTGTAGACTGGCAATTTTTAGAGCAATTAAAGACTTGAGAGAGAAAGAGACGTCATTTTTTTAGCCAGTTGCTCTCATGTCGCAAGTAAGCATCCAAACTTGGCTCTCGTCTTTCCAGTCATCATCAAATTAATTCAGCAATCCATTGGAGAAGTAAAAGGAAATTCGGTTATAAATCTAGAACTGGGGTCAAAAATTGGGAAAAGTTTCGTTTTGAGGGGAGAAAATTCAGGTTTTATGTAAAGAAAAATAGTGTAATTTAAATAAACGCAAAACAATGTAACTTTTGAACGGATTGAGGTCCAACCATGAATTTACCCACTTTAGATGTTCTGCCACGTAAATTTTTTATTAATAATTTGGATAATTGATGTGCATCGATGCCATAGAGAACATTGTACTTCGATTGTACCAATGGATCGCTGAATTAATTTGATGATGACTGGAAAGGCGAGAGCCAAGTTTGGATGCTTACTTGCGACATGAGAGCAACTGGCTAAAAAAGTGACGTCTCTTTCTCTCTCCAGTCTTTAAAAAATCTGCTTCTACAGAATTTATTTACAGAAAGCTTTCATAGAAAATAAAGAAAAATACAAAAAAATAAAATTATTTATATTGAAAGAAAAATGTTCATTCGTGTAAATATGGAGTGATTTTACTCACTAGAAAATAAATATGCGATTGGTGGTTTAATGAAGAATGTTAAGGAATTATTAATAATTTTTTGAAGTCGTGAAGAGTGGTCAAGAATGAGGTAGTTTAGAAAAACTATTTTTTTAATTTTTTTGCCGACGTTTCGACCTTTGTTATGGTATGGTGCTATTCTTTTGGTGTATTGGTACTAGCACCACACTTTATGCCCTGACGATGACTCGAATAAAGGTCGAAATGTCGGCAAAAAAATGAAAAGGGTGTTTTTTTTAACTACTTCAATATCCTCACGGCTTCAACCTTACTTTAATCAAAATTGGCCAAATATAATAATATGAATGGAGGTGTAGCTATCAAAGATATAGAAGATGTAGATGAGTAATCAGGTTGTATTTTACACTGCGCACTTTCAGAGCTATTGTATCATCTTTTCTGGGCTTATAGCACACCGGTGAGTCCTATTTACTGAGGAATTTGTTTGGTGGGCCCGGTTTCAGTGGTTGAATTTCTTCTACGGTTATATTATACGCCCCAAAGCACTTTCTCCTACGAGCAAGTGTTGCGCCTTTTTTAAGCCGTATCTTCTTGTGTTCTAGATCTATCTGTTTACCAAAAAATGGTGCCATTATTAAATGATGTGTTTTTCTCCATATCCCATTTTTTTAGTACCTAGATTTATTTGGAAGTTTCGCTTAAATACAAACATCGGTTCATGTCGCCTCTAGGAGCCATGATTACTGAATGGCCTTTCATTATGGTGTTGCTATCTCTCCATTTTAGTTTTATTGGTGTTGGGGTTTTCTCTTTTATAATACTAATAATAGTTTTCTGTACTGTCCTCATTATCATGTAGTGTAGGAGGATTAACCCCAATATCTTCTCCGTACCAACTGGGGTACATGTTCTCTTTCTCCCTTTATCCAAATGCATGCAAGTCTCTGTATTTTTGTGAGTTCTCTTCGTTTTGTTATTTGGTCTGCTTTGTCGGCCCATGCTCCGTTTGTAAGAATAGGTCTTACTATCATGGTGTACATCCAAAGCAGGGCTTCCGGTTTATATCCCCAGTTTTTTCGCTATTCTTCTGCAACCCATCAAAGGTCGTGTCGCCTTCATTACGGTGGAGGAGATATGTTTCTTAAATCTCAGTGTTTTATCCAGTGTGACGCCTAGATTATTTGGCCTCTTTTGTGATTTCTATCACAGTTTTCTTGAATGTTTTCCGCCTCGTGTGATCCGATTTCCTTTTCCGAAAACAAGCGACTAAGGTTATTTTATTAGGGTTGACTCCTAAGCCATCAGTTTTACACCATTCTTCTGTGATTTTTTAGCCCTTCTTGGATCAAGTCACAGACAGTTTGCTCGAATTTTCTCCTGGTTGTCAGGACTATACCATCCGCATATTCCTGACAGATTACCTTTACGGTCCGAAATTTCGAGCAATTCGTCAACTGTTTGTCTCCATAGAGGTGGTACTACTTCCTTCCTATGTGTGTTTCAGCAGTTCTGAAGATATGGAAAGAATAATATTTATTTATTTCTGGGTTGACAGATTTACATAAAACATGGAGTCACCTGAAAAGAGAGTTCAACAGACCTATATTCAAATTATAAATTTACTTGTGTACATAGAAAATGTGGTCGTTTGGATCCCTGGCTGGAGGGAGCAGCACAAATAGCCAGGAGATCTACTTTTTTTGCCACAGCTCAATTCCTACTTTCTAGTAGGAAAGAGGGATCCAGCCAATGAAACAGTTTATTGTTTTAAATGCTCATCTCCTAAGAGATATTGCACTTTCATTTCTCACGCTGAATAAATCTCCTCTACAACCCCTTTTCTTTGGGCCTTTTTCCCCTTTTAGGGCTGGCTACGCTCGAACTGCTTGGCGATAGGCCACTTGTGCCTATAATGGTTTTAAGAAGAGGGAAAGGAATTTAGTGAAAGGACGGACACTCAGAAAAACAGAATTTATTTTTTCACAAATTCCATTAAACAGAATATCAAGTTTATTTCGCTAAATTAATGGACACGGTTTAATTTTTGTCCAACTACAGGGGCAATTTAAAAAAATGAAATTTTCGTCTATTTATTCGTATTTTACGTGATAAATGTGAAATGGTGGAGATAAAAAAATGATTTTAATGTTTCGCAATAATGGCCAGTGATATTGGCGCGTTTATTACCCCATATGGAGTGAAAAACTGAATAGTTGTTGAGATTGAACACATTGGATTCTCGTTTGAAAACCATTTCGGCGGTCCTCGTTTAAATCTCGGACTGGAAAAGTTTTGTAAGCGCGTTATGGAGCTTTATGATAACATCAGCTATGTTTGATTACAAATGCGGGCGATTCAGGCTAATCGTAAGTATTCAGGACGAGGAATGACAAAACTGACGACCTGGGCGCAAAAACATCTCGGCGACTAAGCGAATCGTTTTGTTTTTCCGTTTTATCATCCGGTTGCTAATGAATTTTTTTCTTTAAATGCCATCGGCGGCAAGTCGGTTAAGAAACGTCGCCAAAGGAAAAAGCAGGGCTATTTCGGTATTTAATTAAAGTCAACATCCGAGAAGGGTTGGTTTTTGCAAAAAACATGTCTCATAATATATTACATCCACATAATATGCCATTCACCTTTGATAATTAATTTCTATGCTGTAACACCCTGTTGGTTGTTTTTCATAGGGTTTGTTTTTATCCATCGTTTTTTAATTTTTTTAACAATATATCATATTGAATTTTAACATGGTAGCAATTGATCATTTTCTGCAAGATCGAAGTAATGAAAGCAAGTGCAAATTTACACTTCGAAGCAAATATCTCCATAACGTACTACTTATTTCCAATCGCAAATTTGACTGTGCAGTCAGTTACCTGGGGTTCCACCTAGACATCAGGGAATCTGCATATGCGATTAAAATGACAACAAAGGCAATTTTTCACTTAAGCGATGACAATCCAAGCTATCAACGAAAAGCAAATTTACAATCAACAAAGGGGGGGGGGTCGGGGGTCGCAACGGTTTAGGCGTTGACACGGCGCTCATCACTGTAAAGGGCCCGGGTTCGAATCCAGCGGCCCTGCATTCGAACCCGACATACTTACAAATGTGCTTTTTTTCAAAAACACCGGCACCCTGAAAGTTGATATGACCTCTGCTGTGGGAACCCTCGTAAAAAAAATAAATGGTGTGTACAATCTACAAAACCAACTTACGATGTAGGGAAAATCAAAACCGTACAAAATTGAACTTTTCAATCCTTCCAATATGAAGTCCTCAGATCAATTGTAAACGCTCCGTTATTATGTCTCAAATACTACCCTTCACAACGGATTTAAAATCCAACTGATCCAAAAGATATTTCACAAAAATTGATCAAGTTCTACAATAAACTGCCGCCATCACTCATTTGGTATAACCCCAATCTTTCCACCAGTCCGATTCCAACAATCCTTTAAGGCGTCTTGGGTGGAAATGTCCTTTTCGAAGGAATAGTAATGAAATAGTAAAAGACAGAATAGTATTGATTATATCCCCCTCAAAGATGTTGTTTATATGGCACTTTGTATAAAATTTGTAAGCTGAAGAGGCTTAATGATGAGTCGAAACGTAATAATAAAAAAAAAACTGGGAGCGGTTTCAAATAAATAAAATACAAACAAGTATATTATATCCATATAAATACATTGTATCCTCCAATTACATTTTGTAATTCGAAATTGCAGATTGTGATAAAATTGAGTTATAAATTAATAAATAAAAAAGTAAATAAATAAAGTTATTCGTATATTGTGAGATGCGGTCGGGTGTGATGTAACTATCGATTAACGGTCACTAATCTCTAAATAAATAAAATTAAAAAACATGACGTTAAAATTAAAAACGATACAAAAATTTCCTATTGGTCAGAAAATGTTGAATTTGAACGACGTCAACAAAGGTTGAATTTTTAAAATTTTAAACTGAAAAAATGAACCTTATTTGCATTCCAAAAGTGGTTCAATTTCCACTTTTTCACGAATACTAACATTTATAGTGTTAAACAAAAGCAAATGCTTACTCAGAAACAAGTATGGCTCGCTACAGCCTTCATTATTTTGATGCAAATTTGAATCTAGTAAACGAAATTATTAAAAATATTTAACATTTACATTTTCTGTTTCTTTCTTTTAGATAGAGACCTGTCTAGGGACCAACAATTTAAACTTAACAAAACCACTTAAACGCACGTAGTCGTATTATACCAACCTGGTAATTATTAATAGGCTGAGAGTTTACTCTAAATTGCAGAAACAGTTGTTTCTTTCAAAACAATTGTGTTATATGGAAAGGCAAAGTGCTGTGGGGTTTTCAATATTACCTCGTATGGTAGTCGCAGTGCACCTGAGGTGGTTCCTAAAGAAACCGCAATGCAGACTTCTATTTTATTGTTTCTGTTTTTCCGCTTTATTCAATATAACTCATCAACGAAATAAAAATGCGAGGTTGAGGTGCGCTGGAGCGTAAGAGCGCTGAATATGGAAAGGTTACCGGGAGACAAACTGCCGTTTGTCTTAGAAAAGAGGTGCTCAAGGTGATGGAGAGTGGAATTGTAAAAATTCCGGCGAAAACATTGGTAGAAATGCGCACATATGATATGCACAAAAAAAGATCACGGTCATCCTTGATCCCTTATGCAAACCAGACATACAAAAATATATTTTCTATTCACTTTCAGAGAAAAGTGCATAATAGATGCACCTCATGGAAAAGCACGGTTAATTTTTAAATCTAAATTTTATGTTAATAATCCTATATTTCTGAATAACATTCAAATAGCAGAGAAAAATTGAAATTTTTTACCACCGCCAAATTTACAACATTTCTATTGGTTTATTTAGGTGTTATACATTATACAAAATATATATTAAAAATTGATAGTTAGGCTATTTGATAACAACAAAAGAATCATCTATACCACCAAACATATATGGACTTGTGCCATTGAAAAATGTGGTTCAACTCAACCTTCCAGCATTCCAGCCTCAATCGAATTCGGACCTTGCAATCACGCATACTAAGATATATGTTAACGTGCCATTTGACGTTTCCATCAGCATTATGCACATCCCTTTTATGAAAGACGTTGCTAGACCTAGTTATAAAAGATTTCTACAAAATCTCAAACTTTCCTTGTCATTGTATGCACAATATTATTTATATTTTACTTTCTCTCTTTTCAATAATGTCTGATTTTGTTTTAATGTACTTTTAGACAATTATTATAACCTATCCGATTTTGATTGGATTACTTATCCTGTGGATCAAAAATTTGAATCCATGAAAACATCTTACTTATTATTAAATTTGGATACTATATTTATATATTCATGAATAAGGTTTTGTCAGATGAATCATTCACATAAGTTATGTCTCTGAAATTGGTATGTACTTGAATTTAAATTTAAATTTAAAACGTATATGTGTCTCACTAGTTTTAATTATTCAGAAATCGTGAGATGCGATCTGGTGTGATGTAGGTTTCAGAAAAACATTTTCTTTATCGTGCCAACGTTTCGATCTTCATTGAGATCATCTTCAGGGCCCGGGATTTACTAACATTGTTTACATTTAACAGTCGCAGCTACGCCAATATCATTAATCAAATTCAATATAGATAACATACATATATCACTACATTACATTCCACACGTCAAATATTTTTCACATTTCACACCTTTCTAAATAATCCTGAAAGGATAATCTGGCCGAACCATTACCAACACATTGTTTCCCTTCGTCGGCTCTTTTAACTTCAAAGAAGCCGACGCCTTATACAAAAATGTCTTTTCTATACCGACTTCCTTCCCCACTCCTTCAAAATCCAACGTATGTAAACATAAAACAACAAAATCTCACTGGAACTCTCATGACACGCAAGAATGGCACAATTACACAGAAGACAAACACTGAGTGAGTAAAATACTTTGATTGAATATATATAATTTAAAAAAAAATATATATTTTGCATTGTCTAAATTCACTTTCCACATCGTAAATGCATTTGTTAAATGTAAACAATGTTTCTAAATCCCAGGCCCTGAAGATGATCTCAATAAAGATCGAAACGATGGCACGATAAAGAAAATGTTTTTCTGAAACCTACATCACACCAGTCCGCATCTCACGATTTCTGAATAATTATCGATTAACGGTCACTAATCACCACACACTAGTTTTCATTTTTTTGGGAAAAAATCTTCCGTAAAAAAAACTTGTCCTGATTCATCCTTCATAAATCTTGTGTAATAATTCCCTCAATTAATTATTCTTTTTATGTAAGGTCTTGGTTGAGATGAAAAAGTTAGTGTCACGAGCGGGATTCGAACCCACGACCTTCGGCTCAATACGCCTCTGCTCTAACCACTCGAGCTATGGTGACTGTGGCTGAAGGAAACGTTCTTTCATACATCCTATGGTCTGATGAATCCAAGATCACCTCTAATGGCATATTAAACCGTTGGAATTTTCGAACGTGGGCAGAGGATAATCCGAGAATTTTGTACTTTTATCATCATCAGGTGGTCCACAGTATAAACATGTGGTGTGTACTAATCGGAAATAAATTAACTCAGTCCTAATTCTACGAAAATAATTTAAATGGTGCTCAGATCTTCAATTCTTTGAGGGAGGTTTTACCAACACTATTAGATGATGTTGCCCTGCAACAATGACAAAGAATTGTTCTTCAGCTTGACAGATGCCCAGCACACAATTCTTTGCAAGTGAGTTATTATTTGAATCTACCGGGATACGTGGATACGACCTCGTAGCCCAATCTGTTGGCCTCCTCGGTCACCCGATTTAACTCCACTTGACTATTTTCTGTTGGGATACCATCAATTTCGTACAAAAAGTGTTTTTATTGCTCTCGAGATAACTCATTACAGCTTGAGGGATGTCCCGCACACAATTCTTTGCAGGTGATTTTACATCCCAGGCTACAGAACTTACAAAATGGGACAGCAATTCTTGTTCGCAACTCCCTATCTCAATTCCCAGTACACTATAATGTCACTACCTCCCTCCATGTAACCGGGATTTTTCTAGTGTTGAAGTCATTTGCAAATAATATATCAGCCATGTTGTCCTCATAACCATACCATAAACGAAAAACCACTTCTTATCTTTCCTTGATACCTTGGTCCCTGATTCATCTAAGGTGGTAACATTAAACGCAAAACACCTATTCTGTGGTAGTCGTGTGGCGAATCCGCCAGGTCCAAACTTTTACAATGTTTTACCCAAATTAAGTTCTCCCCGCTATTCCCATCATAACCAAAGTACTTTCTTACCTCCCCTTTTTATCTGGTCCAATTAAGATCCCTTTATACTGATAAGCACTACCTAAGCAGAAAATTCACTCACTCAAACCCCTTAATTCGGGAATTATAATACAAAACATTACCCGCCAAACCTCATTGGTGACTGCAGCGACCTTGACCACGTGACAACTTAGTTGCCTAGCATCGGCAAAAGTAGTTGAAAGATGACCTCCAACTACTCGTGTACTAACACGTTCATGCCTTAGAAGCTTTTTGTTTGTTGCATATTTTAGGTGCAGTTGTAAATAAATAACATTAATAGATAACATTACGACTGCATTTCCACTACTTTTGCAAACGAGGATCTAGTTTTGTTTTTGCATTATTTTTGTTATGTGTTATATATTTTATTAATATTTGTTTTGTATCATTTATACAAGATTATATTTGTATTTAATATGCTTTATTTGCCTGTCTATGTAATTTTTTTTAATTTGATTTAGAACATAGAACATAAAATCAGTGAAAGATAGTGAAATATCATGTGTGGTTTTCAGAATTTACACATTTTATATCGACGGACAAAAGGATCACAGTCAATATTCGTAATATAATCCGTAAGTACATAAGTCAGATGGTTGAAGCGCATGGGGAACAAAATAACCCCACTTCATAGCATGTATCAATATAATCCATTACATTTAATGTACAACGTCATAAATGTAAGGATTAACTGAGGCAAATTCTGCAACCTTGATTTATATTTAGCCCTAAAATCGGAAATCCGAATACGCTACGTTAACGATGATATGTATTAATTATAGTTAAAATTTTGCCACGCAACACGATTTTTTTAAAGTACAATTATATTTTAAAAAAAACTTCTGCTTCTTACAACAAGAAAAATCCAGGACTTTCACACCGAATGGCATTTGTAGTAATTTAAAACATTCATTCCCTCTTAAACAGAACGTTCTTGGGTTTGTACGCATGAAGGAACATTTTTTCCTACCCGAGAGTTGAGGGTAAGTTTTTATCTGCTACCATAAATAAGATTTACTTCCGTCTTTATTTAGAATACAAGACAAACAGGGAAATGTCTATTTACGACCGAAACGAAAGACCTGCTATATAAACTTTTCTTGAATTATTGAATTTTACATGCACTTTCAGCACTGAACATGTTATTGTTTTAAATTTAATACGCAATTAATTTTTTTTAATAATATGGACTCGGTTTGGTCTGAACGAAAAAAATTCAATTGTCGTTGCCAAGCTTCTACCTATTTTAAGGTCAATGCGAAATTATCTAAAATACGTATATAAATTGACAAAGTTACGTTTTTAATAGTTTCAAATTTCTTTGAATACCAATTCAATCCCAACATTTCAAGGACTGGAACACTTTGTGGCATTGGGATTGAGTAGGTCTTGAAATAAATTTGACATCATTACTAACAACTTACTTATGTCAGTGTACTCGTATTTAAGATAGTTTTACCCTGTTGATGACCTTGAAATAGGTCGAATTTTGTCATTACCAATTGAATTTGTTCTTTACCCAGACGATACCGAGATCCTGGATTATTCGACAGTAAAAAATTGGTCGATACATCTTACACTTCAAATAAAATTTTTAACTTATAAGATTGAGTAAGATGAACTTGAGAGATGAGTAGTATAGCATATAGACCTATGTGTAACAGTCGATATTGATATAAAATTATTTTAGGATCCACTAAAATGATTCACTTGTAATATTAATTTAAATTCATTAGACAAATTATCTCTCAAGACAAATATGACCGCTTTAAAATAAGTATGGGATTTCTAATGGAAATATTAGGACAAGGATGTTGGACAAGTGGATTGGGATGCAGGATGAAATTTGTGTGGTAGTTTTTGTATCGCGATTTTATTATGTCAAATTTGAAACGTTTGATGTATAGTCAAGTAACCTAAGAAATAATTTGTTCTCTCGGTTTGTGACATCTTTTCTTTCGTGTGTGGGCATTTCCCGTTAGTCTTTTCTCAATGTCTCAGATACCGCACAATATTTCAAGTGGGTTAATTTAGTTTGCGTTACCAATACTAAATTTAAGGAAGTTGAATCTAATGACTGGCTAGAGAGCGATCAGGATTAGATGACAGGTTAATTGTTCATCAGGAAAAAGTATGTAGGTCACGTTGTTGGTGAGAACAGGAATGGCGGCTGTATATATTTTGAGGGCCCTAGGATGCTCCCATGCGGAACCCCGTTTAATGAGAATATAAGTGGAAACAAACCCTCTGAAGGATGCATCATTTTTAAGGTTAAACATCTATCTTTTATCAGAAATTTTGGTTTAAACAATACAATATATAACCCGACCATTGAATAATCTTAATTTTGAGGGGTATTCACGATGTTTTCTAGATATTAACTCGCGTTAACTCGAATAGAGAAATGTCCAGTAAGATCGTGAACGCCTTCTTCTTTACTTAGCCTGTAAATGTTAATTTTTCCGCAATGATGCGCGTGGCCATTGGTAAAACCAAAAATAAAACTATAATAGTCCTTGAAGGCTTGTTGTTTTTTGTTTTGGTTTTCTTTTGTGTTAAATTGTAAGATGCCATAAGTTAATAAAAAAAGGAAAATTAATCAACTCTTTCATTCAAAATGTAATGCACTCAAAAAGTACTAACAAATTACATGCTTTAATTCGTGCTGACAAACCTAATTTCTAACCTAACCTCCTACATTCTACAACTTTATAAGATATGGGATGTATCTATTCTGAATGAGAGTATAAGGACAGGTCAGAAATTAACAAAAAAAAGTATTGTTCTGATTTCATTTATTGCGTATTTAAGAATAAAAATACGTATAAACAAAAATCAGCTGTTAAATTCATGGCTGCCATGTTGGTTACCTACGGCCTGACGAATAGCAATGTGACTACACCTTCGACTTATCGTCTAACATTGGCCCTATCCTGTTAGATCGAGCAGTAATAACTAGTCGATTCTTACAAGTGTACGTCAGTCATCATTTTCTCGATCTAACACGACCTAACAGAGTTAACCGGGTCAACACAAAGATCGTGAATACCCCTATGTTCTTGAAAAGTGAAAGAATGCTCAGACCTCACCCGTAAATAAATTGGCAAATTTGGTTTGTCATTTTACGTAAAATATATATATTTTAAATGAAATTTTATTTTTAACGTATTATAATGGAAAAATTGTTGGATCACTTGCTTATTAAAATATAGATTATAAGTCATTCGCTTGGTTTCTGTCAGAAGCGATTTTATCGTACCCTTACCACTAAACTCTTTACTTCTTTGGAAAAGGTTTCTTTTAAAAACATAACTGTATCACTAAAATAATTTAATTACTCAAGAATGTAAACAAAATTTGGGTAGAACGCCGTGCATTCATACATCAACACAAGTCGGAAATGAGGTACAAAAGATACAAAGTATGACCTTGACTGACACATATTATTCCAAATCATGTCGTAAAAGTTTTTTCTCGTTTTTATTCATTAGTATTTGCAAATATTTACAACATATAATAAGTAAATCTGCTGAATGTGGTTTTAAGGCGGGAATAGACGGTCCCCGATTTGTACCTTCTTTAGACATCTACTGTGTTGGATAAAATATTTTTGTCGTTCATACCTGGGACATATCGTTATCTGTCCAGCTACTTCCTACTGGGAGTAGTAAGAAGAGTAAAACGGGACTTCATAAAAGTTGAAAGATGAACTTAAGTAGATCGCTTGTTATTAATACATTTCCATTTAAAGCAATAACATCGGAAACCGCTTGTCGGCTTCAACAGTGTTCAGGGAATTTATTATTCCTGTTAGATTTTTTTTTAGATGTTATTTTTATAATTTCATTAATTTTTTGGCTGTAAAAACAAAAGTATTTTTAATACCATTCTGAAGTTTATAGCCTAAAGTAGACATTGGAAGTTTTTAGAGAGGGACTTGGTCTGAGTCAATTCTATACGTAAAGTTGGAATCCAATTTACATATTCCCTCATCCCATTTTATTTATTTGACGAATTCCTCAGTCAAGAAAGAAAATTAAGAAAAAATTGTTTACACTTTTAATGGTTTAACACCAAAATTTTAAAGTTCAATTTATACTTTATTCTGCCTTTTCCTGATTTAAAAAAAAATTTTTTTTTGGAATCAGCTGGTTGCCAGAGGCAACATTATATAATAATGTACAATGTGTTCAAAATAAGAAATAACAACAAAAGAAAAAACAACAGTAACAAATAAATTAATTAATACAATAATTACAACTATTATTACAACTCTTATTTTAATATAATCATACTCTTTTGTTTTTATTAACCAAGAAGACTTCTATTGAAGTGATCACCTCGCTAGACCAGGAGCTTATTATATTTGATGTTAATAATAATAATCTTTATTTACGGCATGCAATGCCAATCACGACATACATTTGTACATCATTACATATAAAAAACGCATGAATTGAGTTGCAAAATAGGTCCACGTGCAAAGAATTTACAAAATGACATTTCTCATAATTGTTGCTGATTGTAAATAGGTAGTTGGACAGAAGGGGATATGGAACAGATTTTGTTACCTACTTACCCTTTGTGGAACATTGAACATAAATTTCGATAACATTTCAGGACATACTATTATATATTTTAGCCATTTAATTATGAAATAAAATATAATATTTAATACTAAATTTTATAAGTGTCTATTAAATTTATAAATACTCAATTAATTATACACAATTTTTTTGAAATGAAAAATTTGTGTCAGGCGGGATTCGAACCCACGACTTTCGGCTAAATACGCCGCTGCTCTACCACTTGACTTCGATCGCCCATGCCACAAACTTCTCATTTTGACTACCCGATTTTATTCTAATTATAAGCGAATCGCGGCTTCATATAGAAACACTTTTTATTAACGATTATACTACATTAGCGGGACTGTGTACGATTCACAAGTGTGATTCTAGATTAATATTAAATTTTATCAGCTTCTATTAAATTTATAAATACTCAATTAATTATACACAATTTTTCATTTCGAAAAAATTGTGTAAAATTAATTGAGTATTTATAATATAATTAAATTAATTATAAATTATCATATTTATAAAAAAATATATATTTTCCTAACATATTTCCAATCACGTTTTTAATAGCCTCAGCATCTTTCTACGTTTCTCTTCGTAGAGTGAACACAATATGATTATAGGGGTATTCACGATCTTTGTGTTAACCCTGTTAACTCTGTTAGGTCCTGTTAGATCGAAAAAAATGATAATGTAGACTTGTAAGAATCGGGTAGTTAACATTGTTCGATCTAACAGAGTAGGGCCAATGTTAGATGTTAGGTAGAAAATAGTCACTTTGGTATCCGTTAGGGCGTAGGTAACCAACATGGCAGCCATGAATTTAACAACTGTTTTTTGTTTACACGTATCTTTATTCTTAAATACGCATAAATTAAATCAGACCAATACATTTCTTTTGTTAATTTCTGACCTGTCTTTATACTCTTATTCATAATAGATACATCCCATATCCTATAAAGTTGTATGTTGTTAGACGTTAGGTTAGAAGTTAGGCATGTCAGCACGAATTAAAGCGTGTCATTTGTTAGTACTTTTCGAGTGCATTATAGTTTGAATGAAAGAGTTGATTAATTTTGCTTTTTTATTAACTTCTGACATTTTACAATTTAACACAAAAGAAACCAAAACAAACATCAACGAGCCATCAAGACTGTTATAGCTTTGTTTTTGGTTCTACCAGTCGCCACGTGCAGCATTGCGGAAAAATTAACATTTAACATGCTAAGAAAAGAAGGGGGGGGGTTCACGATCTTACAGGACATTTCTCTATTCGAGCATCTTACAAACATCGTGAATACCCCTTATGTATTTCAATGTTTCTATGCTACTACACGTGTACTTTTTGTTTTGTGCCTGATTTATCTTTTATAAGTAATATTTGCACACACCGTGATTGGATCTATGCTCACTATTGTCCTGCACGTCGCTTTTATAAGAGTGATCGTTTTTTTTCATATAGCAGCCCCTTACCACACTCACTGTATTGGGTCTGCCAACTATTCATGCCTCTCGCCTTGGCTATTGGATATCTGATAATAGTCATTGTATGGTAATCTGATACGTGGCGCCGGTTATAAGCTCATGGATATAAGGTTCAGTCGCCTATAAGACTCAGAATCCCTAGAAGTAGTCCTGACGTATCCGAATACATTGAAAAAACTCGCTTATAAGACTCACCACTTCGGATATAAGACTTAGTTTTTTTCCCACCGTCTTCCATGCCATCAATCTGGTCAAATGAGAAAAACCTTATCGCTCTTATCGACGATACCTTGGAATCTCAGTCAACTTCATATTCAAATTCGACTTTGAAGGCTAACGACCTCGCCAAGAAAATCAACATTCTCGAGGCTTTACGCCTATTACGAAGATAATAAACAACAAATACTTTTTTGGAGCGTCCGTGGCCACAACGGTTTAGGCTCTCATCACTGTAAGGTAAAGGTCCCGAGTTCGAATCCAGCGGCCCTGCATTCGAACCCGATATACTTACAAATGGGCTTTTTTTCGAAAACACCGGCACCATGAGAGTTTATATGACCTCTGCTGTTGCAAACCCTCGTAGAAAAAAAAACACTTTGAGTGAGTACAAATACATTGATTGAATTTAAAATTTCTAGCTTTGTATAAATTCATTTTTTCTCACATCCTACTTGTTTTTGTAAAATTTGTACAATGTTTATAAATCCCAGGCCCTGAAGATGATCTCAATAAAGATCGAAACGTTGACACGATAAAGAAAAATTTTCTCTAAAACTCACATCACATCGCACCTCACGATCTCCAAATAATCATTGGCTAACGGTCACTAAACACCACACATTATTTCAGAATAATATTTTTAAACATTTTTAAAAATTTATTCTACTTTTTATAACTATGAAGTCTAAAAATGTGACAATATGCTCTACAGACTGAACAAATCAAATCTTGAACAATAACGTATTTTTAAACTCAATTAGGTTAAAGATCCTTGGAAAAGTATAATAAAAGTACTAAAAAAAGTGAAAAACTTAAAAATTCTACTTTTTTTTCTTATAATCCATATCTAGTTTCCGAATCTTATTTCATTTTGTAAAATAAAAAATTATTTCCTGGTTTCTATACATTTCTCAACATTTGATCCTTTTTCATCGTTTTGATCGTTGCACACGGATTTACTATAGAAACTCCGCCTATTATTCTTCATTATTCATCTTCGAATCTTGATGATGATTATGACGATCAGGGAATACAAGGTTGTGAGTGTTTTATATTCCCTTGCACTCCTGCCTTCCGTATCAGTGTATTTTTTCATAGTTTCTTAGTTCATTTCAATTGAGCCGATTTTTTTCAAGAAGTAGAATATCATTGACTGCCATTGCTGAAATCCCTCCACTTCTTTGAATCCTAGGTTATGTATCCACTAAGCAGTTGCTTCGCCCGATTTATGATGGGAAAATGTCGCAACGCGTCTGACTGTCCAGCATATCGGGTATAGTCAGAGTAGGATGATCAGTAACGTCACATACTGCGTCAACACTACGCAGACCACACTAATAAAGCTCATAATCAAAAAATGGTTTGATGTACTAAGATATTGTTTGTTAGAAGAGCAGACATTATTAAATATTATAATGTTTGTAAAAAAAGAAAAATTTATGGGATTAATATTTTATGCTTATTAAATTCTGCAATTAAAAGTTTCTAGGTTCTTACTGTAAAATTCTTTATCTTTCATTCTACTGGCATTGTTTTTTTTTAAGTTTTTTTAATGAATAAGAGTTTAGAAAGGTGTTAAGTTGAGTAAAACCGTTACATTACATCCCAAACGGCAAGACATATTTATTTTCGTGGTGATGGAGGGGCAAACACAGTGGCCCACACATTATCCCAGTTGATAGGCTCTGAAGTGTGGCTCCTTCCCAACGACCCAATCGGTATTGCTGTCACACGCACGCCTTCCTCAGGAACATTTAATAATCTCACCCCTACCCCTGCGACCTCTAACATCCCTTAAAGAACGTACGGTTAACGCAAGAACTCGACAAAAACGTGTTAAATCACTTGGGCGGAAGCCTCAAATTGTCAAATTGTCTCCCCTGTCGCAACCAGAGGGTTGCTAATGTATTCAAACATAAAACACAATTTTTTTCGGCCCTCCTCTTCTGAAGGTTTTGTACTGAAATGGTAAATTACAATTTAATGAGATGAAAAACTTATCAATCTAGCGATGGATCTCACTCTACGGACAGCAAGTGTATCCGAAGGTAGAGACAATCAACCTACATCGATATGGAGCGTGAGCTCATTTTATTATTTATCACAACCGAACACAAGCTGAATTGAACCATACAGACAATACATGACTTCCTTAACGACTCCTTACAGATCACTTAGTACTCCACACGAAAAATCTTGGCAAACAAAAACCCTTCTTCGCCACACAATGTATTTCTCAATCCTGCACCAAAACAGACGAAGATGAAGCACAGCTCTTTGCTGATTACCTGTCAGACGTCTTCACTCCCCATTCAAACATACAGCGTCCAACGTGCATTGCAGACGTTAAACAGCGCTTAAATTCACGCTTGTACCTTACAAGCCTTTTCTTTCTTCAGAAATTAGATGTAGATGTAATTTTTCAGGGAATGGTATACTGCGCCCTTTAAGAGCTATTGTATCCCCCCTTCTCTGCCTAAAGCACATCGGTGAGTCCTATTTCATCAAGAAACTTGATTAATAGGCCCGGTTTCAGTGGTTGAAGCTCTTCTATGGTCACATTATACATCCCAAAACATTTCCTCCTGCGGCTAATGTAGCTCCGCAGTTTGTTACTAAATGTGTTGGTGTCCCTTCTGCATCCTTGCAGAATCTACATGTGCCATCTTGGATTGTTCCAATTTTCTTTAAGTGTGCATTAAATCTGCAGTGTCCTGTTAGGATTCAAAGTCTGTTCCTGCTTCCTTTGACACATTTTCTTCAGAAATTAATATCCAGTATATAATTAAAAACTTTCCTAGCTGAAAGGCTCCAGGTTATGATTTAATTAAGACCATTGTACTGCAAAACTGACAAAACGAAAAGGTATGTTCTTTATGACATAGATCTTTACTGCTGTAATTAGGCCATCTTACTCCAATACAGTGGTTATATTCCGTGATTAAAAAGATCCCAAAATCCAACATACGTACCCAACATCGAACTCTTTCCACACATTTCAATCTCCTTCTTGCTCTAGGCATTCTTGAAACGCTCCTCCAGTATGCAGCAGGTGCGTCGCGTTGTGGACACTATATCGCCTTCTCTATAGAGTATGATAGAGAGTACAGGTGGGTGTCTTTCTCAATATGGCTTGTTTTCTGTTGATACTGAAGAGGTTCATTATTTTCATCCTTTTAATAATAAAATTTGATAGACCGGTACTGCAGTATCTTTCAGGGCGCTGCCTTTTCTCCTTATATTCCCACTAAAGCAGCGTCCTAGGGGACCATCATAGGACCCTACCTATTTAAAATATACACAAACGACATGACTGTTCTACCTAACATGAAGGATCGATCGACCTCAACTAATTTAATCCTTTATAAATATTTTATACTGTGCTTTCGATGATGGCCACGAGTTTATTCCGTTTATACTGACCTCTCAAACGCCTTCGACACAGTGGCTCATTTTGCGCTGATTCACAAGTTGCGCTTGGCGTGGATTGGTAAACCCCTGTGAGCTTAGTCCGTTCTTTCTGTTTGGTAGATCTTTTGTGGTTAATTTTAGAGGGTTTTTTCGGGCTAGGTACCTGTGGGATCAAGAGACCTTCAGGGATCACGTTTAGGGATATTGCTAATTCAATTTAATTTTCTGAAATGTCTTTATTGGCCGATGACCAAAACATCAACAAATGCATCTCTAAGTTTCATGATTGTTTGTGTAAAATGTATGTGATCAAAAATGTATTTCCACTTTTCATGATTGTGCACGCTCAACATATTTTCGATTAATGTACATAAATGTCATTTCTTTGAGCAAAAAAGGTTCCTTCCTCGGAATAGCATTCCGTATCATATTACTTAGGTGGTGGTCTCTTGGGGAAATCTGCGTGGTTTCTTTTTCGTCGTTGGCAATGTGACTCCTACCAGGAATTCGCCATCTTCAGTGTATCTGACGGAAACCTGTCTAACACATCAACCCAGTGAGGATAGACAGAACAAAAAGATTAGTTATGAATTGCGCAGTTATAACTACAGTGAGCACGCTAAAGAAATCCGTAAAGCACAGAAAAGCTACAAATTGTTAGGGGGACCAAAAATTTGGAAGGAAAACCCTTGGAGGGGACGCTGGCCCAGTATGGGGAAAGGTAACCAAAACCCTTTCTTTCACAGTTCATAATAAAAACTATGTACACGTTGTTTTGTAGTTACATTAAATACAATTAACGACTACATTGCATTTCACAAGGTTGATATCTTAAAAGTTGACAGTTCTCCTCATTCTGATTTCTTAGGTTATCACGGCACCGTTGTGGTGTCATTTCCGAGGAAGAGGCAGTGTAAGATATATAATTCGTGCGGGCTTTCTATGATAGCCGAAAAGTTCCAAACACGACACGAGAGTTTTAGGAAGCAAATCAAAGGAGTTGCCGGGGTTTGGAGGCTGATTCATAGTGAAAAGCTTTTAACAGACAGACAGACGAGTTTCGTGATGAATTTGTGTCGCTGTAGAAAGCATCTGCGTGAGGAACTCACCCACGCCGAGCCCACTTTTACTCAAAAGGCCAAAAGCAAACTTCCTGTTGAAATTCATCGAGCTGAGACTATGAACAGGACCTACTACAGTATAAATGTATGGGTGTCAGCAGATTTTGAGATAATAGCTCAATTTTATTAGAAAAAATAAACAGAATGCGTAGGTTGCAAAAAAATATATTGTTTTGTACCCTAAAAAATATGAAAAACAGTTTATCTACGATACTTGCTTACGCTAACATCAGGAGATTTTTTATCCATATTATTGTAAGCATTAACCTTCCACGAAAATGAGTGTATTTTGTTCAATTTTTTTGTATTAAATAATGTTTATCTCTGATTATTTCAAGTTATAAAGGACACGTGCCGGCACTATTTCAACCACAATTTATCCCTAAAGTAAACGTGTTTTTGCACTCGTGAGATACATCAAGAGAACGATGGGTTTTTGTAAATAGTCATTTATTTAATTATCACAACTATAATATTTCATAATTGTAACTGATAATATTGTTTTTGTAGTTTTTAAAAGCTTGACATTTTTAGCATCCTTATTAATTGTATTTGATAAAATATTTCAATTTCATCTTCTTCGACATTATTTGATTATCCTATGTATTAATGTTTAGGGGTTAAAGGTTAAAAAGGAGACCTCTTTACGACCTAAGCGACCAGTAACGGTCTATTGTGCAATTTCCATTATTATTTAGAGCTCCTCTTTAAGCTTCAGGCGTTTTACTAGATACCAAAGCTTTGTTAAGGGCTCCTGTGTGTATCCTGCAGGACTGGGTTTTTCATCTCCCAGTTGTGGAAATGGCAGCCTGCTTAGGTTTTCGCATCAACAAAGAACATGTTCCATTTCTTCTTCCAACTAATTACCTATAGACGCTTTTTTCTGATGTTCCGAGTTTATACAATAGGGGTATGACGATGTTTGTAAGATGGTAACTCGTGTTAATTCGAATAGAGGAATGTCCAGTAGAATCAAAATTACGTTTTTAATAAAGTTTAAAATTTCTTTGAATACCAATTCAATCCCAACATTTCAAGGACTGTATTTGTTCTTTACCCAGACCATACCGAGATCCTGGATCATTCGACAGGAAAAAATTGGTCGATAAATCTTACACTTTAAATAAAATGTTTAACTTATAAGATTGAGTAAGATGAACATGAGAGATGAGTAGTATAGCATATAGATCTATGAGTAACAGTCGATATTGATATAAAATTATTTTAGGATACACTAAAATGATTCACTTGTAATATTAATTTAAATTCATTAGACAAATTATCTCTCAAGACAAATATGACCGCTTTAAAATAAGTATGGGATTTCTAATGGAAATATTAGGACAAGGATGTTGGACAAGTGGATTGGGATGCAGGATGAAATTTGTGTGGTAGTTTTTGTATCGCGATTTTATTATGTCAAATTTGAAACGTTTGATGTATAGTCAAGTAACCTAAGAAATAATTTGTTCCCTCGGTTAGTGACATCTTTTCTTTCGTGGGTGGGCATTTCCCGTTAGTCTTTTCTCAATGTCTCAGATACCGCACAATATTTCAACTGGGTTAATTTAGTTTGCGTTACCAATACTAAATTTAAGGAAGTTGAATCTAATGATTGGCTAGAGAGCGATCAGGATTAGATGACAGGTTAATTGTTCATCAGGAAAAAGTATGTAGGTCACGTTGTTGGTGAGAACAGGAATGGCGGCTGTAGGGCCCTAGGATGCTCCCATGCGGAACCCCGTTTAATGAGAATATAAGTGGAAACAAACCCTCTGAAGGATGCATCATTTTTAAGGTTAAACATGTATATTTTATCAGACATTTTGGTTTAAACAATATAATATTTAACCCGACCATTGAATAATCTTAAATATGACGGGTATTCACGATGTTTGTTAGATATTAACTCGAATAGAGAAATGTCCAGTAAGGTCGTGTAAGCCCTCTTCTTTTCTTAGCCTGTAAAATGTTAATTTTTCCGCAATGATGCCATTGGTAAAACCAAAAATAAAGCTATAACAGTCCTTGATGGGATGTTGTTGTTTGTTTTGGTTTTCTTTTGTGTTAAAGTGTAAGATGCCAGAAGTTAATAAAAAAAGGAAAGTTAATCAACTCTTTCATTCAAAATGTAATGCACGCAAAAAGTACTAACAAATTACACGTTTCAATTCGTGCTGACATCCCTAACTTCTACCCTAACGTCGAACAACCTACATCTTTATAGGATATGTGATGTATCTATTATGAATGAGAGTATAAGGACAGGTCAGAAATTAACAAAAAATGTATTGGTCTGATTTAATTAATGCGTATTTAAGAATAAAAATACGCATAAACAAAAAACATCTGTTAAATTTATGGCTGCCATGTTGGTTACCTACGCCCTAACGGATAGCAATGTGACTATACCTTCCAGTTATCGTCTAACATTGGCCCACCTAAGGTCTACGGCATCATTTTTAACGATCTAATGGGACGTAACAGAGTTAACACGGTTAAGACAAAGATCGGGAATATCTCTAATGACTCCGGAGTCCACCATGTCCAGTCGGCAGTCCGACTATCATTCTAGTAGTTTAGGATTTATTTTCAGCGATGGTCCTTTGATGAACATGGAATATAAACCCATTAAACCGAGGAATTATTCTTCCATTACTTGATGGATCTCTGGAAAAACCATAATAGAGTGTTCGATAATTTCCCATTAATTTTCCTAAGGGATGTGTCCGGCTTTATAATAAAACAATTAGGAAAATAAACGTGAGTTATGCGAAATTTTATTAAATAAATATCAGATCATGACAGCTGATTAGCAATCCCACATTAACCAACATATAAACAAAAAATCTGTACACTGTAATAGAAAATCGTTATACACGACAAAAAGAACTAAGAACAATTATTTATCAGTAATTTTGCTTTGAGAATATATAACGCTATTAGTACAATACAATAAACGTGCAAAATAAGAGGATAAAGACGAATGACAGTGGAATGAAAATAATTCAGCTTTTCCTCTTGAGGCGACGACAGGTTTTCGGAATGAGAGTATTTTAAAATTGAATTCGTAAAACGTTAACGTCAACGTAACTGGATTTTTCTCGTACGTGAGTAAATTTATGAACTAGTGTTAAAATAAAATTTTGACATTAAAGGTACAATATGATTTCGAGCAAGTTCTTAGCTTTTTTCAAATATTAATTATTAATACATTGGAAATTAACCTTTAATTGTAACGGTACAAATGATGTTGCTAAATAATTTATATTAACTTTTGTTAATCGTGGTCACCCTTTTGCCTGTTCCCAAAATAATTTATGCTATTTATTTGATCTTAGCGGAATTATCTCTTTGCACTAGATAAAATAAAAACCTTGATAATTTTGTGAAATTTTTTTGTCAAGTTGCATAACCTGATGCCAAAAAGTCTAAATTCCGGATTCAAATTTACTCATTAGCTACTAAGCAGCGTTACAGATTTAAGGACAGATCTGAATCATATTTCTCACCTTGGTCGGAATACTGACGAAAACGTTATGATTTTATGATAATTAAAAGAAGACCATTGTATTGTGGAACACGGATCTTTTATGTTTTTAGAATCAGTATGTTACTAGACTTTCCATTGAAGGAAAAGTCCAAGAGTTTTTCCCCAAGAGGGAAGTTTTGTCGAGTGAATGACGTCAGTGTGAAAAAGGGAGGCCCTACAGAAACAAATCTCAATCTCTCATTCACGGGCTATTCTTCTCCGCTCACCTTTTGAGCAGAATCCCAAATGTTTCGTTGGTTCAACTTTCAATTTTGGTATATCAATTTGTCTATTTATATAAATAATTATTCCACGTTCCGAGTACCCTTCCGTATAAACGTATTATGTTTTTCAAATAATTAATTAACCAAATAATAGGCAGTCATATATTTGTGGCCTGTTGGTGTCTGCACTTTCAGGACAATACCTTTAATGAATAACAGTAACTGTTAATCGGTAAAGTAACAAATTTCAACGTCCTGGAGAACTTAGAGATATACAGACAAAACATTTAAAGATGGAAAGCTTACATATAAACGCACATTCATTCACTCACACCTATCACATCACTAAAAACACTACATAACAAAAAACGGAAACGTGCGGAAGAAAGCAAATCCAACAGAAAACTAAAACCTAACAAAACACAAAAAAAATACTAACCGACAACGGAAATAGAAGGCATCATTGCTGACCAACGCCTTAACGACGCCCGTAGCGACAACCGACGAACCTAATGTCATATAAAGCCCTTCACGGGCAACGGGAAAGACCTACTGATAGATGAACTGAGGTTGAAAATTCAAACTGAAGATGAAAAGAGATAACTATCGAGTATTACAACAAAACAGATATACAATGCCCTATTTCTCGTTTTCCTACAAAAATCGGGACAGGAAACCCAAACAGTTGATACCGTTCTCAAGTAAACCTCTCACATCGGGTGGCATTCCTACACGCTCTCTATACGGAGCCAAGGAATGACACCCTTCAAGTAAGTGGGACATATCGAGCAACCTTTCTCTGCAACCGGTCATATTCGTGGGCTTTGGCAGAAAAGTAAAGGTGCAGTGTCAACCTTGCATGATACCCATTACAGTTCGTGGTCCAATTGACCATTAACGTTTTTCAATTAATTAATATTTATGAAAGGTATTGGTTGAGATAAAAAAGTCAGTGTCACGAGCGGGATTCGACCGCACTACCTTCGGCTAAATTCGGCGCTATTCTACCACTTGAGCTATCGTGACTTCGGTCAAATAGTTTACACGACATTTGAAAAATGGCAAAAAAGTGGGAAAATTCGAGAGGTGAGGTGGAGATGGGAAGTTAGTGTCCGAGCGGATCGAAGTTAAGTTAGCTCAAGTGGTAGAGTAGTGGCGTATTTAGCCGAAGGTCGTGCGTTCGAATCCCGCTCGTGACACTGAAGTTTTTATCTCAACCAATATTTTCATAAATATTAATTACTTGCATGATACATTCATTGGAAGTCGATGGTCGCTCTTTTACGATTCAGATGCTCTGAAGGCTACCTGTCTAGTTATGTGTAAAATAAATCATTTTAATTGTAACATAACCTTTAAAGAAGTCGAAAAGCCGAAACCCATCCGAAAGAAAAGGAAGATGAGCTTAAATTTTTTTTAAATTTCTCCGATTGTTCAGGTTGATTTCCTGTTCCTTACCACAAATGGAATTTTTTAAAACATTTGCTTGGGATTTCTAGTAGGATGATGAACCCAGATTTGGTTGTTTACGATCCTCGTCCGCATAGTCCCGCCGTTTTTCCTGTCAAAAATTTTGCCTTCTTCAGTCTCTCGTAAATCTCTCGTTTCACCTATTTGAAATTTTTAGTTATTTTTACTGTCTAGTTAATATGTATTTTTAGTAATTAGGCTATCAGCCTGTAATTATAATTAATAAGTAAATAAACTTATCACTCTTATATTATTTCTCCAGTTTATAAGTAAAAATAAAATTTAATGATCGTGTGATGCGGTCTGGTGTGATGTATGTTTAGAAAACTCTGAGTTAACACAAATACTTTGACTAAACCTAAAATTTCAATACTGTGTACATCTTTGCATAAATGATGTTTATAAATCCCAGGCCCTGATGATGATCCCAATAAAGATCGAAATGTTGGCACGATAAAGAGAATGTTTTTCTAAACCTACATCACACCAGACCTCGTCTCACGATCTCTCAATAATCAATAAAATTTACATTGATTTTTGTTTGCATTTGGATGTTTACGATCCATCCTAGTGGATGGATGCTAAGCATTTCGTCATTTTCAGTAGTTTTTTCTGTGTCATTTACCTATTTGAGATTTCCAGTTGGCAGTACCGAGGAATTATTACGACTGGTCAGATGTTCCCATCTTTACTTATTAGTGTTGAGAACCATGAGGATCATTAACGTCCGGACTTATCCTCGAGGGGACTTCTCGGACGCCCGATGTTGGAGAACACCAGGAAGATTTTACATGCATGGACTTATCACATCCCTTGGCTACGAGGTGGTGCAATGCTAACCAAGTTCAGAAATGCCCTGAAAAAGGCACATCCATACATGTGCCTTGAAAAAGGCAGTTTTGCGGTTTCCGGCACGACCTTTCAGCCGTGTCTTTCGCCACCCCCGGAGAGAAAGAAAAGGCACTCTATCTCCGTCTCCAGTTGGCCGGTACCCTCCAGCTAAATTCCAATTTATTTACAAACCACGACCACCACGAGTCCAACCTCAGTTAGTAGAACCGCTTGGATACTCTTCTCCAGTGGTTCAGTATTATTTTAAAGGTGGGACTGATCATACGAACCCCTTACTGATGCACCGGTTGCCTAAAGGGTGCGGGTTCAGTAACCCAGGAAGCCTCTGCCAAAACAGTGGTGGGAGGAGGAGGGAAAAGGAAAGGGGTAAGGATAGGGAATGTAATAAGGAATTTTGCCTCCATATGGTTACCCCCAGGTACCAGGGTTGATGTCGGACTTTGCCTGGGCCCACAAGGAAGGTGTCCCTTGGGTAGTTTTTTTCTTTTTTTGTGTGTCACAAGCGGGATTATTACTACTGACCATGAGGTTCCCGAGAACTCTTCGTCACAAGGCTCTTTAACGTCCGCAACCTGGCCTATTCGGCCTCATCGGACGCTTTGATTCTCAAGATGCAAGCTGACCCACCTCCGCATACGATGGAATGGTGTAGAGGCGCCCCAGCCCCTAAGGGCCAAGACAACCTCGTTCTCCCTTTGTCCGCTCCGAATGGTCGGGCCCGCATTGTGCATCGGGTCGTATGCCGCACGCAAAGGGCTAGCAAGCCGAAATACAACAGCCTGTTCTCCCGCGTACTCCCTAGATAGAGAAGGCGCCTAAAATCTCTTATCCAGCTCAGCCTAAAAGTAAGTACTAAAAGCTACTTACTAAAAGTAAGTAAGTAGTACCACTGGCCACTGAAGAAATTGCGAAATATGTCATCCAGGCAAAACGAACCAAGCAAGGACCTGGATAATCGTAAATGACCAAATTCATCACCCCGCAGTCCTGATCCAATTAGTTTAGCTGTTTTCGCCTGGCAAGCTTCTTGACGTCATCAGTGGCTTGCCTGTGTGTCATTTTACCTATTTTAGATTTCCAGTTGGTAGTACCGACGAGTGACAGGCTAAACTAAGTGGACCAGGCTGATCGTAAAACCATTCTTACAAATTCAAGTGTTTTTTTTTTATTTCCATGGTATTATGTATATTAAAATGTATGGCATGCCATTTCCTGTTCAGGAAGCGTTTCTGAGGTATTTTTGTAGAAAATTTCAAACAGAGTGTTATATATTGGTATTTTGTAAACCGTGAACTATTTATGTATTTTGATACTTTTTCTATAGAAAATATATTTGAATTAAACATGTGATTGGTTTTAATTTTTCAGACGTTCCAGAAGAAGACTGGAATCCACAGTTTGGGGAGCCTATATCAAATGTGACCGTCCCGTTAGGAAGGGAAGCCGTTTTGTCTTGCGCCGTCAAAAATCTCGGCCATTTCAAGGTGAATTGAAATTATGAATTTTATTTCTTTCAAAATACGACGATATTTGATTTTCGAAACGTTTTCTATTAAGCCCACGACAATTTTATTGGATTCGGCTTCTTCAACTTTACACCGAATCTTAGTTTATTCTGATGCTTACACGTTTTAAACAAACTGGATGTGTGAGCGTCGTATCGACCTGGGCTTAGCCGGACGATGTTCAGAGGCTTTTCTCTCATTTCTCAATGTCACTCAGATATTTGAAAAAATTCCTTCTAAGAGATCGCTTGTGTACCGGATCGATGTCGGACTTATTATCGCCCTACAGCTTTGTGCAGTAACACTTTACTATTTCAAATAAAACTTTAAATTAAAACCAGCTAGTTAGCTGTAATTGTAAGCCCCTCAACAAATCAAATCTTTGCAATAAAGAATAACAGTTTATTATTTTTTTGAAACGTACGACAGTGGATAAAAGGTATTGGGCTATTCCAATGTCAATTCTATGGTAATAATATGAAAAGAGAAAATGTAGGATTTTATAGCGGCCTGGAGCTTTTCTCATTCAATGCTATGGCGGGTCGCTTCTTAAAGTGGACTGTATAGTAACTTTGTAAGTTATTCCCGGAATGGAGTATACATATACCCCCGGAATCCTCTGCCTTTATACAATTCCTGGATGATGTAGGGATCCGCAAATGTACAATTCATAAATACCATCTTTTCACCTGGATCTGATGTGTTTTTCCACTTTCCTCACTCAGGATTTCGGTTTTGAAATAATTGAAAGCATTGTTGCTATTCTACTTCAAAGTCAAAAGATCATCTTTGTTTTTACTTATTTAACAAAATTACTCATTAAATACATTTTTGTTAAAACTCCCAGATTATAGGTTGCAAGAAATTTTGTTATATAAGATTTAAAAAAAAGTTATATATCCTTTTAATGCCGATATTTGATTGTTTTTGAAAAACAATTTATTAATATTAATTTTATATTACAATTAATTAAGGTAACCCATAACCTCAGTTAAAGAATTGTGGCAAGGGATAGAAAATGGTTGTCAATCTATCGCTCTGAGAAGTGGTTGAAGAATGGTTACAAAGAGCAAATCTTTGCATCTTTACGCAAGGCAGGCAGTTCGAAAATGAAATGTGATTAGTAAAATAGCAAACCAATTGACGCCTGAGGTACCCTGTATAATTGTTCTCCTGAAAAAGGTAATATTTGAAAATAGAGTTTTCAGTTGAGATAAAAAAAGTCAATGGCACAAGCGGGATTCGAACCCACGATCTTCGGCTAGATACGCCGCTGCTCTACCACTTGATCTATCGTGACCTCGATCCACTCGGACACGAACTTCCTATCTCAACCCCACCTTTTGAATTTTCCCTCCTTTTTGCCATTTTTCAAATGTCGTGTAATCGGATTGGATTCTCGACGACTTCTCTAAAGCTCTCCGTGGCCATTTCATTTGTCATCGAGAATCCAATCCGATTACATAACATTTGAAAAATGGCAAAAAGGAGGGAAAATTCAAAAGTTGGGGTTGAGATGGGAAGTTAGTGTCCGAGTGGATCGATGTCACGATAGCTCAAGTGGTAGAACAGCGGCATATCTAGCCGAAGATCGTGGGTTCCAATCCCGCTCGTGTCATTGACTTTTTTATCTCAACTAAAAACCTTAATTAATTGTAATATGTTAATTGGTCAAGCGGATCACGAAATTAGTGAATTTAGTTAATAATAATATACAGTGTATAAAAATACAGTAAATACACACAGTACAAATAATAATACACAGTAAATGTACTAATAGTTGAGTAAGTAGTTCCAAATCGAATCACTTCACAAAATTGGCTGTCCTGTAAAGTCATGTTTTCGGTACATTTTTCTATGATTTGTAGGATTCTATGATTGCAAATATATTTAGGAAGGAAATGAATGAAAAGAAATAATTCATGATACTCACAGTATTGGCTCCAAAAAGTTTAATTTGGTTTACATTAAACTAAGTATGTTGTAATTAATATAACGATAAAAGTACATATAATGACTATGTGAAATTATTGACCAGTGGTATATGAGATAAGAATCGGATCCATCCATAGTCAATAAAGAAAACGGAAACTGCAAACACTTGCCAAGCTTTTCGTCTTTATAAGGCCATTTTATATTATTTTACAATGAAAGATGGAAAAATGTTATTTGGATCTAAATTTTGAAAAAAAATCTTCAAAAATCTCTTCTGGCTTTATATTGAGCATATTTTGCATACAGAATAGCTAAGTTAATAAGGTACATGTGTGTCAATACCAAACTTTTTAAGAATTATGGATAGTAGATGAATATGATAGTATGCCGAATTGTCGACCAGTGTAAGATGTGGATCTGGCCTAATTTTCTTTCAGCTTCAGTCCCATAGTCTCTAAGAAGCCGATTGAATTACTCTTTCCCTCTCTCGCTCTTTTTTTAAAATTTTTTTCTTTAATCGGGGAATGTAATCCACGGAGTACTTTTCAAAGTTAATTAATGTCCTATCAGCGGTACCGGTTCCTCTGAAAGTTCGCCAAGCGGGAAATGTTTTCACCGCCTCCCCGACCACGAGGACCGTGAGTTCGGTGAAGCGAGCCTTGCACAGATTAAATAAATTACTTTAACAAATAGGCTTTGGAGTTCGCTTTCTATGGAATTTTGTCCCTTAGACGGCGGCTGAAAAACGGAAAAATTGTGAAAATTGACTTCGGCTTTTCACTGAACACCCATCGTTTCTTCCTTTCTGTGAGTAATGTTAAAACGTGACAAAGCTATCCATGAAATAAAACATTCTTTAAAATATATTTTGTTAGTTTTGTTGAGATCGACCTACAATTAATAACTGATACAATTAATTGTACTTATTTGGAGATCGGAAGATTCGGTCTGGTGTGACGTAGCTTTTAGAAATACATTTTCTTTATCGTGCCAACGTTTCGATCTTTATTGAGATCATCTTCAGGGCCTGTGGTTCAATTTGAATTTTAGATTCAATCAAAGTATTTGTACTCACTCAAAGTGTTCGTTTTCTGTGTAGATGTGTCATTATTATGTGTCGTGTTGAGAGTGCCAGGCAACAAATGCCAATAACAAAAATTTAAAGCAAAGTCGTTCAGTGCTGTATCAACTATATCATAAAAATATCTATTAAACGATTCCCACAAAAAAGTCCCGATATCGACGATTTAAATTCAAATATTTAATCGTTCTTTTGTAATCAAAATTGCATCTAAATATAAAAACAACATAAAACTCTACTACGAATTACATGTACTGTACGTAGGTGTATCTTTCTAGGTACATTTATATTTTTTGGAGGAAATTATTGCACTTTTTGGAGCCAATATGTATTGTGAGTATCATGAATTATTTCTTTTCATTCATTTCCTTCCTAAATATATTTGCAATCAGAGAATCCTACAAATCATAGAAAAATGTACCGAAAACATGACTTTACAGGACAGCCAATTTTGTGAAGTGATTCGATTTGGAACGTGAACGAAATTTAATATCTTTTACATTGCCAAAATATGGTAAAATATAGCATATAGCCCCTGTCAAGCTTTCAAAGTACATTACTCCATCAACAGGACATAAATTTAACCAATTTACATTTAACAAAATAATTTTAAAATTTACAATAATATTAATGTGAAAGTAGTACTTACTCAATATTAGTATTTTGTACTGTGTGTATTTACTGTATTTTTATACACTGTATATTATTATTAACTAAATTCACTAATTTCGTGGTCCGCTTGACCAATTAACATATTACAATTAATTAAGGTTTTTAGTTGAGACAAAAAAGTCAATGACACGAGCGGGATTGGAACCCACGATCTTCGGCTAGATATGCCGCTTCTCTACCACTTGAGCTATCGTGATCGAGATCCACTCGGACACAACGATGCCATTGGTAAAACCAAAAATAAAGCTATAACAGTGTTTGATGGCATGTTGTTGTTTGTTTTGGTTTTCTTTTGTGTTAAATTGTAAGATGGCAGAAGTTAATAAAAAAAGGAAAATTAATCAACTCTTTCATTCAAAATGTAATTCACTCAAAAAGTACTAACAAATTGCACGCTTCAATTCGTGCTGACATACCTAACTTCTAACCTAACGTCTAGCAACCTACATCTTTATAAGATATGGGATGTATCTATTATGAATGAGAGCATAAGGTCAGGTCAGAAATTAACAAAAAATGTATTGTTCTGATTTAATTAATGCGTTTAGGGATGGTAGAACCAAAAAGAAAGCTATAACATTCCTTGAAGACTTGTTGTTGTTTGTTTTGGTTTGTTGTTAAATTGTAAGATGCCAGAAAATAAGTAAGGAAAATTAATCAACACTATCATACAAAATTCTATCTAAGCACTCGAAAAGTACTAACAAATGACACGCTTCAAGTCGTGCCGACATACCTAACTTCTAACAACCTACATCTTTATAGGATATGGGATGTATCTATTATGAATGAGAGTATAAGGATAGGTCAGAAATTAACGAAAGAAATGTATTGGTCTGATTTAATTAATGCGCATTTAAGAATAAAAATCCGTATAAACAAAAAACAGCTGTTAAATTCATGGCTGCCATGTTGGTTACCTACGCCCTGACGGATAGCAAAGTGACTATTTTCTACCTAACATCTAACATTGGCCCTACCCAGTTAGATCAATATTAATTAGCCGATTCTTACAAGTCTACATTATCATTTTTCTCGATCTAACAGGACCTCACAGAGTTAACAGGGTTAACACAAAGATCGCGAATACTTCTATTGTTTATGAAATAATGAGCATGTGCTAAAAGGAAATATATTTCTGCCAATGTACCTGATTTAACCAATTGCTATGATAAATAATGTATAAATAGAAGTTAAGTTTTCGGGAAATTTCGTATACGTTAAAATAAGTATGTTGTAATTATTATAACGGACAAAATACATATATTCACTAATTTCGTGGTCAGCTTGACCAATTAATATATTACAATTAATTAAGATTTTTAGTTGAGATAAAAAAAGTCAATGGCACGAGCGGGATTCGAACCCACGATCTTCGGCTAGATACGACGCTGCTCTACCACTTGAGCTATCGTGACTTCGATCCACTCGGACACTAACATCTCAACCCCACCTTTTGAAAAATGGCAATAAGGAGGGAAAATTCAAAAGGTGGGGTTGAGATGGGAAGTTAGTGTCCGAGTGGATCGAGGTCACGATAGTTCAAGTGGTAGGCAGCGGCGTATCTAGCCGAAGATCGTGGGTTCGAATCCCGCTCGTGCCATTGACTTTTCTTATCTCAACTAAAAACCTTCATTAATTGTACTATATTAATTGGTCAAGCGGACCACGAAAATAATGAATTTAATGATTTAAAATGAAGTATACTTCACTAAAGTTCTCCGTGGCCAATTTATTTGTCGTCGAGAATCCAATCCGATTACAGGACATTTGAAAAATGGCAAAAAGGAGGGAAAATTCAAAAGGTTGGGTTGAGATGGGAAGTTGGTGTCCGAGTGGATCGAGGCAACGATAGCTCAAGTGGTAGAGCAGCGGAGTATCTAGCCGAAGATCGTGGGTTCGAATCTCGCTCGTGCCATTGACTATTTTATCTCAACTAAAAACCTTAATTAATTGTAAAATACATGTAGTTCGAAATAACGAGCATAATACGACCGTCCGGGTTATTTGTCTCTAAGTGTATTTAAAAAATTATACCCGAAAAACATTCTATTGTATAAGGAGGAAAGCCTTCACACCTAATGCTTTTAAAGAAAAATATTGCTTTGGTCTTTCATACATTTCAGCTTATTTTTCTCGTCTGCACATCATTGAGGGATCGATTTTTAGGGAAGATACACAACCTTGAAGGCAATGGGATATATTTTATGATCGCTTTTGGAAACTTGTCAAATTTTTGAATATATTGTATAATTCTAGTGAGGCACAAATCCTGTAAGGCGTTTGTTTGGTGCCTCATTCTGAGGGATGTTTTCGCAGCTTTATCTGCTTCAGGTTACGCTTTAATGTTTGTTATAGATATTATTTTTATATCAATATACAAACCTGAACTTTCTCATGACATTTTCTCTTTTTTAATTTTTACTGATGCAATCTAAAAAAAACCCTGTGATGCATTTCAAGAAAATGAGAAGGAATTTTATACCACTGCAAATTTTTTAAAAGTCGTTGTTTCGTATTTTACTCTTTAATATACATAAACTTAGAAATATATTAACATAAACTGGGATATATTCCAAGAAACTTTCTCTGGTAATCATTGTCCTATTGGAAAGAAGTCAAACTCTGACAAATGGCTGTGAATCGGTTTTAATTATGAAAATTCTCATAATTAAAGTTCCGTTACTGAACCCAAATATTCAGAATTTAGTTAAATGTAAATAAATAGGTACGCATTTTTCCAAATGAAAAAGTTCTGTTAGTGACCGAGAAAACTTCCTGAGTCGCGTTAGGCTAGCATCCGTAAATGTAAAGTACTCCATTATTAGAAAATAGTACGAAATTTCCAATAGATTATTCAGATTGATAAATCTATTTATTTGGCATTTAATTTTTAAAAGGTAAATTCTTGTTGGGTTTAACAGCTTCACGGGTCAAAACATTACATTAATCGTTTAAAACATCAATTAAATTTTCAAATGGTTTTCCACACATTAGGTGATCTCTCGCATCAAAAAAAATTAAAGGGAAAATATTTACTTGCACTTCCAAATCAATTTCAATTTATTCTGGTTATATTTTTCAATGTTAATTTTATGTGCGCTCCTTGTATGTTTTCAGGAAGTATAAATACGGTTCTATGCATAATTGCGTTCAGGTTAATATTAATACCGTGTATACGTTTAATTAAGGAACTATTTATAAGATCCCATCGCCCAAACTTAACTGTTTAAGTACTACTCTGATAATACAGAGCTTTCGTATTAACTAAGTACTTAATGCATTCATATTACGAAGTTACTTTGCCTGGGGCTGCTACACGACTTCAGGTACAGAAACCGTCCCGGAGTTTTGAATATTTAAGTATATCATTAAGACGTAAAGTCAGGGAGGGTGGAAAAAGTCGCCGTAAAGCAGGAATTTCGTCTCATTCTTCCAAATTTTAATAACGTTTTATCTCGTATTCACACCGTTTTTGGGGTTTAAATAGTAGGTATAAGGTTATAAGATTAGATAAGTTTAAAAATATCGATACTATACTCATTGATTAAATTAACAATATTTCGATATCTTCGCTCTGCATATCTGGTAAAGATCGAAAAGAAATACATTCAAAAATAAATATTGGACCCTTGTAATTGTTTGTTTTATTTGCATAATAACGAGGTATAAAGATTAATAGTTTACTTTAAACGTAATCACCTGATTAATATGTTGCTTACTTTTATAAACAGTTACTACTCCTTTTATACTCTTTAGATTAAAAATATGGAATATCAAATCAATTTCATCCTTTAATTGGTTTTTAAAAATTTTCTTTGATGAAACAATAAATTTGAGTATAAAAAATCTCGCTCGGACAGATGCGTTGACCATCGATGGTCGTTTTTATTCAAGTCGTGGGTATGCCGCGCTGTACCATCCACCATCCGGAATCTCGATCGAAGAGATGGTAATGGTCGACCTAGATGTACGACGGGTAGAGACGATCGTTTTGTTGCTCTTACCGCGCTACAGAACCGTCATTTAACGGACTCCTTGATAGGTCGTCAACGCCAAACGGTCCGTGATGAAAAGGTTAGCTCTAAAACTGTTCGCCAGCAGCCAAATACAAAATGGCGCCGACGAACACCGCCGGAGATAGTAGGGTAAATTAATAAGAATATTGTTTCGGCGCCAGCGGGAATGGAAGATTCTCGATTGAATAGGCGATGTTAGTTTAGGAAAAATTAAATGAAGGAATAAATAAAGAACGAAAGGAGTATTGAAGACTCACTGTTTAATGAAATTTCTATGGCTTACACGATGGCCGATGATCGTATTGGAGACCTGAAGGCGATGACGGTTTAAAGGCGACGAATCCCTCTGAAGGCGATGAAGACCGGAAAGCGGTGAATTTCTCCTGAATGCGATATCGTGCGTTGTTCGGCGATGACTAGGCCAGTGCACCGGCCTGGTTCCTGCAGCGTCGGTGATGATGATGATGGATGATGAGATCCAGTGTCGATGACAATGAGATGATGCAATCCAGGTGGGAGCCAGTG
This sequence comes from Cimex lectularius, assembly GCF_000648675.2. Taxonomy (NCBI): domain Eukaryota; kingdom Metazoa; phylum Arthropoda; class Insecta; order Hemiptera; family Cimicidae; genus Cimex; species Cimex lectularius. Next base: position 158,917 of record NW_019392668.1, read on the forward strand.
AGATGATGGAGTCTTCGGGGATAATGATGGAGGATTCGTTCGTGGGATTATGATGATAGTAAATAGGCAAAGGGAGATGGGATATTAAGGGAAAATGGCGATGATAGGTTTGTGACCATGCGGTCGGGAGATGGGATGCACGCGGAGTTAAGGATGAGACGATTCTAATGTCAATACGCGAAGATTCGCGTGGTGATAAATATGCATAGCAAAGCGATAGCCGGGCGATCTTACACGTGGTTAAGTACTATGGCGCAACACTTTGGGGAGATAGGGCGATAGGAGATGTGCTCGCTCCGAGAGCTGGAGGAGAAGAGAGCCCAAAAAGGCTGGAAGGGATTGGTGAATTTCCAGAAGATTGGGGTTGTAGATAGAGGGGTACAGGGTACGTCACAAATCGGGCGCTTCGGTGACGGAGACACGCCCGAACAAAAACAGTCATCAGAAGCGTTGAAAGCCTATTCTTTAGACATCCCGCATCCGGTTCTCTACTGCTGGAGAGGCTTCGAATAGAAAGGCAACTATTCGCAAATCAGCATCTTGCTTGGATACTTAACAATTAGGGCTTTTTTCTTCACAGATGAGTGCCGGTTTGGTTTTTGGTAATCAGATGACCGGGATCTTGTGTGAAGAAGAAGTGAAGAAGCTTGGAATCTTGTGTCCTGCGGGAGTTTTTAAAGAAAGTATGAAGTCCAGCCCATACTGAACTGATTGTGACACAGATTGGAATTTTGACTGCACTAAGATACATTGAGGACCATCTTCCTGAAGCTGTGGTCCCATTCGTTCCATTCATTGGGAACAAGTTCGTGTTAATGGTTGATAATTCTCGACCTCATGCAGCTCGAGTTGAAACCCATTATGTAGGGGTTACTACACTGAATTAGTTAGAACGTTCGACGACACGAATCTTATAGAGCACTTATAAGGGATGATAAAGATTTGTGTCAGACATTGTTCATCGCCTCCAACAAGCGTTGAACAGCTTCAAACCGCTCTTGTTGAAGAATGGGATTCTGTTTCTCAAGACGAAATCCATTGCTTATTTAATCGATAATTAGGAGACTTAAGACCCTCCTTGAGGCAACAAGAGGTAATAAGAGCTATTAAGCAAAACCAGGTAATAAATTGTTAGTTAAATTTTAATCTATCACTAATTGATTTTTGGGTATTTTGGTGAATTTCCTTTTATCAGACCATCATAATTACATATTTTTTTTAAACTCATGTATTTCCTATCGCGTTTAATTTGGTATACGATAAAACAAGTATGTTGTAAGTAATACAACGATCAAAATACATGAGGTCAGAAATAAACAAGAAAGTGCCGATTTTTTGTCTCTGAACGTATATGAAAAATTAAAATAGAAAAACAGTGTAGAAGGAGGCCTTCACACCAAATGGGTATAAAGAAAAATATTGCTTTGATGTTTCATACATTTCAGCTTATTTTTCTCATGTGCCCAGTATTTGAGGGAATCTATTTCTAGAGAAGAAACAGAATCTTTAAGGTAGAGGGACAATTTTTTATGATCACTTTTGGAAACATGTCAAATTTTTCTGGTAAATAGAAACATCATTAAAAAAATATATATAAATATCATGTCCTCCTCTCGCCTATTCGGAACTCAAGCCCATCCAAACTGGGTTGCGATGTCCTTTACCTGCGCTTTACTTTATTAGCGATCTACCACAAAACAAGGAAAATACCATGGCAACGTACGTTGTTAATGCAGCAATTAGGACGGATGAGGAAAACAACGCTGAATCAACCGGTAACTGAACTCTTCTAATCGCCGGATCCATAAATGACGACGATGTGGATAACTAAATAAAGACAAATCGGTACATGTGGACTTAACCATTCCGAAAATTCTTACGAGGCGAAACACCAACACTACAAGCACAAACATGTGAGAAAAAATAGCTAATAGCTAGTAGTAATAGTAGCTAAGCACTAAACTTCATTAAACTCGTTGAATCTTTCCCTTGGCGAGATGATGTGCCTATTATGACTATACAAGAATCATGTAGAAGGTGCTTACCAAGCGTATGGATCGGTCTAACAGCGAACCCTGATTTGTGAAAACCACCCAAAATTGGGCATTTCGATCAAGTCCAGTTATAGCTTTTATGCAGAATCAGGTGAACTCCTTCACGTCTAGAAGAAAGTTGCTTGACATTTGGGACATTATTGCATAAAAGTATACCAGACTCGGGATTTTTCGCTAAAAGGTCCCAAAAAAAGTAAGTGCAAACCTTTACAAAAAAAAATTGCTACTTGATATAGGAAATATGACGTTTAATAATAATAATAATAATATTATAATAATTTTTGAAAATACAGCGACTTTTATAAATAAGGTTATATTAAATTTCCTACATTTTAAAGAACAGAAGTTGAACACAGTTTAAAAGGAAAACGCTGTTTCGGAAATTTCAAAGTCTAAATGTCCGTAAAAGCGACATTGCCGAAAGGTTTTTTTCTTCAACTTGAACAACTTCTTGCCACTTTTATAATAAATGACGAAGTGCCCAACGCTTCATGTAATTAAACTATATTTGTAATTTTCATTTATTTTAATATTGTGAGCTTTATGATAAATTATTAAAACATTACTCATTTCGAGGATAAGGGTTTATACCTAGGAATAAGACGGACGTATCAACTTTGTAACTTTGTGATGGTTTACTATTTTCAAAAGAAGTCAGTTTATCATTTATTCATCCATTGAAATATTTGTATCCAATAAGCTAAAATTTTTAGTATTAACATATTTTTTAAACTATTGTTAATTATTTCCTTCTTACCATGACTTAAAAATATAATATCAATAGACGATAGCTGATGGTGATGGCCATAACTACATTGGTCATCATCAGCCCTTTTCTTTCGTTGCTGTTCTTTGCCTTTCCTTCTCGCATACTCATCCTATCAATTTATTTTTCTGTCGCTGCATCCCCATTAGGATTTGGATGCTAAGGTAACCAACTCTCCTGTTCCCCTCGTATACATAGCCCCTGTCACCTCAGGGTCTCGTCGAGGAGGGAAATTTTTTCATATAATAAACATAACATGCTTTCCACAAATAACAAAAATATATAGATTTGAAAACATGGTAGGCTGGTTAGTAATCATACTCGGGGTGGTCAGAGAAGAGAAGGCTCTCAATTCACGCTAATAAATTACATTCACATTTAAACTACCCGATATTCCTCTGGGCTTCTACACTGATAAATTATCTTCACTCAGTACATTGACAAAAATAATAGCTGTTTCGCATTCACCCTTTTCATTCCGGGCATAAAATGCAATCGTAGTGGTTATTCCTCCGGGGTCGAAGGGTGTGGCCCTTTCATTCTTCCTAATAACATTTATTCCAATAAATAACATATATCACAAACATGATCATACAAAGATTTATGTCCAGTTGAAAATATTTATGGCCCTGATGTACTAATCTATGCCCCGCTGCTATGCCCTATGGCTGCGCTAGGGCATCGGGAATTGCAAAATTCTTTCTTGGCACACTTAATTATGTACAATTCTTTATTATGCGTTTACAATCCTTTGTTATGTAACTTTCCTACTTGTCCAGTTAGTAGGTATCATATCAAACCATATATGATCCTAGTGTGACCTAGCGCAACCTGGTAAATACAAATTTTTCCTTTTAGCCTCTGAAATCGATGAAAATATGTCCGTTTTAATTGTAATTTCAACGTTTGTTGTTCTCCAATAAATTGTATTGTATTGGCTGTTTTTTTTAATACCCCAGGTCCTACAGCGTGTATGGTGTCGTGTGGTCTATTTGTTACCAACTTTGCTGTCTTATCTACTTCTTCTATACTTATGTACAACAACAAAAATTGACCCTCTTCTGACTAACATCGATCTCTTAGTTGTTTATATATCTTTATGATTAACGCTCTGCAGAGGCTCTTTTCCTTAGATGGACCGTGCTTAGGAGGTCTGTGCATATTAAGAACGTATTTTTTTCCTTTCAACTGTCTTTAGTGCGAGTGATATGGCATTCAGCTCCGCCATTTATATCCTTGCTGTGGGGGATAATCAGGAAGTTTCAGAAATAAGAATCGCCATCTCTATCAAACTATCAGGTTAAGAGGGTATGTGAGATCTCTTACACAAAACGTGAAACAACAATAAAGTAGTTATAGTTTTCAAATAGCAAGGGTTCTGGGTTCGAATCTCAGCGGCTCTGAATTAGGGTCCTTACAAATAGGAATTTTTAAAGACCGGAGTCTCGGGGGTTAAATGGCCTCTTCTATTGTGAAACCCCATAAAAATATTATATTCAATGTGTGATGATTAGTGACCGTTAATCGATATTTATTTAGAAATCGTGGGATGCGGTCTGGTGTGATGTAGGTTTAGAAAAACATTTTCTTTATCGTGCCAACGTTTCGATCTTTATTGAGATCATCTTCAGGGCCTGGGATTTACAAACATTGTTTACATATAACAATTACATTTGGGATGTGGAAAAGTGAATTTATACAATGCAAAATATATTTTTTTATTCAATTATATATTTAATCAAAATATTTGTTATATTGTCTAATATTAAAATATTGTCTTCTGCGTAATTGTGCCATTATTGCGTGTCGTGTCGAGAGTGCCAGGGAAATTTTGCTATTTTGTGTTTATATACGTTGGATTTTGAAGTGGTGGGGAAGGATGTCGGTATAGAAAAGTCATTTTTGTATAAGGCCGTATAAAGGTGAAAAGAGCCGCCGAAGAAGGGAAAAAATGTGTTGGTAATGGTTCGGTCAGATTATCCATTCAGGATTATATAGAAAGGGATAAAATAGGAAAAGAAAAGCTAAATTGTTGGGAAATTAGACTATGTGAAAAATATTTGATGTGTGGAATGTTATGTGATGATATAGGCATGTTATCTGTATTGAATGTGATTAATGATATTGGCGTAGCTGCGACTGAGTTTACATGTATCTGTTCTGTAATTGATGCTGTGTTTATCTCTGTTGATATAAACCATTTCTAAGAAATTACGTTTATGTTTGTTTTGTTCTGTGTGTAATACCAGACAGCATCTCACGATTTCTAAATAAAAATTATATTCAATGGGTTTTCCAGCAAATAACATACAAGCGTATTTGTTTAAAATTCGATCTTTTTTCCTTTACTTTGTGCACCGAATTAATATGACAAGCTAAGATGAAAAGAGCACGAGGATAACAAAATAAAGGAAAAAAGATCGAATTTTAAACAAATACGCTTATATGTTAATAGCTGGAAAAACATAATATAATATTTTTATGGGGTTTCACAATAGAAGAGGCCATTTAACCCCCGAGACTCCGGTCTTTAAAAAATCCTATTTGTAAGTACCCTAATTAAATTTAATAATTTAATTATTTAAATTTAAACGCACGGATTTAAGCTGATTCTCATTCTTCCCATTTATTTATTTTGTCACGCACCTTTTGGAGGTTGACGGTCGGTCCTACTGATATCAGCCGTCTATTTTTCACATATTACTGATATACCGTAGTAATTGGATATAGTATGCTTCCTTGAGTTAATTACGTTTAGTAGTAAGTGATATTACTGACATACTGCTTTGGTAGCGTCACTTTCAATTTTTTGATGAGTGCTTCATGCCAGATATTGTCAAAGGCCTTGTGAACCAATTAGTTTTTCATCGTGTGATTTTTCTATTACATTACATGGTACTATTATATTACTTGGTGAATTTGGACTATTGTTGGTTTGATCGTAATCCAAATTGTTCGACTGATATAATTTTCTTATTTTCTATTACGGATTTTATTCTTTGCAGCAATAACTTCTTAAAATTGGATTAAAAAGAGAAACCTTATGAAAAATATTTTTAAAAAACCGAGCCATACATGTCAAATGACTGAACGGGAAATAAATTAAAAATTGACTAACAAATAATGTTGTTTTTTCAAAGTATTGAATCAAAACGTCATCCAAAGCTCCGAAAAAAAACTGGAACTACTAGAAAATCTTCAAAATTGGTCAGTTGATCTAGGTTTTCATAGCCTGGCTACTTTAATTTGTTCTCTGACTGGAATGAAACACGAGGTCGGACGTCCTCATAAAACATGATCCTTTTCATGTTTTTCAAATAGAAATTGTGATGTATTCGGTCAATAACTTGGCAGTACGTCGTTCAAATGATTGTCCTCCACTCCCTGGATAGAAATGAAAAATGACTGACCACAACCACAGACTACTATTCGGCTGATCGATATCTAACAACTGGCCTGATCGTCGATTATCATTCATGAAAAAAATGGGAAAAATGACAAACTGTTAATGTCTAGGTGACGTTAATTCATCTAATGTGGGACCATTACTGGATTGTTTTTAATTTGTCCGATTAAATTTAAGTGTTTAAATAACTGTTGTTTCTAGGGTTAGGATTTGTTACCAGTTTTCTTCTGATTTTTGTCAACTGCTTCCTTATGTAATCAGACACCCATATGGATTATTGGAGAAGGTCTGCATAAATCAATCATAGGCATCATAATTATTAGACGTTTGTACTAACGGCGAAAAGGTTTAAAAAAATCTTATTAATATTCTGAGCATCTTAGGCAGCAGAATGGCCGAGTTTGGATGTTAACATTATTATTTAGTTTTTATGTAAGGTATTGGTTGAGATAAAAAAAGGTAGTGTCACGAGCGGAATTCGAACCCACGACCTTCGGCTAAATACGCCGATGCTCTACCACTTGAGATATCGTGACGTCGATCCACTTGGACACGAACTTCCCAATCAACCCACCCTTTCGAATTTTCCCTCCTTTTTGCCATTTTTCAAATTCGAAAGGTTATTGTACATGTCTCCCACGTCTTTCGAATTCCTATTCAGAAACTGCTAACACTACAGACGTAAAAACTACTGAGACGGTTTCGCTTATGCAACTGTCTGTAGATCTGTAGGTTGTCTTTAGTAGAAGTAGATATGGTTTAGATGGAAGAATGGATAACCGATTTGCGGCCTGACCGCCCCAAGACCCTAAACTTAACCATCAGAATTGAGAAAAGCGCTCCGAGGGAATTCAGTCTTAATCTAAAATTGAACGTTCGTGGACCAGCAACATTCTATAATTTAAAACCATTTGATGGTCGTCTGTGTTCATCATTATGAGAGACATGTCAAAAATTGGATTTGCCTGAAAACAATGCCCAAGATGGTTCACTAGTTAATGCAACAATTTCTGTTTATCCAAACCTTGAATTATGGTAAAAATATACAGATTCTTATGACTGAAGGCATTCTGCAGCGCGTCGTATAAGATGTTTAAACTACGACATGCAATACACGACAGAAATTCGTAAATTGGTTTTTCATTCAAGAGAAGTGTTTGGTAATCGTTAGTATCCTAATCGACTATTTATGAATAATGTCATCAATTCACTACTTTCGAGGTCCACTTGACCAATTAATACATGACAATTAATTAAGGTTTTTAGTTGAGATGAAAAAACGTTAATGGCAAGAGATGGATTCGAACCCACGACCTTCGGCTAGATATGCCGCTGTTCTACCACCTGAGCTATCATGACCTCTATCCACTCGGACATCAACTACCTGAAAAATGGCAAAAGGAGGGAAAACTCATAAGGTGGGGTTGAGCAGCGGGGTATCTAGCCGAAGGTCGTGGGTTCGAATCCCTCCGTGCCATTAACTTTTTTCATCTCAACTAAAAACCTTAATTAATAATGACATATCTGATACTGCATTACAACGCGAAAAAGCTTTAACATCTATTACTTAAATATATTTATACAATCAAATTTTAAATGTTACTTCATTAATAAAAACACGTTTAGGTTTTCAAAATGCGAGTAGAAATGACAAAATCAATTAAATATAGTTCTGGGATGTGCTAGGTGGCGCAGGAAAATCATTTCTTATTTCAATGGTACTGGCAATCATACTCAAAATAATATCGGATTTGAGAATTTATCGGGTATGTGGTCCTTGAATTAATACACTGTATTATACATATGCCAAGGTTTCGGCTCTATATTTGGCCTTCCTCAGAGCACTACAATAACATAAAAACGAAAATGTTTTACAATTTCTTATATCAATTGATCTCATATTATAACGTAGATTGAATATTGACATTAAACTTTCATGTACGTAGTTATCAATAAAAATAACAACCCAAGAAACCTTAACAGTCAAAGGTTTAAATTTTGTATATACAACACCTCTCTATACCTTTCAAATGTGAATTGTCAGGGGTATTGTTTATCCATCATGATAACAATCATCCTAAACCCGAAGAAAACAACTAAACAGCAAATGAATGTCTAATTAAATCAATTCTAGTGATATGATACAAAATAGTATCACATTGGCAATCGCATCTTCTGGAATTGTGGCGACGTTTTTGGATGATTGTCAAACGGCACATCAAGCACTTAAATTGCCATTGAATATAAAAAACAGTGAAGCACCAACTTGCGACATTTGAAAAACATCAGGAATGAGTCGAGTACTCCAGCAATTCATGATACTGGATGAATGCACAATTGCGCTTAAAAAAACAAAAAACATTGGAAGCATTGGGTCGAACATCGCAAGATTTACATGGAAACGAACGGAATACCCTGTGAAGTGCGAATATTATTAGCAGTTGATTTTCGATAGGCATTACCTGTTATTCCACGTTCAGCACGAGCTATTAGTAAATGTTTGTTTAAAATCATCACATTTGTAGAGACGTGTTAATTAATTTTCATTGGCGTTAAACATGCGCGTTAAATTACAAAACTTCTGCAGAACATTTTGCAATACCATTATCGGATATTGGAAATAGGCAAATTCCATTTGAAGAAACATCAGGCTGTATGAAATTCCAAACGATTTTTTTAAAACCACTCACTCTCGAGAAGGATTGGTTCAGTGCGTATTTCCAGGTATCAAACAAAATTACATCAATGATGAACGTGCAATATTAGCTGCAGAAAAGTGGATGTAAATTTCATTAAAATCAGCATTCAACATATGTTACCTGGAGAAACATCTACTTACAAATCAATAGATACAGTTATAGATCAAGTTGAAGCGCTAAATTATCCAACTGATTTTTTAAATTATCTTCAATTATCTGGATCGCCACCAGTCATTATTAATGTGAAGGTTGGTGTTCCTAGAAACATTGAACCACCATTTTTAAACAATTTCATTGAAGGAAGGAATTTAATTGGTAAATTCAGAAAAGAGGATGTGCTAATATCACGTGAACCAATGATATCAACAGATACGCCTTTCCAGTGCAAACGATTGTAATTTCCAATTAAACTGGCTTTTGCAATAATGATAAACAAATCATAAGTTCAATCATTCCATTCGTGTAAATTGAATGCGGAGAATCCATCTTTTTTCTTGTGGACAATTATACGTTTACTCTAGGGAAGGAAATCCAAGGGATTTGTCTGTACACATGCCAAATGGAATCCTAACAACGTTGTGCATTTCATTGAACGTAAAGTTGAATACAACAGTAATTTTTTTTTTTTTGCTGGGGCTACCGACATTTAGGTCATTTCAGCCCCCCCACTAAGTCTATATTCTATACCTGTTCAAACACAACATTCGTACACTTAAATACATCCATACAGTACACTCATTCCGTTTGGTCGGTGGAGTACTTGATATTTCTCCACCGACCTACACATAAACAAAACTAGATTGGGGTCGATGGGGTACTTTTATAAATATTCCGCCATCGACCCCGAACACACACACACTCACTCGCTTTCATCGTTCGAGGGGTGATGATGACGTTATATTCACCCTCACCCTCGCCATTCACGCTAATAAATACATGCACACAGACAAAACATATAGACACATAACACATAAGACATACTATATACAATAAAAAACCCCAATTTCCCCTAAAAAGCGGAACAGGGGACTCTGAAACTCGCTTCCGTGCTCTTCTTAAATCCGGCGGCATGCCTACACGCTCTCTATATGGAGTCAACGCATGACACGCCTCTATTATGTGGGACACATCGAGCAACCTTTCTCTGCATAAGGGGCACCTGCGCGGGCTTTGGCAACAGTAATTATTATATTTATAATGTGTAAAATAAAACCCTTTTTTATCAACACCTAGTAATACGCTTGTACTGTCATATTTGAAAATTATATTATATTTATTGATTTTTTAGTATCAGGGATGTTGTCCAAGCATGACTATTATTGCTCTAAAGCAAAGCTTTCGACATTTATTACGCCTTCCATAGGGCTCTAGATTCATAAACAATAATCAATATAAATACATAATAATTGGAGAATATTAGAAAAATAAAACTAATGTTCAAAACTAGTGGATTCCCAATGTCTCTAATTAAGAGGGTTATTTTCAAAATCATCATACAAATGCGGTTAATTTAGAATTAGGCTTAATTGTAAATACCAAATTCCGAGTCGTAACATCTGTAAATATGTATATATATAGACTAACAAAATAAAATGTGCCGAGTCATAATTAGACGCACGATCCTTGATTTTCCTATGTGCACCGAAAAGTGACTCACTTCCTTTTTTTAATGTTAAAACCAAATGAAATTGGCCTGGAATCAGATTTAAACGCACCTGCGTTGATTTTCCAATGGTGCGTCAAAAACTGACTCACCCTGTATAGCCTAATAAGCCGTATCACTTGTAATATTGCCACAAAGTATATTATGACCAATTTAAACAATATTTGGGGGGTGGGAAGAATAAAACAGCGTAAATATGATTTTAAGGAAAAATACAGGCCTAATACTGCCCTCTCCAAACATTGCCACAATAACTTTTTTCAATTTTTTAAAAAAAAGAATTTCCTAAATAGGAGATTACTTAAATGTATATAACATATAAAGCTGTAATATATAATATCATAAAATATTATCTGTGATATTAATATTTACAAAAAAATAATTTTTCTGTTGACCAAATTGATTCCAGTTATTTTATTATATATAATTGTAATTATTTTAATTATCTAGTCTGTTTTGGTTACTAAATCAGACTCGGTCTGAATGAGCATTGGCATTTATGCTGTTTCATAAATAAACGCTTCTCCATCGCCCCTCTTATTGCGTGCGGGACATGGGTTTATGGCGGAAAACTTAAAAAAAAAAAAATAAGGTAGCATTACTTTCATATGTATTCATGGTATTTATTTATATACTCTATCTAAAGAGAAGAGGATTTGTAAAAATTAAACAACTTACCTATCGCCTAGTAAATATAAATAGAATATTTTAAGCACAATTAATATTACATTATATTAATTATTGTTTATGAATGTAGAGCCCTGAAAAAGGCATATTAAATGCCGAAAGCTTGGCGGTAGTGCAATAATAGTCATAAGAGGCGTCGGTGGCTGCAACGGTTTAGGCGTTGACACGGCGCTCATCACTGTAAGGTAAAGGTCCCGGGTTCGAATCCAGCGGCCATGCTTTTTTTTCAAAAACACCGGCACTCCGAGGATTGGTATAACCTCTGCTGTTGCGAACCCTCGTAAAAAAAAAAAAATAATAGTCCTTCTTGGACCACATCCGTGACCGCAAAATATCTTTTTACAAATAAAGTTACCAATAGTTTAAAAAAATTAAACAAATAGATCGTACAATGTATTTAAGAACTGGGTTAGTACACTAGTAACAGTTAAGAACCTATTTAGTTTATATGTTCCATAATTGAAATATAACTTGAATATTTATGCTAAGCATGATCAAACATTAAAAGTTAGTATACTGTAATTCAGTTTATGCGTTTGTGAGAAGAAGGTGTTATGTTTTTTTAGTAAGGAGTCAGCCTATATTTTAAGATTACGTAATCTGAATAGGAAATTGGAGCACCCTAAATGGATGTCAATGTAAAAATAAGTCGAAAAGTTGTTTTGTTAGTATAAAAAAGTCATTTTAAAAGATCTTGATTCCGTGATAATGTTGTTGTTTTCTTATTTTATTTATTTCTTTATATTTTCAATAGTCTTGTCATTCTGCATAAAAGAAACCTAATTGTTGTTGTTAAATATTCAGTGATAATTGTAACCTTAAAGTAATTTTGCCCTAGGTCAATGAAATTGTAAAAAACGTAATGTTGAAAAAAGATTTATTTACTATAGAAAATTGCTTCCATGGCTTTCGAATCAAACCGATCGAATATATATTTACAATGTCAAGAATCTTATCGCTTTTGTTTTTTTCCGCGGATCCGAAATATTTATCTGTAGATGGGCCAATTTAGATATGGGGGGGGACGTGAGTCCAAATTGAAAATAGTATTTATTACGGTGTGGGATGGATATCAAGGAGGATTTATGAAGGATTATCGAAACGGATTTGTTTGTAAGGGTAGGACATGCCCGCTGATTTGTAAGTGAAACCTCGGAAAGTTTGGGATAAAGTTAGCGCAAATGACGGATCGTGATAATTTTATTCATCTCTTTATACACCTACTTAAAAATCAATTTACAGTTATAAGGCGGGGTGGTTTGAGAACTTTGGAATGTGAAATGAGCGGTTTGAGAGGTGTTTGAAGCAGCGAGGGTGAATTGCACATAGTAAGCTGTTTATCAAACTTAAAGCTTCTAAAAAAAGTTGTAAGTTCCATGAAGCCATCTCTACCTTAAAAACTCGAATTCTATTTGATTATATTTATACTAAGGTGAACAGAATAAAAGGTAAACCACATAATGTACATTAATGATTAAATTTCCTACGAGAAATGAGAATATAAAAACTGTATTACAATATGATCGATTCATCAACGGGTAACACTGAAGTTTATTGATGGAATATATACATTGTTATACACTTTACGCAAAAAACCTTCGAAAACAATCAATTATTTTAACGCACAAAACATGCAGCAAAACGTATTTTACATTAAATATAAATTATGTGATTATTATATTAATAAACGCTCAAATGTATATCACACTGCCCTTTTTGTTGATGCTTACAAAACCTTAAAAATCCTGTATAATCATAAACTTAAATATCATCAACATATTGATAGCTAACTAAAAGAATCAGAAAGCTCTTCTATAAATTACAAATTTTAAGAAAAATGTATGGTGATTAGCGACCATTAGTCAATGATTAAAAAGAAATCGTGAGATGCGGTCTGGTGTGATGTAGGTTTCAAAAAACATTTTTTTTTTATCGTGCTACGTCGATCTTTATTGAGATCATCTTCAGTGCCTGGGATTACAAACCTTGTTTAAATTTAACAAATACATGTATGATGTGGAAAAAAGTGAATTTATACAATGCAAAATATATTTTTTATTCAATTCACTAATTTCGTGGTCCGCTTGACCAATTAATATATTACAATTAATTAAGGTTTTTAATTGAGATATAAAAGTCAATGGCACGAGCGGGATTCGAACCCCCGGAACATCGGTTAAATACACCGGTGCTCGACCGCTTGAGCTAATGTGACTTCAATTAACTCGAATGTTATTGAAAATTGTTTATTATGCTCTCTGCCACTCTGTTTTAGCTTGTTGAAAAAAATTGAAAAATGGCAAAAAGGAGGGAAAACTCAAAAGGTGGGGTTGAGATAGGAAGTTGGTGTCCGAGCGGATCGAGATTACGATAGCTCAAGTGGTAGAGCAGCGGCGTATCTAGCCGAAGATCGTGGGTTCGAATCCCGCTCGTGCCATTGACTTTTTTTCATCTCAACTAAAAACCTTAATTAAGTGTAATATATTAATTGGTCAAGCGGACCACGAAATTAGTTAAATAATGAATTAATGAAGTATACTTCACTAAAGCTCTCCGTGGCTATTTCATTCGTCGCCGAGAATCCAATCCGATTACACCACATTTGAAAAATGGCAAAAAGGAGGGAAAACTCAAAAGGTGGGGTTGAGATAGGAAATTGGTGTCCGAGTGGATCGAGGTCACGATAGCTCAAGTGGTGGAGCAGCAGTGTATCCAGCCGAAGATCGTGGGTTCGAATCCCGCTCGTGCCATTGACTTTTTTTTTTATCTCCATTAAAAACCTTAATTAATCGTAATATATTTTTTATATTCAATCAAAGTATTTTTTGATTTCTTAATAATGATTTAAGAAAAATGTTAACTCAAATTTATGTTTTAGTGGTCAATTGACCAAGTTACTTCTTTATGTCTTTATGTAAGGTATGTAATGTAGGTATGTCTTAATGTAGGTATGTAATTAGTCTTTATGTAAGGTCTTGGTTGAGATAAAGAAAGTCAGCGTCACGAGCGGGATTCGAACCCCCGGAACTTCGGCTAAATACACCGGTGCTCTACCGCTTGAGCTAACGTGACTTTAATTAACTCAAATGTTATTGAAAATTGTTTATTATGCTCTCTGCCACGCTGTTTTAACTTGTGGGATTATTGCACGGGGTAACTTCCATTAAATATCTTGTAATCTGGCAGGACCCCTTACAAAGCATCTCAATCTGCCGTGACCATACTGATTTCACACCTCTTTCTCATTTAACCTTGACCTACCACAACTGATTTTGTGACAAATTTAACTATATAACAAAAATATCATTAAACTAATCTAATTGACCAAATCTCACGATTTCCGAATAATCATTAAAAACTAATTATTTTTCTAAAAACCGATTGTTAGAAACATTTAAATACCCGATAAGATCTGTTTTAAAAGTGATTATTATAAATCCTATAGTTTTAGTAAGAAATAGTTTGAAAAAGTCCACGCTTGAAATAAATAAAATAAATCAGCATTGTCATTCGTTAATAACGTAATGGAAAGAAGTAATTTTCCATCTGTGTTAATGCGATGACACTAGTGGTTCACAGGACAAAAATCATTTACATATTTCCACGTAAGTTTTCCTCTGGTCAGTTGTTAACTATTTCTAGCAATCAATGTTTAGTGGTCTAATTGACCATTTTAATTATTTCAATTAATTAATTATTCTTTCTATGTAAGGTCATGTCCTCCAGAGGACTCGATATTCTTAGAGTGGAGTTAAATCACCCCTTTCACGCTAATAAATTACAATCATACCCATAAATTAACATAGGTACATAAACAACACGAACACACATAAACACGATATATTATTTTTATATAAGGTTATGAAAAGGCTATGACAAGCGGGATTCGAACCCACGACCTTCGGCTCAATACCCCGCTGTTCTAACCGCTTGAGCTATCGTGATTTCGATCCACTTGGACACTAACTCCCCATCTCATTCTACAATTTTCCCTCTTTTTTTGTCATTTTTTGAATACCGTGTAATCAGCATTCGCTTCTCAGCGACTTATGAAGTGGCCAGGGGGAGCTGTTAGTGAAATGATACTTCTTTTACTTATTAAATATTAATCCATTTATGTTTAGTGGTCTAATTGTCCAAATTACTTATTTCAGTTAATTATTCTTTTTATGTAAGGCCTTGCTTGAGATGAAAATTTCTATCAATGTTAAAGAGAAAGAGGTGTGAAATGAGTACGTCATTGCAGATTGACATGCTTTATCAGTGGTCCTGTCAGATTACAACATTTCTATTATCTTAATTAGATGGCGGTTTGACACTGAAAAAAATGGATTAAACTGTCCAAATTGGACGGCCCACCGGTAAAGACCGAACTTCACGAATGAAACAATTTTCGTGTCGATCACGAGAGTTTATTCGCGAAAATATTTAGTTAATGATAAATCAATTAAAAAATCACTACTGTGAGCAAAAATCTAGACTTCATAAGTAGGGATGTACATAAAACCTTCTAAAACTGTTTAAATATGGAAACCAAGAAGATAATAAGATCCATGATTTTTTATTCTGAAAGCTTTTATGTTCTGTTATAAAGATCCAGTTCATATTAAATGTTATGACCCGAACCGGATCAGAGGAAATTAGTTTAGTCAACCTTGAGCGCCCAGGATAAAGCTAGAGAGGAAAGGAATTGGAAAATATAGTAAAGACTTGGATTAAAGTCATAAAAGAAAATTAATACATCGTATTAGTAAGAAAAAAGAGAAAAGATCTCTTTAAAACAAATAACAACATGTAGAGTAAGATAACCAAGTACAGGATGTTTTAGACACATGAATAAGGAAAGATACACATTTTGCAAAAATCGGTAGTTGATTGATCCAATGCAGTCCAACCTTCAGATGTGAAGAGCCGTACCTTGTAAAAACCGAAGTTGTAAATAAAGCCAAATCAAGAGTATAGCATTTTATTGAAGTAACAGTGTAAAATGAATTTAGTATCTGGGGATAAGTTCCTCTTTGTAATACAAGCAGGAAACTCTCTTTCATTTCGTACCTTAAAAAAAGAGATGTATGTGACTTGTTAAGGATTAAAATGAACAATTATATACGAAAAACATGTAATATTGTGTTAACTTTTTTGTCAAAAACAATGAATTAATAAACTTATTTGAATGGGTATAACTTATGCTTTCAATATATATAGATTTCAAAATTCATCTATATATATTTATATATATATATATAAATATCGTTAAAATAATTGTTATTTCTTTGAATAAATTTTATGATGAATTTTAAAATCTATTCATAAATAAGACAAATTAGTAGAACTTGTACTTTACTCCCTGATTACAATTTCGGTACGAGTCTGTCATGGAAGGTCGATATTGGGTCAAAGCAACATGAGAAAGAGGTGTGGGATCAGCCCGGTCACTGGATTGAGATGCTTTGTCAGAGGTCTCGCCGGAATACAAGATATGTATTATGCATTGGGAAGGTATACAAGACTGTATATTGTATTAGCGGCCCGCTCTAACCCCAACAACACCCTAAAACCTTACTTCCGCGGGATTGGAATTTCATAAAGCTTCGGCTATTATTCATGCCGATTCGTGTCCTCAACAGTAGCAGCAAAGTAAGCTTATTAAGTTCCTCCTCAGGCGGCTCTTTGGACGGGGAAGTAAATCTTTTATTTACAAACGTTTGCCGACGATTGGATACTCAACCAGTCGTTTCTATTTAAAGTCATTAGATGCAAAACGATGAAATAAACGGAAAACAAATTACAATTATATTTGATCGTCAATTTTCCATTTAAACACATAAATATTGAATAAAACGATTTGATACTACTATAAATTTAACAAATCTTAATACGTTGTATAATTTTCTTATTTTTAATTGAGTATTATTTTTAATCTAAGGTTTTGGTTGCGATGAAAAAGCAAGTGTCACGAGCGGGATTCGAACTTACGACCTTCGGCTGGGGATGCGTTCGAATCCCGCTCGTGACAATTGTTTTTTTAATTCAACCAAGACCTTAGATTAAAAGTGTAATTAATTAAAATAATTTGTACGGTCACTTAGGACTACTAAATAAACATATTGATTATTCTTAATAACGTGTTCATGAAAAAACGCTGGAAAATCTCAAAAGTGATCACAGTTCATAAAACTGGAAAAGATCACATACCTATTTCCAGCTTCATCTTCCGTTAAAAAAAACCTAAGGTTTACCAATGGGCTTGCTAAAGACCAAATTATTGTTCACTTTTTGGTACTGCACAATATTTTAAGCTAAAGAAACATGTGAAGTGTTATTTTGTGTAATGGAATTTAAGATAAATAGTTTCTTTTACTGAGGGTACCACATGTTTTGCATAGTCCATTTTACGGATCTTGAAACTGTTGTTTGGTTTCGGCTACCGGTTAGCCATAAACACAGATTACCAGCGGGACCCCATATTTGCATTTTATTGCCTCGGATTACCAGGCAAAGCTTTGGCACTGTTTGTCTTTGGCACAAAGGTCGGCGGCATTTATGATACCAAATAACCAGAAAAGTTCGTGCGGGTTTAAAAGGGTATAATAATTGTCGCAATTTAAATTAGTTTAGAAATATTTTATTCAAGGAAATGATCGGTTCTGGCCTAGTAACTCCGTATCCCAACGAGTTACTTGACCGTTATTCTCTTCTTATATAGGTTTGGGTCCTGGGACTAAAACAAAATTCATTTTCCAGCTATTGGCGATTATCGAAGTCCCGATTGCGCATTTGATTTTACATTGCTTAGAAAAAGGTGAAAGTTATATGGGGATCTAGGGAGTATGGTAGGATCTGGTTGTTTCTGAGCTAGGACAAGAAATGTTCGTTCAGTCGGCTGAGTAGGCGGTGATGTTGGACACGGGAGGTTCGTTCATAGAACTCCATGATCACTTTTTGTTCGTTAATATTCACATCAATGGAATATGGTCATTTGGTGACAGTAAATTGTACCACCTCTTGATGTTACTGTACAGAATACGACCATACTCTATAAATCCGTTTGAACCAATTGTTTGGTGCTGCAAGTATACGTAGGTAGTGGTTAACCCTTTAAGTATTTACAACCATGTGGCTTAATCTTAACCCGCTACTCGATTTCTAGTACATATCGTCCTTTTAAATAGCCGGAGAAGAATTTGAGTTCCAGATTTTCACATTAATCGATACTTGTTCTTTGTTTTTGCTTTTTTCCAGCCAGTTAAATTATCTACCATTTAGCCATTGATCTCGGCCATCATAAAACATTCTCATTTATAATTCTGTCTAGCATCTCAACGTTATTTTATTTCTGTAGAATTTTTAAAGATTCTAATTACATACATTATTTTAATCCTTAGTTTAAATTTTTATGAGACCAATCACAAACTTTGTTTCTCACACATGAAAGAAGCTATTCTCAAATGGATTTCCAAAACATCTCGTATGTCTAAAGAATAATTACCTAACTAATAGGAAATTCCATGTCCAAGAAATGAATTTGAAATCAAATATGAAAAAATACCTGCAGTCCCAGAGGGATTGGTTTTCGGAGTTACTATGTTTCTTACCTTTTCTTTTCGCAGACGATACTGCATTTACAAAAATTAAATTTTACTAAAACGACGCCCTAACGAAAGAAGTCAAAAGCGATTTTATTATCATCGTATAACTGATTTAATTAAATTTTGATAAAATTGGTAATGTCGGACATTCCTGGGCAAATAATGTTAAATCATATATTGGATTGAATTTAAACAAAATGGCTGAATTTTATTCATCATATCAGTGTTATTCTGACTGGATAAAGAAGTCAAATAAAAATCTTAAATAAAAGACAAAAACTCACTTTTTCTGTTGTCTGTATGAACAAGTGTGAATCACTTACTGTAGGTTGGATTGCGAAAATGAGGGCTCCAGGTACAATGCCAAAGGACAGCCTAGGATCGGAAATTGCTAAAGCTGGAAAAATCAGTAAAAACATGGAAAAGTTTTGAAATGAAAATTGTAGATAGGAAACGAGAAATGCTCACAAAGGAAAGTATTAAACAGAGGTGAGCTCCAGAGGTGGTTTTTCTCTTACATTAACAGTGGGATAGGAACATCGGAATTGCTGGAAAGGACATACCAGAAGTTTAGGACATGTGTAAAGGGATCAAAAGTGCAGATCCGATACGGCAAATGTTCATATTTCTAACACCATACAAGCCATACAAGGTCTACTCAGAATCTTTAATAAGCAGAAAACCCTAAGTTCATAAAACAAGATCTCTTTACCTTTTATGCTAGACTTTTACTAAAAGAAAAAAATGTTTGTGACACGTTCAAAAATATAATGGAACTACCGAGATGGATTTTGTATGCAGTATGGGGGGAGATATCTGTAAAGGTAGAAAACCACGACCTGTCCTCATAGATTTGATCTTGTTACATACCAGCCAAAGCGTTACAGATTTTGAGAAATGATCTTGATGCGCGCGTTAATAAATGAAACCTTGTCGTTAACCCATCGAAACCAAAACTCATAACCTTCAAAAGGGATTCAAATGAAAAAATTTAAGTCTCACAATTGAATTACCTGGGGGTGATTATTACCCAACTATTGCTATAAGTTGGTGGACGCTGAAGGCGAGTATGGCATGTCTGCACGGGAAACAAGCTCCTTGCAATAAAAAAGATTTAAAAAAATGGAAATCCTGTTATAGACTTTCCAGAAAAATAGAAACCCTACTTCGAACTGGCCTTTCCCAATTCACCTCTTGTTTCCTGCTTGAAGGGACCCTTAAACCTATTTGACCAGTCGATCTCGTATCATTGTATCCCAGACACATCTGACTGTCCTTTATGCACCTCTGACAGAATCCGCCACTAAATCTCCAAAGACTCCATAGCCAAACCATAATTCAACGTCCCTAAACGAAACACAACAGACTTATTTTACAACCCAACTTCTTTGGTATTATTATGTACAATTCTATCAAGACGTCTACTTTTTTATGTTTCCTGGTATTAATTGTTTCAGTAGAACATTCCCCAGATGTCAACAGCTAATTTTTTCTATAAATAAGTACATGATAGTTATTTTATTATTATTGTAATATTATCATACAATAAAATACCTATTTTCTTCTTTGCTATTGACAATTTTATTTACCACCATTGGTAATTGAAGGTACCGGTGAAAGGAGGAATTTCAACGTTGAATTCGTGTGAGTCTCAACTGTTTCCAGTCTAAGCAATGCAGGGTTCATTCAAATTACACAAAATCAACAAACATTATAGACTTGAGAGTGGATTCTATTTGGAGAGACAACAAGAAACGTCGCCAAGTGTAACTACTTGTTTTTGTTTGAATTAGAATAGAAATTTTTGTTAAAAATCGTTCAAATTCAAAATGGGAATGGTAAAACATTAAAACAAACTATTTATACATCTGTTACTTTATAGACGTTATATATTGATCATTTCCTATCATTTTCGACAGTCAGACGCAATCCTCCTTTTTGCCATTGTCAGTAGAGGATTTCATAGACATAGAGCCGAGGGTAGGCTGACCAAAACAACCAGGCTACAAGTTCACCATGGAAGATCACAATAAACGGCAACAAATCCGTACGTGCTAACTTCACAAATAGAAAATTAGCAAACAAACCAATCTCCTTCAACAGTTATTTAGGATAAAAAATTACCGCGCCAATCTAAAGAAAGAGGTGTGAATCTGAAAAAGGGGAAATGTTATCGGCTCATCGTCTTCCCCGGTTTTTGCCCTAAGAAGGTGAGGATCGAGGA
The DNA here is from genome assembly GCF_000648675.2 of Cimex lectularius. Taxonomy (NCBI): domain Eukaryota; kingdom Metazoa; phylum Arthropoda; class Insecta; order Hemiptera; family Cimicidae; genus Cimex; species Cimex lectularius. The sequence goes on from NW_019392668.1 coordinate 180,005, forward strand.
GGTTACGATGAACTATTTTCCTGGAGTTTAATTTATCCTGTAATAATCTGGCTGTGGCTGTCAGGCTGCAAAAAAAACATATCCTGAGCTAATGGGCCTCTCTGTGCTGGTTTCCGCTTTACATCTTTTTTTAATTATTTTTTTAGTGTAGTGGCTATTTTGACTTGCATGTGGAACAAATTTTTTTTTTAAATAAATTAAAGGCTGAAATTTTATTGGTCATTAAGCCTTGAGTCTGTGCAAGTCAACGGCGCAGCCCGGCCCCCTCAGAGCGAGGCCCCACAGACCCCGGCGCAGTGGCAGCCCCAGGCCTAGAAAGAACGGAACCCCACGGATCTCTCGCAACTTAATATTGCGCGCAGGACTTTATCGAGGAGGGGTCGGTGTCTAGTCACCATCGACACCTTCTCTAAGCTCGCTGGAGATTCCTTGACCTCAGAGTCCGGGGAGGCACCCCTCAATCCAGACCAAGACCGACCAGCACCCGAGGCCCCGCACGGGCGTCGCCAGAAGTCAGCCGCACCACATCGCCAACATGGGGAACCAGCAAAGGAAACAACAGTTGAGGGGATAGGATATTAGATTTTATCACTTAGTTGGATGTCTGTTAAGAAGTTAAAATTTTTTTTTATTGATGTTGAGTTGTTGCTTAGTATGGATTGGAGGTCTTTGGGAATCTGATGGAGGGTTCTTTTAGAGGTGTATAAAGGACAATCTATTAGGATATGGGATATTGTGACGGTAGTTTTAAGAGTGGACATGTAGGTTTAGGAGTTCTTTCAAGGAGGAATCTATGGGTGAGTCGGGAGTGGCCAATTCGAAGCCGGGTTAGGAGGGTTTTTTCTTTTCGGGAAGGTCTGGAAGAGGATTCCAATTTCTTTACATCTTTCTTTATTGCGAGGAGCTTGTTTCCTGTGCAGGCACCCCATTCACACTTCCATGCCCCCCAGATGAGCCGCCTAAAGTGACAGCAGAGGTCACTGAAGGGGATCCCTCCGTAAGGCATACCATTCAAGGCTGCCTCTCCCGCCATACGGTCCGCGTTCTCATTTTCTGTTATTCCAGCGTGACCTGGGATCCATTTGAATAATACTTCTACACCTACGTCTTGATATTGCTTTAACTTTGCAAGAATATTGTAGATGTCTGGATTTAGGGAGAATGTGTTTTTTAGTGTGGTGAGTGCTCAAAGAGAGCCAGAACAGATAATTAGGATGGTACGGGACACATTAATGATGTTAATTGCTTTGAGTATAGCTAGGAGTTCAGCAGTAAAACTAGAGCAATGGTGATGTAGGCGGAAACGATATACTTGTGACCCACAGACAACAGCAGCCAAAACGTTTGCAAAATTGAGGAGAGGAAACCCGCGTTGGCTAACCTAATGTACATATTATACCGTTAATTCAATCAATGTATTTAGCAAAAAAATGCCCTATATTTTAGACGGCCGAGCATTTTCAGCCTGGTTACGGTTTTGTTCCTGAAGAATTTGCTTAAAGTTGAGGGCCAACTCTTCCGGACGGAGGCTTTTACGTATTCTCGTTCACTTTTAAAAAGTCGAAAAGAAAGAATTTTTGGCACGTCATCATCCGTACCGCATTAGGGGTATAATGGGCTGCGGGACCTTTTTAATTTAAATAGGTGGGCCCAAGAAGTAGCCATGACCGGTCAAGGTTTACTTGTCACAGAAATTCTGAGACACCCACTTCGCTCGTAGAATCTACTCGATGTTTGGGAAGTATTGGTAAGTTCTTCTTTCTTTAGTGCTCTTTTTGCATGTAAAGTCTGTCAAATGTTTTATGAATCCAGAGCGCTGTCTTTTTGGGATGTTCCTCGGCCTTTCTAGCTCGTATTCTTCTACGCCTTGTAGTTTTGGCCGTTGTCCACTTTTAATTTGCTCTTTGATTTTGATGAAGAGATGAGCCAGGTTGAGTTTTTCTGCAACCCATCCCTAGATATTTAACTTTGTCGCATGGTTGTATCGATTTTCCTAATATCACAGCGAGAGCAATACCAAGTTTATCTTTGATCATGAACTTGTGGCATTTATCGGACGTTATTGTCAATTTTATCTCATTGTACCATATGCCTATTTTGCCTATGAGGTTTTCGGTTGCATTTGACGAGTTTCAATAAACAAAATGTATTAAAATAAATTACGATGAAACTTTGCTAAACAAGAAATATTTCTATTATTCTACAAATTGACCTGCCAAAAAAAATAATTTTAAAAGTTTTATGAACATTACTACCATTTTTTTGCTAATTTATAAAATGTGTCAGTAGTAGATTTTAATGGACAATAGAGAAAGAATAATCGAAGTTAGTTTGCAACTATTCTTTATAAAGGTTTTTATTGATATTTATTTAGAAATCGTGAGATGCGGTCAAGTGTGATGTAGGTTTAATAAAAACATTTTCTTTATCGTGCGAACGTTTCGATCTTTATTGAGATCATCTTCAGGGCCTGGGATTTACAACCATTGTTTACATATAACAATTACATTTTGGATGTGGAAAAGTGAATTTATACAATGCAAACTATATATATATATTTTTAATCAAAGTATTTCTACTCACTCAAAGTGTTTGTCTTCTGTGTAATTGTGCCATTCTTGCGTGTCGTGTCGAGAGTGCCAGTGAGATTTTGCTATTTTGTGTTTAAATACGTTGGATTTTGAAGGGGTGGGGAAGGAATTTGTTATAGAAAAGACATTTTTGTATAAGGCGTCGGCTTCTTTGAGGTGAAAAAAGCCGACAAAGGGAAAAAATGTGTTGGTAATGGTTCGGGCAGATTATCCTTTCAGGATTATATAGAAAGAGATAAATAGGAAAAGGAAAGCTAAATTGTTGGGAAATTAGACTATTTGAAAAATATTTGATATGTGGAATGGAATGTAATGTGATGATATAGGTATGTTATCTGTATTGTATTTGATTAATGATATTGGCGTAGCTGCGACTGAGTTTACATGTGTCTGTTCTGTAATTGATGCTGTGTTTATCTCTGTTGATATAAACCATTTCTAAGAAATTACGTTTATGTTTGTTTTGTTCTGTGTGTAACACTTTTGGATTTTTGAAGTCGAAATTGTGTTGGTGTTCAAGATGGTGGGTAGGGAGTGCTAATATAAATAAATATCGATTAACGATCACTAATCACCACACACTTGTTATTGAATCAATTAATCTAATTAATACTTCACTCTGTCTTCTTTACCATTAGATATTCAATTGCATCCATGTCCTACTTGACAGTCTTCTATGAACATCTCGGTCTGGAAAATATACGATCCCCATCCAAGCTCGGAGAGGAGATAATGTAATAAAACTTTTCAACCCCGTAATATACGAGCACTGTTTTCCCACCTTAGCCTTTCTCCCGCCGCACTCCTTTTATTATCGCATCAGCTTTTTGAAGAATATGTTCTATTTTCTTCGTCCCGTCGTTTTATTTACAAAAGAATATATTTCCCCCTTGTCTATCATTACGCCAAACTATGTACGTAGAACCTGAGATTTTGTATGAGATTGAAACGAACAGTTTTCCTTGAAAACTTTGTAATCATTGCTCGTGAATCTAACTTGCTTCATAGTGCACAACTGCCTTAAAATATAATAATATACTTTATGAGGCAAATTTAATGCAATAATAATAATTAATTTTTAGACGACCCTTATCATTGATGAAGACCTGAACCACTAAGTCTTCATCAATGATAATAATCTCTTGCAAATTAATTAATCTTTATGTAAGTTATTGGTTGAGATAAAAAAGTCAGTGTCACGAGCGGAATTCGAACCTACGACCTTTGGCTTAATACGCCGCTGCTCTACCACTTGAGCTATCGTGACCTCGATCCACTCGGACACCAACTTCTCATCTTAACTCACCTTTCGAATTTTCCCTCCTTTTTGCCATTTTTAAAATGTCGTATAATCTATTCCATTCTCGGCGACAAATGAAATGGCTACGGAGAGCTTTAATGAAGATTCATTTTACTTATTAAATCCATTAGAGTTCATTAAAAAATTTCGGAATACAGGCACACTTTTTATTATGTAAATCAATTACCAATCAGCTCGTACATACACGTAGAGGAGAATATCTCTGTAAATCAAATTCCTACCAGTCTATCAAATTATTTTACTTTGTCCTATCGCAGATTAACCTAATTTATATCGCTGCAAACATTATCTCGGTGATTAATCAGTAGACCTTGACAAACCCATTCCATAATTAGACAGCGTCTGTAATTTTCAAAATCCGGAGATAATCCGTCCATTTTACGAAAAACATAATTCAGTATTGACGAATGGACAGAAAGATGACGTTATTGAGGGTGAAAAGTTACAATAAAATTAAATTTCATTATTATCAATAAATTCATTATATTTCGTGGGCCGATTGACCAAATAACTTCTTTGAATTAATTAATTTTTATGTAAGGTATTGGTTGAGATAAAAAAGTCAGTGGCACGAGCGGGATTCGAACCCACGACATTCGACTAAATATGTCGCTGCTCTACCACTTGATCTATCGTGACTTCGATCTACTCGGACACCAACTTCCCATTTCAACCTCATCTTTCGAATTTTCCCTCCTTTTAGCCATATATCTCAACCAATACCTAAAATAAAGATTAATTAATTGAAAGAAGTTATTTGGTCAATCGACCACCAACTCTAATGGATTTAATAAGTAAAATGAAGTATATCTTCACTAAAGCTCTCCGTAGCCATTTCATTTGTCGCCGAGAATGGAGTAGATTATAGACATTTGAAAAATAGCAAAAAGAAGGGAAAATTCGAAAGGTGAGTTAAGATGAGAAGTTGGTGTCCGAGTGGATCGAGGTCACGATAGCTCAAGTGGTAGAGCAGCGTCGTATCTAGCCGAAGATCGTGGGTTCGAATCCCGCTCGTGCCATTGACTTTTTTACCTCAACTAAAAACCTTAATTAATTGTAATATATTAATTGGTCAAGCGGACTACGAAATTAGTGAATTTAATAAATAATATTTATGCCATCTGTAGATTAAAAAACATTATGTAATATTTGATACATATTTACAAGTCATATTCGCACAAGATATGTGTCGAGATGATTCTCTTAGGATTCTTCTCAGAGGATGCTCTCGCTACTTTATTCAAGGGATAGACGTTGGCGAGGAAGTCTCGGGCCATCTTCTCCTTAGTCGTATGACGGGATTATAGGGATGCTTGGACATGGTTAGGTAAATAGGTTGGGGTGAGAAGAGAGTTTATCGTGGAACCTGTAATATTTTGTTGCAATGGGTATTTTGAGGTCCTGTGCAGAATGGTATTGGAGACATGACCATGATTCGGAAAACTTAGGTTGAGAAGAACTGTATTCGTTGGATATATATCATCGCTTCCGCTCTTGAGCAAAGGAGTTCTGCTCAGGTGTATTCCTAGATGTGAAGCAAGCATGTGTTGAGAGTGAATGTATTTATTAGCGTGAATGTGTGAGTGAGAGGGTCTATGGAGGAATTTCGAGTACCCCATCGGCCCTCAATTAGGCTAGTTGTATAATATGTGAAGAGGTTGTGTTGCGAGTGAATTTATTTATTAGTGTGAATGTGTGATGTGGTGGGTCTACGGCGAAATATCGAGTACCCCATCGACCCTCAATTAGGCTAGTTGTATAACATGTGTAAAGGGGTGATGGAGGAATATCGAATATTCCATCACCCTAATTGAATGAATAGTATGTAAATGTGAAATAATGGATTTAAGAATGAACGTGACTACGAATTGGTTTGGAACTTCATGCGTTGGATGCTGAATATGCCTAGATATAATATTATACCTAGATTATATTACTTAGAATTTCAATGTATTTAGTTATACTATGTTTATTACGATTTCTTTTATTTATATACTTTTCCTATCACAATTTTGTTCTAACATTTTCATACTGTTTAAAAAATAATGTAGTGGATCTTTGACGGCACTAATGTACATTGAGGAAGTTCTTCCACAAGCAGGGTCCTATTTGTTCCCTTTACAACTTTAATTATTATTATTACTTTCACTAGTTTTTGTGATCCGCTTGAGCAATTAATATCTTTCAATTAATTAAGGTTTTTAGTTGAGATAAAAAAGTCAGTGTCACGAGCGGGATTCGAACCCACGATTTTCGGCTAGATACGCCGCTGCTCTACCACTTGAGCTATCGTGACCTCGATCCACTCGGTCACTAACTTCCCATCTCAACCCCACCTTTTGATTTTTCGAATCCCTCTCGTGACACTGACCTTTTTTATCTCTACTTAAAACGTTAATTAATTGTAAGATATTAATTGGTCAAGCGGACCACGAAAACTATTGAAGTTAATAAGTTAAAATGAAGTATACCTTCACTAAAGTTCTCCGTGGCCATTTCACTTGTCGCCTAGAATCAAATAGATTACACGACGTTTGAAAAATAGCAAAAAGGAGGGAAAATTCAAAAGGTGTGGTCGAGATGGGAAGTTGGTGCCCGGGTGGATCGAGGTCACGATAGTTCAAGTGGTAGAGCAGCGGCGTATCTAGCCGAAAATCGTGTGTTCGAATCTCGCTCGTGACACTGACTTTTGTATCTCAACTAAAAACCTTAATAAGTGAAAATTATTATTACTTTAATGCATGATAATGTACGACTGTAGCTCGAGTTGTCACCCATTACTCGGATGATGTAGGGCATTACTACAATGAATTGGCCAGCACGTTTTCCTGACATGAATCCTACAACTCAGACTTGTAACACAAAACTTTTAGGACATGATAAAGGGAGATAAAGATCTTCAAACTGCTCTTGTTGAAGAATGGGATTCTGTTTCTCTTCGAAATCCGATAGCTTATTTATTTACTCGTTGCCTAGGAGACATAACGCCCTCCGCGAAGTAAGAGGGGTTAATACGCATTATTAAGAGGAAAACGAAGTAATAAATTGTTTGTTAAATTTTAATCAATCCCTAAAGATTTTCCGATCTTTTGGTACAGTTTCTTTCTATCATAATTAAATCATTTTCATTAAAACTCATGAATTTCTGATTTGGCATTGAGTGTATGTACTAAGCTTTCCGAATTAAGGTAAAAATGTTTTGGGACTTAATTCTCAAGTTGGGAAATAATACTCATGTGTACAAACGGAAAAGAGTTAGGTCAAATTAGTTTACTTTAGTTTTGATCCTTATGAGTATAGAGCTTCCGTTATAAATGGGTAAATATATAACAATAATGATTTCTGTAATTGTACAACTTAAAATTTATTATCAACTCAATTATATCTAACGGACGGATTAATACTCTTAACGGACTATTGTCATAGATTTGTCTTTATGTAATAACTATTTAGCGGTCTGGTGTAATGTAGGTTTAGAAAAACATTCCCCTTGTCGTACCAACGTTTCGATCTTTGTTGAGATCATCGTCGGGGCCTGGGATTTATAAACATTGTTTAAATGGTACAAATATATGTATGATGTGAAAATTAATGTATATAGTGATGTACACAATATATAAATTTACTCATTTGTATGAATGTCAACACTTATTAATCCTCTTCCAAATGATATTGTTTGTTTACCTCTGTAGCATTCCGCTACTTGGAAATAATTCAGTCATCCTTNAAATTATTTTGATTAAAGAACATTGCTTTAAAGTAACTAGTTTCTTTTTTTTTGTTTAATACCAAAATCCTGCATTATTTTCCGGACAACCCAATACTACACATTTATGTAATAAGTTATTAACTAAAATGCAAATATGTTCGAACAAATACAGACTAATAAAATTCATTAGTCGTATAATAATCTCGTTGAACATTTCTGACCCACTTATTCAGATTTTTAATTATTGGGAAAATTTGCAGTTCAATAAATATGATGACTACCCTTGACATTTCTGGATTTTGCAAAAAAATGGTAATGAATGGGTTAAATGCGATTTCACTATTAAATCGTCTTAGATAGTAATTATTAACTCTAGTACAGTTCGTGGACCCATTGACCAGTTAACATTTTTCAATTGATCAATATTTTTATGAAAGGTATTGGTCAAGATAAAAAAAGTCAGTGTTACGAGCGGGATTCGAGCCCACGATCTTCGGCTAAATAAATCCGAGCGGATCGATGTCACGATAGCTCAAGTGGTAGAGCAGGGGCGTATTTAGCCAAAGATCGTGGGTTCGAATCCCGCTCGTGACACTGACTTTTTTATTTCGACCAATACCTTTCATAAAAATATTAATTAATTTAATTATTACCTTAAAAAATACAAGATTGTTTGTTGAGGTTCAGCACTCTGGTGATGTGAGGCAATATAATTCAGGCATATATCTGATGTTTAGTGCTATTTTGGATCTGGCTGCTTGTAAAAGAGGAATTCTAAGGAAAATAAACGTCGTATGGCAAACATTATTTTATTTGAAACCTTACAAATAGCAAAATAAAATCAACAATATTTAGATTTCAATTTGTTTAAAAAAATAAACAACTGGGCGTCAAAGTATTTCAAGTGGCGGAAAATAGCAGGTTACAGTTCGAAATTTTTAAGATGTATTCCTGAACCTTATTTTCCAGAAGTTTGCCATCAAGTCTAATTTTTGTTTCTAGTTCAAACTTATTCATACCTTAATAATTTCAAACTATTGTAATGTGATGTTGATGAATTGGCAGATGAAATAACATTAAACGTATTAATTTATATTTATTTTTGATATATGAAGTTTTTGTTTTAAAACTAATATATTGCTTTATAATTTATGATCATTTCTTAAGATGAATGTTCAAAACATTAGCTTAAACAAATAAGTAAAAGCACACTTATAACAACTGTTTAACCCCTTTGCTGAATATCAATTTTATTTATATAAAGTGGGAAGTTTATGAGCCGACAAACAGCTGAGGTCATCGCTGGTCCTCTGCGTATTTTCCTTCTTTTTCTCTTCTTTGTATTTTGTTTTTAATTGCAGCTATTTGAGCCTCACGACCTGCTTACCAACTATCTGCTTTCGAGGAGTAATTTTATTTGCATGCCCAACTATGATCGTGAGTCACCATTGATTTTGAACAAAATTCTTCCGTACAGACATTGATCCAAGCTCTTTTCAGCACTGCCGTGACAGGGAGTAACTGCGCTCTCTTAAAAATATATTTAAGTTGGTGCTATATTCGCCGTGCTCATATTGAATACGTGTGGGTTTGCAACGTGCGCCTATTGTGGCATAAATGGCGATGTATGGGCAAACCGCTTTTTATCCAGGTCCTGTAAAGCCTAACATCGAAAGATGTTTTCCCCGGTGTATTGTTCCGTTGACAGGTTTCTTTTAATGTAACTGCCCCGGTACGATACGGCAGATTTGGGATGTTTCCTTATCCTACTTGTCTACCCGATTGCCTTTCTGAACCAATCAATGGCAAGTTTTTCCAAAACTTTCGAAGCGATTCCGGCCGTATACGCTTTAATTGGTACAACTTCTTGTTGGTATGATCTCTCGGCCGATATTACGATGACCAGTAGTAAGTAGTGTAAGGATTGGTTAATGAGTTTGAATTTGGAATTTTAGCCAATCAATGTATGTACGTGATAAAAACATGGTCTATAAACGTTAAAATTGAGTTCAACCATAATATGTTGCTCGTGCTTCATATCACAAGAAAAAAGTATCAAGAGAACTGTGATACGTGATGGGGTAATTGATTCAATGAATGATCTAAGGATCGTTGGAAGTGGATAGATCCAAGCTATCATCAAATATGTAAGTGAATAGATTAGTAAAAAAGGAGAAAGCAAAAAATAGTAAGTACTATCATCCGTTCTGCCAAAGTTTATGGAATTAGAGCAATTCTATTTATTATATGAGAATCTGGCTTAAAAACATAATGGTAAAAGAGAAAACATAATGGTAAAAAATTAAAAAGAGGGTCAAACAAAAATTGCTTTGAGGATTATTGACGATTTCTTATCAGAGGGCTGTGGTCCTTGCAAATACAACACCATCGACATAAAACAAAAAGAAACAGTAGAGAATTGTAAAACACAAAACTGGCACTCTCAACACGACATACAATTATGACGCAGAAAACAAACACTTTGAGCCCTGATGATGGTCTCAATAAAGTACGAAACGTGGCACGATAGAGATCTAAAACCTACGTCACACGAGACCGTATCTCACGATCTCCGAAAAAAACACAAAACTTTTCTATTTTCATGGATAGCAGAAAAATCGGAAATTATGTGGGATGTGCTACTCTCACATAACGAGGAAGGAAATTTCTCTGAAGGCGAGCCATTCCGCTTGGCTGGGTGGTGCTCCAACGGACGGAATTACTGGCACTGATGTATGCGAATAAATAACGTTTCGAAAGAACTAAAAAAGGCTTAACCCTATCAAAAAAACACAGGTATGGTTTTCCAGACAGTAAAGTAACCTTGACTATGTTGATGGACCCCCAGAACCATAATAGGTAATAGAGAACACTCGCAAAACTCTAAGAGAACGACGGTTGGGATGGGGATGGAAAGTTGGGTAAAGTTGGATTAAGGAGTCTGCGTTCGTAACGAATGCAACGAAAAAGACTGGCAAAATAAGCCACTTTGGATCGAACTATATTGGGAGTCGATAAATGCGACATGGTATGTGCGACAGGCCTCATCAGCAGCATATGAAAAAGAGTGGTAAGACGCGACGGCTTTTTTTTTCAAGCCACAAATGCTGGATGGCACATAAAAACTATGGTAGAAAAAGTCCTAACTGTCCAAGCTTGCTCACTGTTGAATTTTAACCTTGTGTTCCATGTTAATATCTATTTTATCCCGTTTGATCAAAAATTGACATTGCCAATTAATATTAGTTCAAACCAAAATCGGTCAAACATTTAATAATCTAAAACATAAAGGGACCTTTCCTGTAAGTGGACTTTATAATGAGACTAAAATACCAATTTGTCGTGGTAAAGTTCGACCAAGCTTGGTTTCCCATTACGGCACGACGTTTGGACACAATAATGCGCAAAGTAAAATAACAAAATAAATAAAAATAAAATAAATGGCGGAGATGAACTGTAAATGCACTGGGTTATACATAGACATACATAGTTTTTCTTATTATTATAGTTATTGTTTTAAAAGGCAGAATGTCCGGGGAAAAACAATGAGCAAGAGGTGGAATTGAGTATTGGAACGTCAAGCAATATAGTTGAATACACAAACAAAAATTTTAAAAATATGAGAAAATTAAAATTATGAGATAAAACAGTTATTATGACTTAATGGAGGGTAAGAAGTTACTTTATAAGAATGTTAAACACTTGTTAAACTATTTCTACTAAAAGGCCATACAAGTCCTACTTCTGGAGAATAATTTTTAGGAGTTTAAACTGCCCAAGCCGTACAGAATATTAATCAGGATGTTAAGGGAGTTCCAATAAAAAAACCTATCCGCATTTGGTTCTGAAAGTTTTCTTCAGGAAATAAGTCAAATGAAAACCAACTCCAATCTGCATAAATGGTGGAGCTGTGAAAGTATGAAAGTATCAAATCGAAAAATGCAGCACAACTTGCCACTTGTTTTAAGACATATGAAATCAAACAAAAAATATGATGTTTGTTGATCGACCTGCAGATAATCTATGTGGAGTTTCAATCTTCATGGAGGTCATTAGACAGGTGAAGAAAGAAGAAGACTAATTGTTGGGTTCATTGTTTTATTATAAATTATTGTTTTTGCAAATTTGTAACTATTTATAATTTTATATAGATGACTATTTTCACCATGTTAAATGTGTAAAAGTATGCTGGCCATGTGCTTCATAATCTTAAACTCAAGACGTTTTCACAATAGTTTTACCATGTTTTTCGTTTTCTGCACTCTTGGGAAAGTATGCACATTATTTTATTTTGTTAATTTTATATTACTTATTTTTTATATATTTTTTAATTTTTAATAAATAGGCCTTGATGATGGCACTATAAGTTGCCGAAAGCTTGGTAAACCCAACAATTAGTCTTCTTCTTTCTTCACCTGTCCAATGACCTCCATGAAGATTGAAACTCCACTTCAAACAAAAAATTTAAATGGAAGAAATTCTTGTCTGATAAGTTAACGTCCAAAGATCTATTGGATGTTTTTGACGGGGGGGGGGGATCACTTTGCACTTGACCGTTAAAACTCCAAGGCCTGAGCCGGGATTTGATTCTAGAATGTCTAACATGAAAAATTCGAGAATCGTAAAAACTTCTTTAATAAAGTGGGTTTACATACGTGAATACCAAAAGCCGAAACGTCAATTGATTTGGTTTTTTTTCTTTGCTTGCACGTCAAAAAATGAGCTATTTCTTGGCCCCAATACAGGCTGAACATATTAAAGAAGCTTGGCTATGAAATCGTAGCAGATTCACATTATTCTTCTGAACTGTCCTATACAGACTTCCAGTTTTTCGAAGCGTGAAAAACGTTGTTCGAGAATAAGTTTTGTAAATTTGTTGTCCTTTTTTGGTCTTGCCTTATACCGTGGCACCATTATTTTCAAATACGATATTTAAAAAAACGCAAAGATCAGACTATAATAAACAACTAGACAAAGAAAGATAAAATAATTTGAACAATTTTTTAATTTGTTGGTCAATTTGTATTCATTTGCTAACAGTTAAAAAATTAATATTTCCTGTGTTTACCGATCAATAGTTTAGAGTTAATTCCATTAATTTCAATAGCAAGCTTACCTTTGAAACATCTCACAAAGGGTAATTTATGCGAACATGGTCACTAGGTTACAATGTTGACCGTACAGCGGAACAATGGACTTAACGACATATCAATGTGTCATCAGTAAAAAAATCGAAATTTGTTTTGAGTTGATGATACATACATGACAATATCGAATGTGTTAGCGTTTTTCCAAACCGATTTTCCTGAAATCAAATTTAAACGACGGTTTGTTATCAGTCGAAAAAGGTTTCTATTGTGTAATTGACGGGGGTAAATTTGAATATAAAACCCGTTTTAAAATAAGGCAGCGCCATTAGGTACAATTTTCGTGATTGATTGTATGAACTTTCTTTTCACGTTCCTACATTCTATCATTTCGGCAAACGTTTTCCTTTTTGAAACGGTTAAGAAAGACGTGAAATTGAGATTAAGATGAGCTCATATTTTCTATTATCAAATATTTATCTCTGTTATCATAAATTTAAAAAGGGTCGGGTAATTGTAATATATACTCCCTAAGGCCGTCTTATTATTGTAGATGGTTTGCTTTTGAGGCAAAATGGCGGCGATGCTTCTTCCCTTTGTGGCAGCGAGATCCACTCAGGGACTTAAAGCTCGAGGATAAACTTATGCAAAGACATAGCTCGGGTCTTAGGGCACTCCTTGACATGGTTAAGCCCCTTTTCCTGAAATATTTGGCCCTGCCCCAACAACTCAACAGGAACTTTTCGCTAAATTTCTTTAACTTTGATATCTTCAAATATAATAACAGCTTTTTAAAAAGATATCTTCTTATATTTTATCCCTGTTTATCATTTCGCATTTTTTTCATTATCGTTTTCATACAGGTTAACAAGAGACAAGTTTTACAAAACTTTGGTTCAAACCCTTGTGAGCGGTGTTACTCTTTTTTAACCTCTTTAATCGCATTGTTTATCAATATTAGCCAGATAGTAATGAATTGTATCTTTTTTTTTGGGGGGGGGGAAGGGGTGCGTGAAAAAATACCACCGACGACCGTAGGAATCGAACCCACGATCGCGGAGCTCTACCAGCCGAGAGTAACGCTGGCCACTTTCCAATTGTCCAAGAAAGGTTCAATCAACCTATCGACCTTAAGCCCTTTCGCGTTATTTTTCAGGGTAAGAATAAATTTTTGGCACAATAACACAGTAGTTTACTGAAGCACCAATTCAGAACGTCTGCAAAACCCCTAAACTTAACGAAGAGATCTAAACAATGATGGAGAACTTCGGTCCTATGCGCCAGGTCGTTGTGCCGACACCAAAAGTTATGTTTCTGCTTGTCCAACCAATTTTCACTTCATATCATCAATGGGATCTTAAGTAGGATCTTAAATTTTTTTGGCTTGATCAACGTTTTCATTTATTTAATCTTTTTCTGTAATATTTTGGTTGAACTGAAAAAGTTAGTGTCACGAGCGCGATTCGAACCCACAATCATCGGCTAAATACACCGCTGCCCTAACCACTTGAGCTGTCGTGACTTCGATCCACTCTGATCATCCATCCCGCTCGTGAAACTTTTTCAGTTCAACCAAAACCTTACATAAAAAGGTTAAGTAATTGAAAGAAGTAATTTGGTCAATAGACCTTTGAGTTTTCCTTTATGAAAATTGGACAGTGTTTTGGATTGAGGATAATCCAACATTAGATCCAGCGTATAACATCTTGCCATTGTGAGATTAAAAAAGTTAAATTGTTCTATAAAATTGGAGGTCAACCTTTACTCTAAAACAATCTAAATGGATTTAAATATTTCAAATGTTTCTCATTCGTTATTAACGTCGAGTTTAATTATCTACATTTACCAGTCCGCGGAAAAGCCATTTTCCTCTTTTAATAAGCTAGGACTGAATTATAATTTTCTTATTTATGTTTGCCAACGGTCGGTCTGAAAAAATAAGTTTAAGTGACATAAACGAAAAAGAAAACCAAAAGAAAAATTCATTTTTAATTAAAAACAATGGCAAAATTTTTCAGAAACTGATTTAACCTATTACTTTTTGTAATGTCTAATATTTTATCGAAACGATTTTCAAATGGGTTTTTTCATAAAATCGAATGCACTTGGCGAATCTGCCAATAAAAATATAAGTTACGATTTAACAAAAATAAATTATCTTAATGTTTGAAAGCAGAGCTTATGCTAAAACAAACAGGTTTACTTTTTTCAAGGTTGAATAGTTTAGAAAAAACCATGGTGGCACAAGTAAGTTATCAATTACTGTTGTTTTTAGTTCTGTTGCCTAATACCCCCGCAAAACTGTGATTCGACTATTTGACCATTTATTAAACAAATTAATTACGTAACCAATTAAAAGACTAGTAAAAGTTTATTTATTTTTGCCTTGGAAATGGAAATGTGTTTGAACATCTTTTCTTCTTTGCAGGTTGGATGGCTGAGAGCGGAAGACCAAACCGTTTTGAGTCTCGACACGCGGGTCGTCACGCACAACTTCCGCGTGAGCGTCAGTCACGAGCCGGACAGCGAGACTTGGAGGCTTCACATCCGGCAGGTCAAGTACTCAGATCGGGGCTGCTACATGTGCCAGATCAACACGAACACAATGAAGAAGCAGCTTGGCTGCCTCGACGTACACGGTGAGCCATCTCAAACCTATTACAGATAAAAGCAACAACAAAAATATAGAATAGAAGAAAGAGAGGGCTTGTAACTCTGATATGCCAAGACATGGACGTAGGGAAGGTGTAGGTAACCTTAGCCCGGGAAGTGGAATCGTTCTTAAGGAAGTTAAAGTATGTCATATACATTGCTGTATATACTGTGCCGGAGTTACATTGAAGTGTCGACACTCATTAGTTGGATGTAATGTCACACTGCATAAAATTTGACTGAAAATTCATTATGACGCTGGATTGATTTATTCAACTGAAATTTCAAGATTATGCTATTCGACGCCAGTAAGAGAGTCATATACATTGACAGGCAAACAATTTCTCCCAAACGATTTTTTTTTCATTTTCTCGATAAAAGAAAATTCTGCCCTTAATTTGTTTCATTGTTTTTACCAATAAATATTTGTTTATGCTATGTTGTATATTGGGAATATCAATTAGACGTAAATACACTTAATCCTTAATCCAAAACAAGGATAAAGAATTTTTCAATGCTTACTTTTTATGGAATTTAAAATATTTATACAGAATCATTTAAATTCTGAAGCAATAAACTGTTTAGTTTCATCTTTGTTTTGTTAATTTCAATTTTTAAACTTAAAAATGCCAGTGATGAGGATGTTGCGGGTGGTGTGGCACTTATTGATGATGGACGTTCCATCAGGTATGCGGCTATTGCCAACGGGGTTCCCGACGAAACTCGGCGAGATGCCGTTATGTGTTTTCGAGAAACTGGGTCCTACCACAGAAGGCACGGTTCTGGACGCCCTAAGGTAACAGAACCACAGGATGACCATTTTTTAACTTTGTGAAACCGGCACCTTACTACCTAAGCGATTCATCAGCTCGAGGATGTTCGAGGTGTCCAAATTTCTGAACGCACTGCTCGAAGAAGATTAATGGACTGATGGCTGTTCGCACCGTAAGAGGACCAGAATTGACGAGGACACAGAGTTGCACGGCTCGCATTTGCTCGAGAACACAGCCATTAGTCTTTTGACGATTGTTTTTCTGTACTTTTTACTGATGAGTGTATATTTACTCTACAATCTCCAGATAGGGGTGAAATAGTGTTGAGAAGGCGAAATGAAAGGTGCGAAGTCTGTAATTTTGCCCACAGCCAACCTTTTCAAAGTAGCTCAGTGATGGTGTGCGCAGGAATTCCGATGGAGAGTCACACAGAGTTGGCTGGTGTTCGCGGATGGTCTTTGACGGCCACTCGCTATGTGGATGAAATTTTGGAACATCTTGCTTTCCCTATCCTCGACGAAATCAGCGACAATCCTATTCTAAAGCACGATAATGCCCGTTCACATGTCGCTCGCATAGTACAAACGTAACTTCAACAGCATAACTTCAGGGTCTTAGCCTAGCCAGCCCGCCCGTTCTCCAGACTTCGTGAAGAAGAGACATTTCCAGACTGGTCGGAAGTATGCCGAGGCATCTTTGATATGCCTTCGATAAAAATCTAAAACAAAATTAAAACAAATTTTATCTGTCTGTCTTTTTTTTCATTTTCTTAGCAATTTACTTTTTTCTACTCTTTTAGACAAATAAACAATTATTAAACGTTAAAAAACAGGAAACTTTGATTAATATATAAAAACATGTACAAATAAAGTTATATACAAGAGGGTGGAATTTTTTGCCTGTCGGCGTATTTCGCCAACATACGCTTCGAAGAATTTGATTATTTGACAAAGTCCCAAAACAATTTGGAGGAGGGTAGCACCACAATATGATTAAGGGTGAAAGGATTTCTCCTGCTTCTTTGGAAATTTAACACATACCGGGTTGGTTGATATCAACCTTTTTTCATTTCGGCAGGATCCAGTTGAGAAACTAAGATTCGATGTATTTCCTGCTTCCTTTCATTCGCTATTTTAAAATAAAGTTAGGGCATTCTTCTTGACCGAGTTATTTTCAATGTTTAATCATTCGCACCCTTGTTCTATTCTAAAATGATCCGTGATGGTATGGATCCATATCCCGCAGAAGGGTTAGGGTGTGATACTCTTTTGTATTTGAGATGCACCAGGTTTTTACTTTTCCCGCGCCCTATGTAGCATCAATTCAATACTACTAGTACACCGGTGAATACAAAATGATCAAGAAAGGTTATAATTTGACCAGGTTATAATGATCTATTTTTTTATGACTTTCTTGTGTTGATATGTAACACCATAATCCGACATTAGCTGTGGAGGTCCATATGCCTCTGTTTAGAATCTGCACATACCGACATTTCTCAGAAAATATCGATCGATATTTCTCTATTGTCCAGTGAATACGGCGGGTAGTGTTCAATGTTTGTTATTCAGATTTACATACGGATATCAATGAAAAATTATAAAATCCGATGTTACTCTGCCAAATTGAACGTTTCGTACCTGCGTATATCCATATTTCTTCGCCCCTATGGAGTGAGGTGTGTAAATAACAATAAATTTAGTTAAGCATGAGGTATAGGATGAATCTGTGTGATTCATGGCAAATTTGTAAACCCTGTTACTAGATGCATGGCTTACTAGCCGAATGATCTAATTTTCTATAGCCCCGGAGGTAAAATTCGACAGGATGACTACGGCTCTCACCTAGTTAAAATAATCCTCCAATGACTCTTAAAATAATTACATATCAACCAATTTTATTGTAAATTAATATTGAAAAAAAAATCTAAACGTACTCTATAGTATTCGGTTCTACATTTTTTCGTTTTATACATGGATTTTTTATCCTTAGCATCATAGAATTTGAACTAAATTGTTTGCAAAATTTAAAAAAAATCTTTCCTCTGTCAGTATGCATAAGTGACTTTGATGGAGTTATGGCGTAAACAATTCAGACTGAAGTGCAAGTTCACGTCGATCACGCTTACTTTTACATGCTTCATTCGGTTGCTGGTTTACCATGAATTTCTCTTTAGGATCGTATTTTTCACGCGAAAAATTTTTCCTTATGCAAATATTTTTTGCATTGTACATGAACTTATTTTTACTTCATTTATTTGAATCTAGATTGGGTAATTTGTGTTTGTGGCATTACGGGCGTTATAGAGAAAGCTACCCATTGGCAGCCGTTCTGGATTAATGAAATGATATTAATCATTTAAGAGATTTAAGAGACTCTTAACCATATTCTTTTCAGACTTTAGTGGTAATTGTGGAGAATAGAGTAATTGTATTTGTGCGTTAATGCGATTTTGTCATTTACTATGAAAACGTCTGAAATATGTTAGTCTTCTATCAAATGTAAGTCCTAAATAGTTAACTTTGTCGGACTGAGGAACAGGTTCATTGTATGGGTATAAGCTAGGACAAGTCTCACGACGGAGTGTACGTTGATACGTTGTGACTTTGAAGGATTAAACTTTATTTTCCAAAGATTGTTCCATTTTTCAATTGTTGATATGTGGTTTTGTAACATGAGTGAAGCTTGTGTAGAAGAGGGATGACTTGTTAATATCTGCGTATGTGGCGGTGCATTTACATGAACTTAAAAAAAAAATACAGCCAAAAATTACAGATTTTCTTAAACGTTTTGTAAACAAATTAGTGTGAATTCTGAAATGTTAAGCTTTATAAACTCGTTTACGAAACACAAGAATTTGCAGTATTACAAAAATGAGAAGACAAATGAATTCACGACTTAGTCCTAAGTAAAAAATTATTTGGAGATCGTGAGATGCGGTCTGGTGTGACATACGTTTTAGAAAAACATTTTCTTTCATCTTCAGGGCCTGGGGTTGAAGATGATCCTAATAAAGATCAAAATGTTGGCACGACAAAGAAAATGTTTTTCTAAATCCTACTTCACACCATCTCACGATCTCACGGTCACTAAACACCACACATTTCTACCTAATTGCAGATTGCAGTCTTCTAGATTTATAATATTTTCGAAGAGATTTAGCCTTAAGGTACAATCTGTGGATAAATCGACGAACTAAGTATGCAATAAGGATTAAAGGTAGAAGAATTTGGTCTCAAAATCAAGTGGACTAGTCCCAGGACATGGGGAGCACTTAAAATATCACTGATGCCGAAGCCATTGCAGGTAAGAGATGTTCTCATATCAATCTGTTCAGTAAATTCAAAAATATAGCTGTCATGACAGAAATCCAAGCAACAATCACAGATGGTCAAGGATGGCGTTGAATTTCAAGGCCAAACTAAATAGCTAAACTGGAGTCACTATGTACAGAGTCCAGAAAATAGAAATAAAAGGAAGCATAAGCCACTATAAGACAAACAGGTAACACTTAGCTGATAAGTCTCTTACGAGATCTCCCAATAAAAGAATTGGAATGGAGCTGCCTTAAAGATTTACAATGAAATAGATTTTTTAATACATAAAACAAATAGAAAAAGGAAGAATCTTAACCGGACATGTGAGAAAAGTTGGTATTTCCAACATATTTCTGTAGATTCTGGAAGGAAACAGAGAAAACCGTAAGAAACTTATTATCGCATTATGATTTTTTTCACATTCAAAAAGTCTTTTGGGATTAAAGACTACCAGGAGCCACCATTACAATGATGAAAAGTAGTTAATGGCGCAGCGTACTATAGCTACAGAACAGAGGGAACAATAGCCCTTAAATGATGTTATGTAAGCCTTTTTTTCCCCACCACATTTTCACTGGTTCTTTAAAGAACTTTCCACTTATAAAAAAAATTATGTGCACAAAAAAAAAACGTTAGGTTAATAAGATGAAATGCAGGCTTGAAATTCTGTAAAAGCGAGAAATGATGGGTTCATCTACGCGATACTTATCAAATATTATTAATTTTAAGTCTCAAGAAATCCCAAGCATTTTGCCACCGTGTGGATCTGTAGGAGGAATTGTTATAAACTAGGTGGTAAACAAACCAGAGTGTCTTTTGATATATTGTATTGCCAAAAATATTTCTACAATTGAAAGAGAAGAATGCGATGACTGGGCTGTGGCGAGATTGGAAGGGGACTTAATTGTGTTGCTTTCCCCCTCTAATCGTGCTTATATTCCAGTTCATATGATTGCTCGACAGACAAGGACTAAAACCAATTGAAACGTGAGTGTTGAGTGGTATATTTCAACGCGTGTCCTAATTTATGGGATGATCGGATGGGGTACATGCCTCATGTGCCCCATACTTAACTTGTGCCAATTAAACCCTACAAATATAAATCCATTAGATTTCGTGGTCCGATTGTCCAAATAACTTTTTTCCAGTAATTAATCTTTATGAAAGGTATTGGTTGAGATAAAAAAGCCAGTGTCACGAGCGGGATTCGAACCCATGACCTTCGGCTAAATACGCCGCTGCTCTACTACTTGAGCTATCGTGACTTCCAACCACTCGGACACTAACTTCCCATCACAACCCAACCTTTTGAATTTTCCCTCCTTTTTGCCGTTTTTCTAAAGTCTATAATGAGGATTCGATTCTCGGCAACAAATGAAACGGCCACGGAGAGCTTTCGTGAAGATATAATTCATTTTACTTATTAAATCCATTAGATTTCGCGGTCCGATTGACCAAATAACTTTTTTCCGTTAATTATTCTTTATGGGAGGTCTGATTTTGAATTACATTTCCCACGGAGCTTCTGCGCTCTCGACGCCGATCTATGGATATCCCCTTCATCACACACGCCCCTCGACGCTAGTCGCCAAGCGATAAAATGTAACCGATTATGGATTTTTGGTCCGAGTCGCTAATCCTTGAGTATTATACTAACGAGAAAATTATATTCGTAGGTCTTTATGAAAGGTATTGGTTGAGATAAAAAAGCCTGTGTCACGAGTGGGATCCCGAAAATTCGAAAGGTGAGGTTCACTTGGGAAGTTGATGTCCGAGTGGATCGAAGTCACGGTAGCTCAAGTAGCGGCGTATTTAGCCCAAGGTCATGGGTTCGAATCCCGCTCGTGGCACTGGCTTTTTTATCTCAACCAATACCTTTCATAAAGACCTACGAATATAATGTTCTCGTTAGTATAATACTCAAGGATTAGAGACTCGGACCAAAAATCCATAATCGGTTACATTTTATCGCTTGGCGACTAGCGTCGAGGGGCGTGTGTGATGAAGGGATGAAGGGGATATCCATAGATCGGCGTCGAGAGCGCAGAAGCTCCGTGGGAAATGTAATTCAAAATCAGACGAGACACAAGTAGGGCCTGCCCCCACATTAATCAAACAGATATATTGTTTTGGGACAAGAGAGTGTTCACCCGGGGGAAGCGTCCTCGAATAACCAAGAATACAGCAATCATAAACTCCAACCGTTCGATCACTCCGTGTACAACGGGAACAACGCCAGTTCGCAATTGGGGACAAACAGTAATTAACACTTCTGAACTCTTTTCTGTTTAATGGACGGAATATCCTATCTCTATATAACTTAATGTAAGTAGGAACATTTTTTCATTCTTTTTAAAAAGATTGAACAACATACTCACTCCACCATTTATCTTTTCTATTAGTTGGGTTTTTCGTCTCATCTCAACAGTTTTTTCCTAAATACCAATCCGTTTCATTTTACTGATAGATCTACTCAGAACATTAACGCTATAGCAAAAATCAAATGGATTATCTGTTAAAAACGAATATATCGATCCTAATATACATAACACCCTAATAATTTCGCAATCTAATTTTGAATTTTAATCTTGCTTGCTGCTCTTGGCTTACTATTCAATGAAAATTTGTATCACATCATCATATGAAAGTTTTTGTTTTAGTAGTTCTGGAGGTATTCACAAGTTTCTCTTTTTTATCTAGAATTGAAGTCAAAAACGTATGTTTATTTATTATATTTTTCTGTGTCTTGTCCTACATTTTGACTACAGCCAAACATCTTCAAACATCTTCAATGCTAATGCCTTATACTTTTCCATAAAAACAGTATGAATAGAAAATTTGGAATTATGAAGATCTCTACGCAGATAAAGAATTTTTTTTTAAATTTTCAATTTTTCTCAGGTCTCATTTGTCGTTTTCTTGCCAAATGGCCAAATTGATTAAAATTAAATGGTTGTACTCGCCACACTCATATGACAACTTACGTCGACAATATTTTGAAAAAAGTATTCAACAGGAAGAAGGAAAGTTCGGACGATTATGGCAAAAGTATACTTTTTAAGCTTTAATATAATTTCTTGTGTTTTTCAATAACAGTAAAAAAAAGGAGTCACTCGATATTAAGAAAGGCTATAGTTCAGTGAGATAAAACAGATTCAAAATTAATTGATGATAAGTATCATTAACTTATTAAAAATCTGCAAAAGTATTAAAACATTAAAATTGTGTGGGGATAATAAAAGGAAAAAATAAACTGTGACTTGATAAAAAATATTCTAATGATGGTTTTATGAAGTCCCATGGAGTGATACCTGGTACCTATTCATTTTTCATGTAGTTTGTTCATGTAAGGTCGATTTATTTTTTTCGACCTCGATTCGACATATGTCGAATTCAAATTCTTAATTATAAATGAGAACTCCCAGTTTTCACATTTTTCTTTGAGAATAGATTTTTTGGCGAGAAAAATGAGCACTGATTTATTAAAATCGGTCCAATAGAACGGGAGATATGATTTTTGAAAATAGCCTGTATGCCGTTCTAGTGCGTTAGGTCGAAACCACTTTATTTGGACTTCTACTGCAAATATTTTGAAGAGGAGTGGAAAATCAGCCAAAATAGAGAGAAAGCCTGAAAGCTTACTAAATTTCATATATATATATCATACTCATTTTCATATATATATATATATATTTATACTCATAATAAATCATTAACATTTAGTATTATCTTGTCATTGAAAATTATGTTAAATATTTTAGATTACAAAGACATTTATGTAAACGAGTGGTGATATTTCAGAATTCTTCCCAACCCCATACTTGCAGTTTTCAAGAAACTATTTAGAGCACTTTCGGAAGTAATATTTGTCTTTTTATTTCTTTTTTTAAGAGGGTTCGTAACAGCAGAGGTCATATCAACCCCCTGGGTGCCGATGTTTTTGAAAAAAGCCCATTTGTAAATATGCCGGGTTCGAACCCGAGACCTTTACCTTACAGTGGTGAGCACCGTGTCAAAGCCTAAACCGACGCCCTCAGTCTTTTCTTTATAACACAGCATTAGGCAATGATTTAAGTTTAAGAAAACAAATTAATAAATTATTTTTATTTGTTATGTAGTGACCCATCTAAAAGTAGTTTTATTGCTACTATCCTTTCTTGTCCGTTAATCTTGCCTCTACAAACGTATACTCTGTAAATTTATATTTTTTATTGTTTGGGTGTACAGGCGGGTTAGCAAAAAGCACACTTTTGGTCTTTACTGACTTTTCCGTACTATTTTCGTGCCTTCCTCAGCAGCCTACCTAAAATAATTTTTTTTTATATAATAATGTAATGTGTTGATTTTTAATAAATTTGTATTTAAATTAATTTAAAGTACTGCATTTTAGATGATCACTAGATGACAATTTTATAAAACCATGTACCACTCCATGGGCGTTCATAAGATTATTGCAATATTCTTTATTAAGTCACAGATTTTAGACTGTTTCCCTTTAGTATCCCTCTGTATATATAAATTACTAAACAAACTAATATTTTACAGAAAAAGAAACTACGGATATAATTGCTATATGCTACACAAAAAAGATGAAAGTAGTGAACTTCTTTCAACAATTGTGTTTTATTTATTACTCCAGAACTGAATTAAAAATATAATAAAAGCAACTTTACAATACAGGTGGAAAGTTAATAATAAAATTACATCTATATAATGAAAATTTATTGTGAGAATAACTGTTGAATGTCGATTATAAGCGTAATAGGGGGATTGTTTTATTTTTGTCCTGCTTTTGTCGCGCATAGGTATTCTTTGCTCAAAATATAATTAACTGAATTATTTTTATTAATTAACAAGAGATATTATATAATTAGTGCATATTAATTTAAAAAATATGAACAGGAATATATTTTTTTAACTAAAAATAAATATTGTTTAAATTGAAATAAAGAAAACTGTCACAAAGCGTTACGCAACATACACACAAAATTTCATTTAATTTGGTCAATGGGTTTCGAATTATGTAATACAGAAAGGAAGCATTTCTCGTTAGAAAAGGTTTTTGTACTGATCCCATTAAATTATTCCTTATCCCTTGTTTTCTATCAATAATAATCTGTCTGTTTAGAAATTACGGCTATTAATACATAAATATTAGGATACTTTAATTAATTCAATATAGCGGATATAAATAAAACATTGTAAATCGCAAATTGGCTTTTGAATAAATTAAAAGTTTGTTTAACCTATTAAAGCTAAGCATAACGAGATTTTTCAAACAAATATTAATTATAAATCGTGTATAATCAAGATATTACCAAATAAACATAGTAGGTACAAAACAAAGCGACTTTACATTTTAACCTATTAAAAGTCAAACAATGATATTTGATTTATTCATGTCCGTATTTATAAGCATAAACCCCTTTCACGGACTTCAAGTATGCTGCAAGAACAAATGTTTTAATGATATTTATTAGTCCTAAAATTACCACGTCCATGTATTATAACAAAGCAATCAGATTCATTCATCTCAACAAAATTTATATAATTGTTTTTCCTCTTATGACATGTTTATTTTTATTTTTTTTCAAACTTCAATAATTCGTTTGTTTGTTCAATTGTTCGTTCGTTCAATATAATATCATAGATTAGAAATTTTCATGAATAACAAATTAATAAAATAGTTATTTTAAAAAATACATAAATTAGCAACAGACAAATAAATTGTATGTTGTACTGATTTTTTTTCTGGTTTGATTTATAAATATGTATTTGTGAGCTCACAACTTTTGCTCACAACCACAAGTCTAACTTACTGAAAGCAGGCTGTTTAATTTTTTTTATTATTTTTTTTACGAGGGTATTTCAACTACAAGATTATATGAAACCTCGGGGTGCTGATGTTTTTGAAAAAAATCCCATTTGTAAGGATGTCGGGTTCGAATGCAGGGCCGTTGGATTCGAACCCTGGATCTTTACCTTACAGTGATGATTGATGATTAACCGTTACATTTCTTGGGAAACGTCTAGTGTTTCGTTTATTACAACATCCTGTTCGATCATGTTCAGTATGAATATTGGTTACGCAAATTTTGAAGCATGTAATGTTAACAGTGTGTAGAGATTAGTGACCGTTAATCGATAGTTATTCAGATATCGTGGCACTCTCAACACGACACGCAAAGATGGCACAATTACACAGAAGACAAACACTTTGAGCCATGAAGATGATCTCAATAAAAGATCGAAACGTTGGCACGATAAAGAAAATGTTAACAGTCTTCATGGTCACGGTTATGGAGATTACGCTTGAAGCTGTATATCGCATTATTTGTTATGCCATGAAATTGAGTTAACTGTTAAAGTTATACATTGTTTTAATTAAGGTTTTGGTTGAGATAAAAAAGTCAGTGCCACAAGGGGGATTGGAAAAGGAGGGAAAATTGAAAAGGTGCGGTTTCGATGGGAAGTTGGTGTCCGAGTAGTTCGAAGTCACGGTAGCTCAAGTGGTAGAGCAGGTTCGAATCCCGCTTGTGACACTGACTTTATTATCTCAACCAAAACCTTAATTAAAGATTAATTAATTTAAAAGAATTTATTTGGTCAATCGGACCACGAAACCTAATAGATGATATATATTGTATTAAAAAATGTAAGGATTCAACGTTTTTTTATCTTTCAATGTGGGAAAACTTTAATTACATAAACAGTATCCCTTGCATATAATTAAGGAAAAATTGGGCTTTATGCCGGTTGCGGTGCACAAAAGACGTGTCGGTATAAATTTTCACGGCCGGAAAATAAATCAGGGGGAATTTTCCAAGAGCAAGGCTGAAAACGCAGTGCCTCGTTAGAAGCGATCCTAGCGCGAATCTGCATAATAACATACGCCAGGCCCGATATTTACTCTAGACGAGTCATTAGCAGACTTTCCGCGCCTTCTCTTTGACTCGCGTCTCACCTCGACGCGGATGAAATAAATGGGAAATTCTGGTGAGTTAATTGGATCCAGATATGAAACACAACTGCAGAATGAATTAGGAGGAGATCAATCTTGTGGGCCGTACGTTTAAAACACCATCGAAGTTCTGTGTTTATGCTCCTTAAGAAGAAAAAGCACTGGCGTGATTACCATCCTTCGACGGAGCATCATCTCCAAATCGGCTTAAACTTAACGTAAACAAGATTGTTCTAATTAATTAACGTTTTAAGGGCTCGCAAGCTCTACCTTGCGGTTAGGGAGGGAATCTACCTTATCTAATAAAAAGATGCATTTACAATATTTGCTTTTCCCATACAAATTGGACAGATCATGCCTTGGTTGAAATTAATTTGTTCTAAATTAGATCAACTACACAATATCACTAACAGACAAATTTATTATTACATTGGAAAGCTTTTTCATAAGATTTTATTGTTGATTATTTGTTTGCTACTGTTGACATTACTTAAAAATGGAAATCGTTCGCGAGTGTATAACATAACTTAAATTACATAACCGGCCTCTTTTCAGTACTATAATATTTTTGGAATTCCTTCATTTTTTATTATTTTATTTGTACCTTATACATATTTGTGGGGTGTTTAGTGACCGTTACTTGTGTGTCGTAGGTTTAAAAAAACATTTCTTTATCATGCCATCGTTTCGATCTTTATTGAGATCATCATCACAGCCTGGGATTTATAAACATTGTTTAAATTATACAAATATATGTAAGATGTGAAAAAATGAATTTATACAATATAGACATTTTGGAAATCACAGTATTTGTACTCACTCAAAGTGTTACACAGAAAACAAATACTTAAAACAATGTTTAGAAAATGGTTTTTTAAACCTACGTCAAACTAGACAGCATCTCACGAACTCTAAATAATATTACACATATTTATAAATCTAATTACTTAATGTTAACACTGCACCCGGAGGACGTATGCTAAAATTTGTGGACTTCAGTGTGAGGGATTAAGAGGCAGGAGATCTCGAGGTCATCATCGACGATGGGTTCAAGGATAAGAATTTGAAGAGAAGGCGGGAGCAGTAGGGTTAGGATGGATCGAGAGGTTGGTGTGAAACTTTTGAAATCGAGAACGGATCAGTTCGATCATAAAAGGAATGGTGAGGTCGTTTTGGATAGGGAAGTTAGTGATGTGGTAAGGAGTTTTGACGATTTGTCTGAGTACTTTTCTGTAAGGGTTAAATGCGCTGGATGTAGGATAGCTTGGTAGCACCACTCTATATGCCCAATGTGGTCGCAGTAAAATCTGACGTAAAGTTAATTTAGTGTATCGGTCAACACGGATTTCAGTCCTAGAAATGTTCACAGTTGTCCACCCATGTCTTCTGTTAAGTTGTCTGTTAAATCTTGTGTGTGGATTTCACCTCAGTCTGCTGACTAGGTAGAGTACTAAGTATTAAACTTGAATGGAAATCACCATCTCTTTATTGTTGATGTACAGTGGAAGGCAAGGTTTATTTTGACACTGACAATTCAATCTTGTCCTCCTTTTTTTGCACTATTATTCGATAAGCTCAAGATGTTCTTGGATGTTGGAGGAAGCAGGGATAAGATTCAGAGGACAAAATTGAGTTTTCGTCCGGTTAGGTGGTTTAGTAGTACGACTAGTATAAGGGTGTATAGCTAGGTCAGCAGAATAAATAATACATAGGATGCGACCTAGAATGCTCCCTTGTGGGACGCCGGCTTGTACCTGTCTGACTTCTCATTACTGCACAAGAGCGTTAGCCAGCGAAGTGCTTTGACTACGCTGTCGGCGACCCTCGAATGCGTGAGGAATGGTGGATGGGGGCGGGTGCTTGTCGGTAGCGGCCCTCTGAGCTGCCTTTACCGTAGGCATGGTCTCCTCTAGGAGGTGGGTAGAGATTCCACTAAAATCGAAACCGCGGCCGGAGCGCATCCTGAGGTTTCGACGCTAGTGGAGCCCCTACACCCAGAGAGATATAGTTGTCGTCTCTATCTAGGGTGTGCGTGGTAGACTTGACAGATGTGTTTTGACCACTTTTTGGGTATCTCTTTACACGGGGCACTGGTCAAGTGTAAAACGTTAACCAACTCCTCGGAAGAGGCAAGCGGGAGAAGTCGACATGTCAGCAGCATGCTGCAGAATGATGTGGGCTTCTACAACGAACCTCAGCGGAAGAAGCAGATTTTCCTTGTGCGGAGGTGAGTCGCTTCTAACTTGAGAATCTAAACGTGTGATAAGGCCTGACGGCTAAGTGGGCACGCTAGAACCTCAATGTTACATGACATTGCGACCCCAGTGGAAAACGAATAAAGGTATAATAAAACCAAGACAGAAATTCGTGAGTTAATTAATTAACTTTTTTATAATAATTATTATAAAAATATCACCGAAACAGCGGAAAATCTCTAGGGATAGATTACAATTCAGTAAACAATTTATTACCTCGTTTTGCTCTTAATAATGCGAATTAATTATCTGATCTCGTAGGCATAGAGTGAATCTGATCCGTGTGAAGAGCAGTTTGAGGTGTTCAACGCTTGTTAGAGATGGTGAACGACGTCTAACCCGAATCTTTATCATGTCTCATAAGTGTTCTATGAGATGCACGTCAAGAGAACGTTCTCGCCAATTCATTATCGTAATGCCCTACATCCTCCAAGCGACAACTCGAGCTACATGCAGTCGAAGCATTCTCATGCAGTAACATGAAGATGATCCCAATAAACGGAGAGATGTAACTTCGTGCAGTTAAGATCCATTCGGTATGATAATCATTTCGGTACTGGTGATTACAACCCATACCATGACTGACTGTCTTTGAAAAGGGCATGACTTACGGATGACAAAAAGCGTTATGTACGTCTTCTCCGCACACTTCGTTCGCCAAACATCTGCTCTATTTCAAAAGAATGTAAAAACATTCACAAAAGATTGTTAAAACGAGAGGCTTTAAACATAATTTTTTAGAAATCTTTCAAATTCCCACAATGCAAATAAGTCGAGGAAATTATAGATTGGTCTTGAGAAACAGAGAACATAGTGTTCACGCTTTAAAAAGTTTGTTTGTCTTTGTCGTAGTTTTTTCCGTAAGTGTCCGAACATTCGTTATTCCTTTTGTTGCGGACTTTTTGCAAAGCCCTGTTTGACGTGAAATGTAATTAGTGACCCAAGGGTCTCATTTAATTGAATTTAAACAATTTGGAAATTCGTCAAGTATACGGCGTCTGGCAAATTGTACTTCTTGAGATTAGATATTTATTCTAGTTACCGGAAGGATTGAAGTTTTGACAGTCGATTTTACTTTATTTTTTAGCTAGTGGCCTCCTTACACTCCTAACTCAAACTTTTTCCTTTCTTTGTGATTTAATAGTTCTGCACGTGACGGTGGATTTTTTATTCTAGAGTTGCAGGAAGACAGAACTAGTTTTATTGTCTATTTCAGAATCATCTTTCTTTTGAACTTATTCTACTTTAGCACTTAGCCTTTTAACTTTCAATTTTTTTAAAACTTTTCTTCAATAAAAATAGCCAAATAGCCACCATAAGATTTGAACATATTATATTTTGGTTGATAATATTTATGTATACCTCTCTTTAAGGCGATGAGACTATAATGCTCGTTAAGTCAGGTGAAATTCCCTACAAATTATTACAAATTTTTTTTTGACAGTTGAAAACATCTATTATGGAGGACTTACAATTGGATGAAAATCGTTCAGGGGGTTGGCCTCAGCTCTAAGTGGGTTTAAGCCGATTTAAGTCCCCGTACGTCCTAAGTTAAAGACCTTATCTCGGTTTTGTCCAGTTTGAAAAGGTTTAACGTCCTTCATTCGACTCAGAGCAACAAGCTTAAATCACGACGACAATCTCTGATGATATTTTCAATCATCGTTTTATTGCAAACATAGAATTCTCTTTATAACAAGTTATTGAAACATAAACATGGCACTTTTTAATTTTCTTATTGTTTTAGAAAATTTAGGACAAAATATAGCAGAGTGTTTATCATTAAAAAATGAAAGAAAAGAAGCTCTATGGTTTTGTTCTGTCAGATGCGTTTCAACTTCTCGCTATATTCAGAGCTGGGCCAAAAAAATCCTCATCAGATCTGATAACAAAGCTGCTATTAAAGTATTAAAATAATCACATCAAAATTAGTCACTGAATGAATTCAAAATCTCCGAAACTTGAGAAAACAACAACCTGATGATATCTTGGGTTCCAGGGCACAAAGGAATTTTGGGTAGCGAAAAAGCAAACCCACTAGTGGATCTTCAAGACCATACATAGGCCTCGAACCGATCCTTGCGATGACAAAAATCCCCCCTTTGATTTCAGAATGGTTCCAAATAAATCAAAAGTAGATGGATAAACTCTAGACACAGTAAACTTATAGTGAAACAACCCTCACCATTGCTGGCAAACTCACTGCTGCTATTGGAGAGGGCTAGACTAAGAGAAGTGTTAGAACTATTAACCGGTCTCTGGCATCTGAGAAAACATCTACACAACATGGGCATTCATGATCCCATCTGCATGCAATGAGGAGGAGGAAAGAGCCACCTAAATCATCTTCGAATAGGAAGCAACGGCTCAATGGAGATTTAACCTAACCTAAGGAACCTAGGGAATGAAATTGCCATATCGATATTCAATCACCTAATACGTCTAAGAAAAAGATGGAGTCTATTGCACTGAACTAGGGATCTAGGAAGGTACAATGAGCCAGAAGGCTGCAGTGCCTGGGGAGGACAAACCCCGCTTCCTAGTAACCTCATTACCATCACCATCGTCAGCCTGTGTCACCATCCGCGACATATTAACAAATATGGTATTGTTAGCATGCTAAGGACTTTTCCATTCACATTATACACTATTCTTCTTCTGTTATCCTTCTCATGAACCTTCCCTGGCTAGTAACAGTTAACTCCCTCGTAACTCTTCCAAAACTTCATTTTTGGTAGGAATGAACTGATCGATATCTATGTATTGTACCAAATCGACCAAAGTCATTACGGTGACATGAGGAGAAAACCCCTCCTTACTAAGTTTCACAATATATAATTAATATATAATTAATTATTCTTTTTATGTAAGGTCTTGGTTGAGATGAAAACGTTAGTGTCCTGAACGACCTTCAGCTCAATACGCCGCTGCTCTAACCACTTGAGCAATACTCGGACACCAACTCTTCATCTCAACCTACAAACTTTCGGATTTTCCCTCTTTTTGCCATTTTTCAAAGTCAGGATAGTTCAAGTGGTTAGAGCAGAGGCATATTGAGAGTCGTGGGTTCGAATCCCGCTCATGACTAACTTTTTCATCTCAACTAAGACCTTACATAAGTATAATAAATTATTGAAATAAGTAATTTGGTCAATCAGGCCAAAAACACAAATGGTGTAATATATAATATTTCCTGCGTTTTCCACTTTTTTTCTATTTTTTGGTACACTCTTTGCCCTGGCTTTCGAAAAGATTTTTCAGCACATATCACATGATTTTCCTACAGCAGATGGTGCTTAAAACTGTAAGTTACTACTATTTTAACCTTCTCCTTGTCAGAAGATATAAAAATTAGTGTCTTAATACAATCTTCCCTCTTTGGCGTGACCCCGAGTATTTGTGGCTAAATTTTGTTCTACCCCTTCCTGAAGAATGGTACACCAAAGTTTAAATTATTTTGTGGAGATTCAGTAAACAAAAGTTCTGATTATCGTTGATTTAAAAACTTTCGGTCTGCGGATTTTGACCTAAACAACAAAAACAAAGTTCTCACATCTCACCCTCTATTAAACCTAGCTTTCGAGCATTAGGGATTCCCTTCCGAGCGACACTCTCTTCAGTCATGTATGTATCAATGCGTTTTTGTTTCCAGCTCACTGTGCTGTGTTAACTTAATGCTTTATAAGCCTTTGGATCTGTAGATCGACCTATTTTCTCTTGAGAAATTTCCTGTGATAATCGGATGACATTTGATGACAAATTTTAATTAATAAAATTCAAAGATTTAGATGTTATCGGTTGACATTTGAGGAAACTATCATATTAAAAAGTACCAACACAAATTAAAGGGGAACATGTCGTTTCTTTAATTTTCAAACGGAATCCCTTCCGAATTCAAAGATTTCAGTACATCATGCATTTTAAAAGTTGATACTCTCGGACTTCATAGTTGCTAATGAACTTGTAATTAAATGAATAGGTCTGCTCTGTACAGTGTACAGATAGATTTGTTAAGGTGGCTAAAAAGCCTTATGCACCTCATCCAAGTTAAGTAATCGCTCGAAGAAGACTTTAAAAAAAAGAAACTTTATTGTCAAAACTGTACAGTGTTTAAGTTTAAACCGACAAAGTGACGGGCAGAAGGCTATCGTACGAGCAAGGGCAAGGGTATGTAGCGGTTTTTATACTATTCTAAAGAAATGCTGATTAAGATGATGGACGGGCGTCTGGACCCGCCAGACTTTGCTGACGTGTTGGTCTGAGGGGCATTTAATACTTTTTATGATTTAATTACTCAATTACTTCCATGAAGTAGGAGGATTGCTTGTTTAGGATTACTACTTTAGGAATTTTTTTTCATTGCCTCAGTCACACATGCTGGAATAATCTTTCAGTGAGAGAAAATGTTTTTCTTATCAAACTTTTACTGCAACATATTATTTTTTCTCTCTTTTTCTTGGCAGAACGCAGAAGAGCCACATTTTGAAAGAAACTTTAGAAAAATTTTTCACCTTCTTTTGGCGAAATCTCAGACATGGGTTTTTTAAAACATTTGTGGACGACGATTCTACAGTAGATTGCTGGTAATTACGCCTGTTATTGGGTTGTCCGGAAAATAATGCAGGATTTTAAGTTTTCATTAAAAAAAATCTATATAAAATATTCTGTTTACGTTTACAGGATTACTCATTTGTATGAATGTCAACACTTATTAATCCTCTTCCAAATGATATTGTTTGTTTACCTCTGTAGCATTCCGCTACTTGGAAATAATTCAGTCATCCTTATAATGTCAAAGCGAGAATTTCGTACGATTTTCTTTTACGAGTTTAAACTCGGCCGAAGCGGAGCCCAAACGGCTAGAAACATTAACCAAGTCTGGGGCGAGGGTTGTGTTAATGAGTGCACTGTGCAAAGGTGGTTTAAAAAATTTCGGGAGGGAGATTTCAGCCTTGAAGATGAAGAAGGTCGTGGAAGGCCTTCCTCTCTTAATGATGATGTTCTGCGATCAGTGGTGGAAGAAAACCCCAAAACAACTGTTCGAGAACTTGCAGAGCAACTCAAAGTCAGTAAAACGACCGTCGCTGACCACCTCAAGGCGATTGGAAAAGTGAAAAAACTCGAAAATTGGGTTCCACACTCATTAAACGATCGCCAAAAAAATCAGCGCTTTGATGTTTGTGCATCACTTCTTTGTCGAAACAAAAATGACCCATTTCTGGCCAGAATTGTTACATGTGACGAAAAGTGGATTCTCTACGATAACACTAGACGTTCTGGACAGTGGCTCGACAAAGGAGAAGCTCCAAAGCCCCCAACTCATCAAAAAAAGGTAATGGTTACGGTATGGTGGGCTTCATTTGGTTTAATACACTACAGCTTCTTAAATCCTGGCGAAACCATCAATGCTGAATCATACTGTAACCAAATTAATACCATGCATCAGAAATTGGCAGTAATGAAGCCCTCTTTGGTCAATCGGAAAGGGCCCATTTTGTTGCATGACAACGCTCGACCACATGTGTCACGTGTAACGTCACAAAAATTATTGGAGCTTGGCTATGAAATTTTGCCTCACCCACCCTACTCTCCGGACCTCTCGCCTACTGACTACCATTTTTTTAGACACCTGGACCACTACTTACAACACATAATATTCAAAAATCAAACGGAACTGGAAAATGCATTTATTGACTTTATCAATTCTAAAAATTCTGAATTCTACTCAGACGGAATTAATAAGTTACCAACACGTTGGGAATTATTTTGATTAAAGAACATTGCTTTAAAGTAACTAGTTTCTTTTTTTTTGTTTAATACCAAAATCCTGCATTATTTTCCGGACAACCCAATAGTTTAGCGGTACCAGTCTACTACGATTTTTCACCTTACTCATAGATAGTGACTAAAGATATTCCAAACTCTTAGGTTTTGATCAGTATTCACTGATTCGTATTACGTAGTTCAACCGTTAAAAAAATATGGTTTTTGATGAAGATACAGTATTTTTTATTAACCGTTGGGTTAGTGTGAAATTTTTCACTCCTTGGTTTGACCAAAGAATGTGACAGACCAAAGACGAACTTGAAGAACGCAAAGTTGTCAAAAGACCTAAGAATTAAAAGCCCATGTGGACATGAGTGCCAAGACTATTTTCAGACAATCTTAAGAACCTTGGACAAACAAAAGCTACAACATGTTTCCACCGTGAATTGTCAGAAGTCCAATAGCTTGATTTTAATCAGGCATTTTGCGCTAGTTGTATAGTCTGCTATGCTTTTTTGGTCACCAGTAATGAAAAGTGTAGTACGGTAATTGTAAGAGCGTCGGTGGTTTTATAAAAATAAGACCGTTACCTTAATTCATAAACCTTCAGCCAAAATGTATATGTTGGCGGATTTTGGTTCATTTAACCGTTTTTCCGCCGGATTGCTATTGGTTACGGCAAATAATTGCATATACACTTTTATGAAAGTGTACAAAAATACAATAGCTAACTCTTATAAAAAGAAAATAACCAATGCTTGCAACTATGATTCAGCTGTGGCCGTCCAGTTAACACATCTATAAAAGTAGGTCCGACAATATCCTCCTTGTTCACAGAAATTTTTCCTTATGTCCTTCATTGTTTCTTTGGAGTTTTGGTGAATTTTATTGTTAAGTGACATTTATTCTTTCTTTGGCGTTTTTATGACTTTTTACCTACTGTCTTTCATTATTTCTTTGGAGTATTATTGACCTTTTTCCCTGCCAGCTTTTATTCTGTTTTTTGAAGATTTGATGATGTTTTTCCTATTGTCATTTTTTCTTTGGAGTTTAATGACTTTTTGTTTACTATTTTTTGTTCTTTTTCGGGTTTTGATGTCTTTTGACCTACTGTCTTTCATTCTTTCTTTGTAGTTTTGAGGATTTTTGCCCTACTATCTTTCATTCTTTGTATGGCGTTTTTGTTGTCTTTTTTTGTTTACTTCTTTCATTTCTCCTTTCGAGTTTTAATGTTTTCCCCACTGTTGTTGGTATTTTTTGTGATTTTTTTCTCTGCTGACTTTCGTTATTTCTTTCGAGTTTAGATGTATTTTTTCTAGTGTTTTTCATTCTGTCTTTGACGTATTTTTTTATTTAATGTATTTTATTCTTTATTTTGAACTTTGATGAATTTTTGTTTATTGTCTTTCATTCTTTTTTTTAGTTTTCATAAATTTTTTCTTACTTTATTTACTTCTTCTTTTGTAGCTTTGTGACTTTTTTCTTTTGGGGGTCTTTTATTCTTTCTTTGGAGATTTAAATACTTTTTTCCCTATAACCTTTCATTATTTTTTGAAATGATGACATTTCTATAAATAAAATATATTCAATCCAAAATTTGTCCAAATCCGGCTTGAAAAAATTGGTCTCACCTTTGTAACCTTAATATATAACGTTGATTATATCATCATACATAGTGATACCAAGGGTTGCATAAAAAAAGGACCAGGGGCGACGGTGAGAATCGATCTCACGACCGCGGTGACTACGAGTCGAGAGGCTATCATGACAATTCGGCTATCGCGGTCCGACTTTACCTTATTTTGATTAATAAAAGTACGCTTTTTGCTGGTGGGGATTATCCATAAATAGTATTTATTAATCCCACGGATAGTTCATATAATACAAACCGATAGTTGGAATAAATTGACCGTGTTTTTTGTTTTAATTTCTTCCCTAAACTGCAAAAGTACCAGGGAAAAATCAAGGTATCAGCGTAGGTTAAATGGGCAATTCATTTGGTCGGGATTATGCAACGGCGTTCTACTTCTTAACGAGGAAACTCGTTTAATCTGCTCTCGAACGCAGGCGCTGTTTACAGCATGAAAGCACCGGGATAATCCGCTCGGCGTACTTTTACATTGAGACATTCACCTTGTAACAACTCCAAGTCTAAAAACTCAACTCAACTTAAATCCCCGTTTAATCCCATGTTTAATTATCCAATGTGAAAATTACCATTTTTCAGAGGGTGAAAAGAGAAAAACAATTGTAAACTGCTCAAAAAGGAATAGGGATAATGCCAATGTTGTAGTATTTCCTTTCCCTGCCATTTTTATGTTATTTTTATTAAAAATTGCATTAAAATGTATTAAAAATTACTGTTTTTTACTGAAGGAAAATTTAGTTAAGAGATTTTGATAAAATAGCAATATCAGGTTTTATTGACATAATTTGTTTATAAAACACAATAATGATTATTCGGAGATCGTGAGATTTTCTTTATCGTGCCAACGTTTCGATCTTTATTGAGATCATCCTCAGGGCCTGGGATTTACAAGCAT
This sequence comes from Cimex lectularius, assembly GCF_000648675.2. Classification (NCBI taxonomy): domain Eukaryota; kingdom Metazoa; phylum Arthropoda; class Insecta; order Hemiptera; family Cimicidae; genus Cimex; species Cimex lectularius. The sequence goes on from NW_019392668.1 coordinate 216,980, forward strand.
TGTTTAAATTTAACAAATACATGTAGGATGTGGAAAAAAAAGTGAATTTGTACAATGCAAAAAAATATTTTTATGTTCAATCAAAGTATTTCTACTGAAAAAAGTGTTTATTTTCTGCGTACGCGTTCAATTGGCTGCGGATGGTGATCGAAAAACATTCTTTCCAACGCATCCCACATCTGCTCACTAGGGTTGAGGCCTGGAGACAATGTGCGAATGGAGAGAAGGGAAATTCCAAGATTTTCTAACCATAGATGAACAACTCAAACTCAGCTTCTATGAGGTCTGATATTGTCAGCCAAAAATCGAAAATCCCTGCCAATGAGGTCGATCCCTGGTTTGAAGGATGTATTCCTCGATAATTTCTTGGACAACGGTCTGCGGGTGAGGTTACCTTCAAGAATATGATGTCGTGTTCATCCTCCAGTAAATCCCAGCCCAACTGCACGCCTCCTCCAAACTGCACTGAAGAGAGCTAGAACTGGGGCACTGTACGCATCCCCTATTCTCGGTAGACTCTTCGGCACCTGTTATCACTATACTGACAGAAACACGACTGATCAGTAAGCATAATAGAAGTCCAACTGGTTCTCTTCTAGGTGCTCGCTGCACCGCTGAACCACACCTATGTTCCTGGTGGCGGGATGTTGCTGCAGGTCATCTCAAAGGGGCATATGATGTGAGGCCAACTTCCCACAAACGAGTCGTTAATAAAGGCTTCGCCAAAAGATCTTGTAATTCATTCAGGATCTGACGGGCACTATTGGAAAGAGTTCCATTGCAATTATACACATCATCCATCCAGTCTTGCAGCAATGACAATATTTCTGTCCTCCCTTAGCGTCGTATAGCCTGAGATCCACTACCAGGCCTCCTATTGGCACTTCCAGTCTCTCCGAATCCGGCCAAAGCCCGGGAAACCACGCTCTGAAATACGTCAACTGCCTCTGCGGTGACCTCGATGGCTCATTCTCACAATAATATTACGATATTCTGGTTCAAGGTGATGTCTTTTCATGGTTAAAGAGAATACAACTTATTTAAAATGGAGAAAAGGTGAAATAAGGAAACAATGAGTAATCTTCATGTTTAATATTCTTAAGTAAATCCGTTATTAAAAATGAGGATTAACTTTTGTTTGTATTTTTCATTTTTTTTTATCCAACTACCCAGAATAAATCGGTTAATTTAATTAAAATTAACAGAATAAGATTTTTTTTACAATGGATACCAGGAACTGGATGAGTTCCCTCCTGAGCACTGCATCTGTGCAGCTTATTGTACTTTATCCCCGCGCCATTTTTTGGAGGCTCGCAAGTGTGAATTGAGCACCCGGTGTGCCGGTGTTCTTCCATCAAAGAAACTCATTTTTGAAGGGGGTTGGAACCAAATTCAGGATCGCTGAGATCCGATCCCGCCCCTTCCATTGATGAGTGCCGTGTCATTTCTTTCAATTTTTTGAAGGCTTTTCAATTGCGGCCACCGGTCCCCTTAGGCGTCAGAAAAAGTCCAGAGGCGACGATGGGGATCGAACCCACGACCGCGGGATCTACTAGCCGAGAGTCTGACGCCTTAACCAGTCGGCTACCGCGGCCCCCGTTTAAGGTTTAGTAATGTTCTCCTTTGCACAACTTTAAAAATCTTTCACTAGTATTTCAATAGATTCAAATATGATCATATTTTATATGAAAAAATCATTGTAAGTCATTTTTGGTAATTGTGCCTGGTTTTTTAGTTTCTTAATGAACCTACAACTCAAATATACCAGGTATACAATTTTTAATAATATAATTTTTGTTTGGCTTGTTTACATGAATCTGACGATTGACATTTTTGTATATGTCGGAATTCCTTCATCGACCAGCTTGATGAAATTGGCGTATGATGAAGAATGCTAGATAAGGGTTCTCTTTTAATCAACCAGTTGTTTTTAAAAAGTTTTCAAATATCCGTCCAATTCAAAATATTTAAATATAAATCGGTCCAGAGATTAATCAAAGAGGACGCAACACCAGGCGGTGAATACGGGCTTTAATTTTTGGTTGAAACGCCGTCGGAATTCATGGTTTTATGATTGTAGCCACATGAGAGGTGTCCGTTTTTAATGCAAATAGGTAGGAGCCCCTCGGCTGATATTCTGTTTTAATACAAACGAGTGGGTGATAACGGTATACATTTTTCAAGAGGCCTGGCTGGTTTTTGAGCAGCGGATGGGGGAATAATTAAGTGGTCTCCGAGGTGTTGAGCTGCCAGTCCCGTGGAAATCCCGCCACCTCCTCAGAAGCTCGGGGTCTTTTCAAGTAATTTAACTTTACAATTAAGGAAGGCTTTTTCTCCTACTAAAGCCACCTCCGAGCTAGCGTTTAATTATTTTCACAAACTATCTTCTCGGCTGAAGCTTTAATTGGGTAGGAGGAGAAAGCCCAGCTGGCCACCACCCTGACCGACTCTTCCTTTCTAATCTCGCCTGTCAAGGATCTTTCGCCCCCAACTCCCTACAACCCACCAACCCACCAACCCACCAAACCAACTCCACTGACTAAGATGAAATTCGAAATAACTTTTTACAACAAATTTCACTGCGTAACCGGAAAAACGTCTCCTATTCGGACATCTGTTGCTTTTCTTTCGGCGTCGGATTAGAAACTGCAAATAATATGAACTTAAATTTTTTAAACAATTATAAATAATCAATAAATTAGGCCTAAAAGAACTAGAAGGACGACATAGTTCTAGGAGTGATTTGGTCCTTGGGCTCATGAATAACGCAACTTGGCCAAGTTTACTTCCTTACTTCACCGCTTAACTTGGTTAAACTGTACATTGATTAGTCTGTAAAAATGCAATTAAAATGTGAATTATTAAAGGCGCATGCTACATTTTAAATATACCTACATCCCTCACTTAAAGTGTCACTAAACAAAAAAAATTTCAATTTAATTTTTTGTTTTCTTAATGTACAACCTAGACGGAGGAATCCTAAGCTCTCATCCATAATTACTAGTCAAATTTCTTCTTTATGTGTAACATCACAATTTTATTTTCAAAATTTAAAAATTATTTAAAGTTTCAATTAATGAGTGGTGTTTAACCAATGATTATTTGGAGGTCGTGAGATGCGGTCTAGTGTGACATAGGTTTAAAAAAAACATTTTCTTTATCGTACCAACGTTTCAATCTTTGTTGAGATCATCTTCAGGGCTTAAAGTGTTTCTGTGTAGATGTATCATTCGTATCTGTCGTGTTGACAGTGCCTGGCAAACGTTGGAAAGATAAAGAAAATATTTTTCTAAAAACTAAGTCACACCAGACCGTATCTCTGACCTCCAAATTAGTTTTAATTAATAGTTTAAAAAAGAGAACGTGTTGGGCGAGTGGTTAGGGCGTTCGATTTGTATTTGCCATGTTGGCCCAGCACAGCCCATTATTTTTTAATTGAGAATTATTGCAATTTGGTTTGACCCCACGTCCGTGACACTCAAAAAGTTAAGCCCCCTTCTTTAACAGGAATTACTTCACCTTACTTACTTTAGTTAGTCATATTTAACCATCATATCATTTCGTTTGGTGTATTCACATTGCTTGGTACTTTTACCACATAACTCTTCTACTTTTCCCTCGTTTTTTTCTCCAATTCATAAACCGAGCATAAAAATAAAAATGAGGCTTAGAAAGGAAAAACAATTTCAGGTAAAATGCCATGTCTTCCGAAGCCTTCAATAGTTACAAATTATGAACAATAAGAGTAAAATTTAACGTAGCAATATGGGAATATAACATAACGAGTTTGAGTCAAAATTAAAAAAAAAATAGATTTTTTAAAACATAAAACATTTTTCACTAATGCCGTTACAGGGTGCCCCGGGAACAGGCGTCGATACTTCAGGAGGTTACCTACTTGTAAAATTGGGATAAAAGTCCCTATTGTACAAAGTCTGATTCTCAATTGTATTCGAGATTTTTCACTTTTCGGTATACTTCAACTTCTCACAAATTTATTCCCTAAAATCCGCCGAATCTCTGAAAAATTTAACCATATTGTAAATTAGATTACACATATGGAAAGACCAATGAAAACCAAAAGATATTCTTTTTCATCAAATTTATCTAAAACACAAAGTTTTATAACTTTTACGTCTATCCTGTATAAAGTTTAAGTATCTTTTTCTTGGTTCTGTTGTTACTAACCTAAACCGCGCTTAAACCCAAAAGTTTCCTCTGCTAATCTGCTGAATTGCTCAATAGTCAGTTATCACTTTTATACTCGATACCACCCGTATTGCATCTTTTTCCGATGGCACAGTTGTACTGTCCTCTTACCCTTATGACTGCTTCGAAGGATCTACACTGATGTATCGTATACATAGCAGATTGGTGTGGATAGATGAAGATGTAGATGTAATAGTCGTGTAATGTACTGCGCCCTTTAAGAGCTATTGTATCCTCCGTTCTCTGCCTAAAGCACACCAGTGAGTCCTATTTTCATCAAGGAACTTGATGTAGGCCCAGTTTCAATGGTTGATCTTTTCTATGGTCACATTCCCCAAAACACATCCTCCTACGGGCAAGTGTAGCACCGCAGTTTGTTAGTAGGTGTGTCTTATCTGCCTCTTTGCAGAATCTACATGTGCCGTCTTGGATTATTCCAATCTTCTTTAAGAGTCCATATAGCTTGCAGTGTCCTGTTAAGAATCCTATTAGGATTCGCAGTTTATTCCTGCTTCCTTTGACACATTCTATAATTTCTTTTCTTCCGAAATTTGTTAGGAGATTCTTGGATAGCCTTTGTAGAATGCGAATGTAATTCCATTATACCTTCATTTTCTTTTTGCCCTTCTGTCTGGGATACTCATTGATAGTGTGGATTCCTATGCCTTTGGTGTGGATAACGGAAAATGAAAGTAAATGAAAGCAACTCCATCTGTGTCACATAACTACAATTTTTTTAACTGCAATGTTCCTAGCACCAAATCCGATATGCACAACTGGGACGACCTAAACAGACGCTACAGTCTACTCTACAATTTGCATGTCAAAAATCCAAGGTATCGACGAAAAACAAGCTTCCAATCTACAAAACTCAACTACAACCGATTTAGACATACGATATAAAACTGTTCGGAACCGCTAAACCTTCCAATATCCAACGTATTCAATCAATTCCAAAGTCCCAAATCGATAATAAATGCTCTGTGTATTGTTTCGACTAATGCCAAATCTCATTTATCCAAAAATGAATACCCCGAAAATGGACCAAGTTCTACAATAATCTCCCCCATACCCGATACTCTAGCCCAAGCCTAGTCAAATAAAACCCATCCCTTCAATCCCATAAAGCGTATCAAGAGGAAATGGCCCCGGTACCTCCTTTCCGAGAGGAGGAGTAGGCAGTGAAGTTTATTTAGTGAAGTTAAGTGGAAAAATAATATTGATTATTTGCTCTCTTCAATGCAAATATGTAAATATGTTTATCAAACTACGTATTTTAAACAGAAATTGAAGACTATAATACAGTATTGAGATTTAAAAAATTATAAATTAAAACAGTCCAATGTTAGTAGATTTAAGGTTTTGAAATTTCAATTAAAAATAATAAATGTAGAACAAAGTAACTAAAAAATAATCTTTGGTACAAAATTGAACAAAAAATAAATAAATAAACGGGTCACCCTGTAAATAGCTATTTTATGCAAAAAATTAGAAATTTTAATTTTTTGAGATTCCTTAAAAATATGTTTTTTTTGTTAAATATTATTCACTAGTAGATAGCATGTATTTCGCAAGATTTCTTGACGAAATTTGGGGTGATCCTGTAGTTTTATTGGCTACGATAATTCTGGTCCTGGAACTCTAGCTTTTTAATCGTTCAGACTGGTATATGTATATGTTCTATTTGCATACCAGACTGGTAGGAAACGACCAAAAACGGGAACTTAAGTCTTGAAAAAAATGCATATTGTCAAAATTTAAATTTAGGAAATTATGTACAAACATTAAACATGTACAAAAGCAAAATCACTAAGAGGCCAAAAATAAATGAGGTTGCAAATTAGCAAATTACATGTCGACATCATCTTTCAAATTGAATTTCAGATATGTTTTGTTTAATGAGTTCAATATTTAGTGAAAATTTTTTGTAATTGTCGTTCTCCTGGATAATTACACTAATATTAATGTAAAAAAATTAAATGACAATTGATTCTCCCTCTTCATTAACTGTCGTTGTGACACTGAAAAGGAGATAAAATGATTAACCTCGAAAAGAGGGAAAGTCCTTATAAAAGGTACTTCACAAATTAAAATCAAGAAAAATAAACGTGAAAAATTAAGCTGAAAGGCTTAATTGTGTTCGTATTCTTCTGAATTTTAATAAATCGATTTAATAATTTTTTTGTCGGATAAACATGTAATAAGACTCGATCCATCTAGGTTGAAAACAAAATATGAATGAGGTATCTCAGTTAACAAAGGAATATAAAAAATGTCTGTACTGTAAAGATCAAAGGGCTTTTCGAGGGAATGTGATTCTGCGTGACAATACTGCGAAGAAAAGGCTACAATTCCATAAATAAACAAATAAAAGTTAATAATCACCGGCAGGAAAAATGATTTTAATGGTACAACTTTCCTTTCTATTCTGCTTTTGAAATAAATGAAATTAAATAAATTGATATACGAGCATGAACGTGTTAGCAGAGAAAAGGTCGTATTTTCTCATTATTTCCAAAAATAAACCCAACTCACGAGTACAACTTGTTATTGAAAGAACAATGTGAAACGAATCTGGAAACTGTCAGATTTAAGGAGATAAATTGTTCACAGTTCGAAGCTAATTTTTCCAAATTGGGAAATACATATGAGCGTTATTTTTTCAGTTTTAAAGTAGTCCAGCTGCATTGGTTAAGGTCACTCTTTGCTTCACACCTCAGCGCCTCCTCAGGGTAATTGGGGATATGTCCCTCCATTCACGATTATAATTACATTACACCTCTCTTCGTTTACACTACCCCAAAGTACTCGAAATTCCTCGAGAAAAATTAGGGATATGCCCCTCATTCACGCTAATAAATTACATTCACACACCAATCTTCGTTTATGCTACCCCAGAGTACTCCATGTTCCTCCGGTAATTAAGGATATGCCCCTCATTCACGTTAATAAATTACAATCACGCACCAATCTTCATTCACACTACCCCATAGTACTCGATATTTCTTGTGGTAATTAAGGATATGCCCCTCATTCACGCTAATAAATTACATTTACACCACTCTTTATTTACACTACCACAAATTACTCGATATTCCTGGAAGTAATTGGTGATAATCTTATCCATCCACGAGTGTTATTAGTTAAGAACTTATTTGAATTCTGTAGTAATTAGTTTTTCAACATAAAAATATATTACAAGAGGCATTGGCGGCCGCATCATTAGAGCGACTCATCAATAGTTCGAATCTCAGCAGACCTGAATGCGATTAATTAATTAATAATGAGCTTTTTTCAAAAAACCCTGATCTCTGGGGGTTGCCACGATCTCTGTTATTGCGTAAAAATAATTATACTCAATTAAAGCCCGAAATGCGTTCATAATAACATAAAAATCAGAGCAAAGGAGCTTCATAATAAATTATCACTATTTCAGATAGATTTATGGTGTTTTAACCGTTGCTAATATTTAACATGAGTATCGTCGAATCAGTAGTATTGTTTCTGTTGCTTTTCTGTTATTAAAAATGTCGATATTTGGCCAAATTTAAATGAAAAGACAAATCTGGTCACAAGGCTGAGGTCTTTTGTTATAGGTGCGTTTGTATAGGTTTATTTCCTGCTATTCACTCAACAACACACAAATATCTTACTTCCTCTTGATTGCAGTTTCATAAAGCTTCGGCTATTATTCATGCCGGTTCGTGTTCTCAACAGCGGCTGCAAAATGAGCTTAGTAAGCTTTCTGCACAGCTAGGGAATATGGCCGTAAGACGGATGATATGGGCAAGTTCATGCGTTTAACGAGCTTGTTTGTCGATTCTTTGAAAAGTTCGCACCGAAGGAAAAATCTTGCTCGATATTAAGGACAGAATAGAAAATTATTTACTTTTCCAACAATAATTCAGATCAGTTATAATCACTGCGCGAAACCTGTTTTTCACTTTATCTCAACGTGTAATTAATAAAATTTAGACAGTGAAATTTTATTTATGAATGGATTTTCTTATGCTGTACATAATGTACTGGTGGTTTGGAACTGGGTTGATTAGTAATGATTTCAGAATCGTATAATACGCGAAAATCATTCGTTGTCATCTTAGTAAAGACTGAATTATTCCCAAGTAACGATCGTACTCTATTGCTGCAATAAACACTAGTAAATTTACATTAAAATAGTTTTCAAAGTTAGGAAATATTTTGAACCAAGTAACGATCGTACTCTATTACTGCAATAAACACTAGTAAATTTACATTATAATAATTTTCAAAGCTGGGAAATATTTGGAAATTTATGTTCAAGCTAATATATGAACGTCAACAAAGTGTTTAATTTCTTTCTTATTCGATTTGATTGGTCAATTATGAAAACAAGCATTCAAATTTCATTTTTGCAAAATAAACAACACGGTAAATCGACTATGAACGAAGTGTTATTTTTTCAGCATATATGGAATGGACCTTAGAACAGCATTATAAGCATGAAGTACCCAAACCTTTGAGTTGATATATCTCTGAAATTGAAAAAATACAACCAATCTAATTGTTTTTGGTGTCATTTTGATAATAAAAAATTTAGTTTTTGAAAATCAATCAGAAATTGGTAATTTTCCTATTCCTGAGTTGTCAAAAATGCTTAGACCACTTATTTTAGATCCTTGGGAAAAACTATAAAAGGTACCATTTATACCTTTTTTTGTATAACCCTCCGTTTTAGAGAAAATTTGGTGTCGCCTGGTTCAACATTTTTTTTAGGATTAGACAATCACATGCAAAATCGTGAGTTCAGTAATCGCCAACATCTGGTAAATGAACTCAATATTTTTTTTTTTAAGTCCCGGGACCAACTTTTTCTACAAACCATATAAATGGATCTTGTATAGCAGTAACAGGAAGTCTTATTATTTGGCTGTCACTAAATTACCACCTCATTGACGCGAAAACCAAATATTCACCAACAAAAATAGAAGCTTTGTGTTTGGTGGAGAATTTTTTTAAAATTTTTTGAACCACTTTTGTGTTCACTTGTATCACCACGGAATACAGAGCAAATTTTCCTAGCTGCCCTGGTCTTCCTAATGCCCAACTAAAATTTATACAACAAGCACGCCATTTTGAAGCCGTGAGCAAGAAAATATTTTATAATTTTTTTAATATTATAATTATGACATCATAATTATTATCATAATGACACTCTCTTAAAGACACTCTGTTGAGCCAAAATACTCCTATGTAAATGAAAATGTGTGGTGTTTAGTGACCGTTACTTGATGATTATTTGGAGGTCGTGAGATGCGGTCTGGTGTGACGTAGGTTTTAGAAAAAGTTTTCTATATCGTGCCAACGTTTCGATCTTTATTGAGATCATCGTCAATGCTAGAAAATTTTAGATAAGAAATGAATTAGTACAATGCTAAAAAATTTTAGATTAAAAAAATAATTTATACATTACATACACATTTTAGATTCAAAGTATTTGTACCCACTCAAAGTGTTTGTTTTCTATGTAGATGTGTCATTCTTGTCTTGTCGTGTTGAGTGTGCTAGTGAGATAATGCTGTTTTATGTATATATACGTTGGATTTTAAAGAGGTGGGGAAGAAAGTCGGTATAGAAAGACATTTTTATATAAGGATTCGGCTTCTTTGAGGCGAAAGAAGCCGATAATGAGAAAAACGTGGGTAATAGTTCGGCCTGATTATCCTTTCAGGATTATATAGACTGGGGTAATTAGGGAAAGGAAAACAAATTGTTGAAGAATTAGACTATGTTGAAATGTTTGATGTGTGAAATGTGATGATTGTTATGTTATGTTATGTTATATGTTATGTTAGGTTGGCCCTTGGAAAACAATTAACTATTATTTACTATACTAATATTTTATTATCTTTAAAGAAATTACATAAATGAATTTTGTTTCTTCTCGATTATACAATAATGGCATACGGGGCTTCCTATCAACTGCAGGTTCCAAAATTACATATGACTTGCAGTAAGGGCTTGGGTTCCTATCTACAGGTGTTACAGTTCCCCAAAACTATTCTACGAACATAGGATTGCAAAAACTACTCAGCCTGACAGGGACAAAACACAAGACACTCACCCAGTATCAGCAAGACGGCCGCGATCATCTTCTTTCCAGAGTTAGAACAAGACTGAATCAACGTCCGTCGTGCGAAATGGGATACGTCTGTCTCACATTTCTTCCCTCCCAGTCTATACACTTTTTTCTACAACTTTAAATTAAACTAAAACTAATTGTCTCTCATACACTACATGTTATATTATATGTTTTGTGTGATGTGATGATGATATGTGTATGTTATCGATATTGAATTTGTTTAACGATATTAGCATAGCTGCGGCTGAGTTTACATGTGTCTCTTCTGTAATTGATGCTTTGTTTCTCTGCTGATGTAAACCATTTCTAAAAAATTACGTTAATGTTTGTTTTGTTCTGTGTGTAATATTTTTGGATTTTTGAAATAGAAATTGTGCTGGTGGTCAAAATGGTGGGTAGCCAGTGCTGTATGATTTTGTTTGGGTGTTTTGCAATCATCATTATAAATTTATGTCTTTTTCACATCCTACATGTATTTGTAAAACTTAAGCAATGTTTGTAAATCCCAGGCTCTGAAGATGACCTCAATAAAGATCGAAACGTTGGCACTATAAAGAAAATGTTTTTCTAAAGCTTACGTCACACCAAACCGCATCTCACGATCTCCGAATAATCATTATTGTGTTTTATAAACAAATTATGTAAATAAAACCTGATATTGCTATTTTTTCAAAATCTCTTAACTAAATTTTCCTTCAGTAAAAAACAATAATTTCTAATACATTTTAATGCAATTTTTAATAAAAATAACATAAACATAAAAAAATAACATAAAAATGACAGGGAAAGTAAATACTACAACATTGGCATTATCCCTATTCATTTTTGAGCAGTTTACAATTGTTTTTCTTTTTTGACCCTCTGAAAAATAGTAATATTCTGAGCACTGCTGGCCTGTTCAATCAATAATTTTACAGATTAAGAGAGTGGGTCTTAATTTGAGAAACAAAGAAATTTTATTACGATTATTGCATATATTGCGCATTAATTCCATTACGGCAAAGCACAAACCAAGTGCTTTAGAATTTTAGGAAAATCATTTATGGAAAATTATTACAATAAAATAAATGTAATTTCAACGATGTAGTAGTAACTACTCACACACTCAAAAGAGGAATTATGTAATCGATGTAATCTGACATTACCCTCGTATGTGGTGTAACTTGAATTAAGTTATTTGTTGTCCCCCTTGTCGAACATGTTTTCTCTTCTAAGAGAAATCTTTTCTAAACTTGGCAAAACATCTCTGGTAAATTCATTCACGGACGTTAACTTCATTTTATTGCGCTTCATGGTTGACTAGCATTTTTATTTTCAACTAATAAAAACATCCAGTTGTATACTGCACTACGATGTATACCTTTTGGTATCAGTGCGATCAACCCTGTCTCTTAGTAAAGGTCACATTTAAAATTTAAATATCTTTATAAGACATAGAAATAAATAAAAACAAATAAATAAAACGTTTCAAGTTGAGCACATTATTGTAAAAATCCTGTCTCATGGCGGATCTCTTGAAAGATTCGTACAAAAACGATGGTTTTCTGAAATACCCTTGGATGTTTTTCCCCCTCGAACAACCGTGGAGTAAATGTTTATACAGGTCCGGTAATTCTTAAAGGATTAAACCCGGGTCAGATAGGAGATAATCCTTCGTAATTTGTCGCCGGCCTTCCGGCTCTATTACCCCCCGACAGCTTTCCATATGTCGCTTCAGCTGCACCAGATGCGGGTAGAGACAACATAAGCAGCAGATGCTCACCCATTACCCTAATAGGTTATGTCACATGTCAACTATTGGATATAATTATCCACCTATAGAATCGGATTAAAATCCCTCATTTGGATAATTCAAATAATTGTCTTTTGTTTATCTTTTACATGAACTGTGCTATTAGAATTCTGGAATTACGTTTTCGTACGCAATTTCGAGAAAAAAACGCTCGTTAAGTATTAAACTTAAGTTGCAATTATAAGTAATAATTATAATTATTTCATAATAGAGGAAGCCTAGATATAAAGAAACAAATAAATTTCAACTCAAACTTTAAAGCTTTATTGTGTAAAAAGCATCATCTTAAAGAAATATTTTTCAGACACGTTTTGAAAATTTATCACGCTTACAAAAAAATTAATCAAGTAACTATTTGTGGAAAATATCATTAAAGATAAGTATGAAACCCTCCTCATCTCGTCGGATGTACAAGGTGATTTTATGGACGCTTGGGGGGGCATCAATATTAAAACACTCCCGCTTATTCAATTGTCTTAGTAAACTTTATAGCTTAGATGTAAATATTTTTCTCAATTTGACAAAGTAGGAGCATGTATTTAATCAACTTAGCATACCTTTACCTCTAATTCTTTTTCCCAAATCCTTCACCCCTTCTGAAATTAAACATGCGAAATGAAAGTCCCAGTTATTACTTAATTACCGCCAATTTCTACTATTACTACCAAGCCGTCATTTTCTTTACATATACAATGATATTTTGCGAACACAACAAAGTCTACCTTCTGGAAATTTTCCTCTATCTGCATTAATCCTAAATTTCTATCAAACACAGACAAACCGACATATTCGTTCCATTCGTTCACGGCCTATCATACAAATTAAACACATTTCTTTTTTCTTTCTTTCTGATAAGTTTAAAATAGCCTTCAAAAAGTGTAAAAGTATTCAAACCCTTTTTTCCGAAATTAAAGATACCACACCAGTATCAAGTAAGTCTGATATAATTTACAAAATCAATTGTATAAATTGTCCGGCAACTTACATCGGAATTACATCCCAATATTTGGATAAGAAGGAAAAGCAACATGTTTTGGCTGGAAACAAAAATAACATTAAAAAAGGAAATTTAAAAAAAAATACGATTTGGCGAAGGCTGTATAAGGAAAAAGGAATCACTCACTTAAAGGTCGTAGCGAGGTGGGGCCCCGTTGCACCGCCGTAGAACGACCTATGGTTCAGGGAGTGAAGATAGGATGGAAAATTTTGGAAATGTTAAAGGAAAATTTAAGGGTAAAATGAGAGGTGCTCCCAGGAGAGGTTTTTAAAAAATAGGTGAGCCGAAGAGAGGTTTTCCAGAAGATTAGCGCTTGGAGACAGAGAAATCACAACTGCCCAGAAAAAGGACGAAGGGCAGGTTTAGGACAGGATTCAAAAGGTCAAGGTGCACGGCCTCTATTTTGCTCTGGCTAAACACAATATATCTATGATTGCAAAAAAAAAACAAACAAAATCCTAGAGCATTGGTTTACACATCATTTTGAACATCAATACATTTTCCATTTCAACAATCCAAAAATATTATCCAAAATATCCAAAAACAACAAACCTAAACATAACTTTTTAATAATGGTTTACATCAACAGAGATGAACACAGCATCAACTAGAGAACAGGCACATGTAAACTCAGCCGCAGCTACGCTAATATCATAAATCAAATTCGGTATCAATAACATACGTCTAACAGACAAAACATGTAATACAACATATAAAAAAATCATTACATTCCACACATCAAACAATTGTACAAAGTCTAAATCCCCAACAATTTGTCTCTCCTTTCCCTAATAATCCCGTCTATAATAATCCTGAAAGGCTAACTAGGCCAGAACGACAAACCTTACCATATTTTTTCATTGTCGGCTCCTCATAGAAAAATAGATTTCTATCCCTACTTCTTTCCCCATTCCTTCAAAATCAAACATATATAAAAAACAAAACAAAAAAAATATATTAATATGTCACTAACATTCTCAACATAACTCACAACTGTGAGTTACACATCTACACAGAAAATACATACTTTGATTAAACCTAAAATTTTTATATTCTGTACATCATTATTACATTCATTTTCACATCTTACATATATTTATACAATTTAAACAATGTTTATAAATTCCAGGCCCTGAAGATGATCTCAAGAAAGATCGAAACGTTGGAACGATAAAGAAAATGTTTTTCTAAACCTACATTACACCAGACCGCTAAATAACACACAAAACATATAATACAATATATAAAACAATCATTACACTTCACACATCAAACAGTTCTACATAGTCTAGACCTTCAACGATTTTTCTCTCATTTCCCCAATAATCCCAGTCTATAATAATCTTGAAAGGATTTAACAATCAAACATATATGAACAAAAAACATTAATATCTCTCTAACACTTTCAACATGACACACAGCAGTGACACATCTACCCAGAAAATACACATTTTGAGTGACTACAAATACTTTGAGAAATCTAAAATTTCTATATTGTGAACATCATTGTATAAATTCGTAGTCATATCTTATACTTATTTGTATAATTTAAACAAAGTTTATAAATCCCAGGCTCTGAAGATGATGTCGCTAAAGATCGAAACGTTGCCGCGATAAATAAAACGCTTTTCTAAACCTACGTCACACCAGACCGCATCTCATAATAATCATTAATCCTAAACCTAAAAGCAAACAATCAACAATTCTGCCTCATATTGACCCATCCTGACAAAAATTCGACCTCATCCATCCGTTCGCATTCCGTCATTTTCATTTCACTTTCCAGCAGATAACATCACAAAGTTCTCTTATAATTACGAAGTCATAATTTTCCTAACTTATGTAATGCTCTTGTTTGAATCACAAATTTACACCTTCTGGAAATTATCTGCTTTATTCGATAACCTAAAAACCCATCTAACGGTCATGCCTCATATTGACCCATCTAGAAAAAAATCCAACCACATCGATCAGTTCGCATTCGGTCATTTTATTCCACTTTCCATCAGATAAAACCTGACTGTGGACGCTATAAATACCTAATGGTGAAAGTAAATCTTTAATAATTAATTTTTAGTAGTTTTAAACCCGCAGAGATCATCTTTAAACATTGTAATTTCTTGTAACCGAGTATAACCTGTAAATAAATAAGAGCTAGGATTAATACTCAAAGCTGGGAAGTGGGATCGCGAAGGGCTGAACGGGCGAGAAATTCTCAGAAAAGCGGACTTCCGACGCCCTGGAAAAGTGAATCACGAGATTGAAGAGCGGAGAGAAGCTGGAAGGGCAAACGGGATAAAGTCACTTGTGAAGTTACTGTTTAGTGGTAAAGACAAATTCAAAATAGATCGATAATCCCCGAAGGTTCATCGCTCGCTCAGTAAAGTGAGCCAACCTCATACTCATCTCTACATTGGCAATACAGGTTGGTACTAAAGATCAAGGGCGTCCTTCCAAGTTCATATTACCTTACCCTTAAATCCAACTTTAGAATTGCTTTTTTCAAGTAACTCGCACCTCTTCCATTAACCCCTTTAGCGGTGATTCTCATGGGAGCATCTTAGGTCCTCTACACTATCTTTACTGAAGACCCCCACTTCACCTTAAAACACTCGTATATGTATCTGCTGACGAGAGCAATCCTTTGAGTAATGATCTTCTTGCAATCCGCTCACTTTAATCGCATCTCCAAAGCCTCGCACTCTGGTTCTGTCAGAGCTGAATCAAAATAAACAACGATAAATTCCAAGTAAGATGCTTTATTTAAGAAGAATTACGAATTTACATAGTTTAAAGAAACTATACAAAATCATGTACGGTTTGGATATATGTCATTTAATATAACCTCCCCTCCTGTTAATCTAAATGTTCCTCTCCCCATTGCAGGCTACGTACGGTGAGAAAAAACCTACTGAGGATCCGCACAACAAAGTTATACGGTATACCTCAAAATTCAGATGTTGTTTGGTTACTACTTGACAGATGCTCCAAAGTTTTTATTGGTAACACCCATATGGATTTAACTAAACGTTCCAAGTTCTACTCTAACAATTAATTAAGGTTTTTAGTTGAGATGAAAAAAAGTTAATGGCACGAGAGGGATTCGAACCCACGACCTTCGGCTAAATACGCCGCTGCTCTACCACCTGAGCTATCGTGACCTCGATCCATTCGTGCCATTAGCTTTTTTTCATCTCAACTAAAAACCTTAATTAATTGTAATGTATTAATTGGTCAAGCGGACCACGAAATTAGTGAATCTAAACTTAAGGTTCATAACCAAGTCTGTTTGAGTATGAGTAAAGTATTATAAGTAAGCAAATGGCAGGTTTTGTTCTCCAACAGTTAAAATGTGGTTGACGGAATGACTAGCGGCAAGAGGGTGTAAAGTTTAACTGTTAGCACCATGTGATGTAAGCGAGATCTGTCTTTTCCCTCACAGTGAAAAGTGATTGGAAAAGCAATTCCCGGCTTCATATGTGAAAGTAATATATCGGACTAATAGCTAGAGACGTAGCGATCCATCAGAGCCGTGTAAATCTCCAGGCGCAACATAGAAACGCCTTATCACGCGACTCGGTCCATCAGTCTCCTTCTGACAGCTTAATGAGTGAGCGCCATCTCTCCTTAAAGCTCTTTTCTATAAACTTTCCCATTTAATATTTACACATCTATTCAAAATTCCCGCCTACTCGTGCTCATCTAATTAAAATTTTAAAAGACTAAGTTGAGCTAAATCGGAACGTAAAGGCGCGGAAGAATCAACGTTGATATACATTTTTAAACAAACTTATATCTCTACATAAATATTTGTAATTCTTATAAAACATTAGAAGGAGTAAGTGTGCGGGAATTGTCGTTGCTGTGTTTTTACGAAGAAAGAAACTAACGCTCCAGTGAAAGTACATTTAATACCATACTGCACTTCATTTCTCACTTTTTAAAACATACAGAATGACTTAGAACAGTGACCAGTCTTTCTTATTTTTATTCATTTATTTGTTACAAATATACTATAGAATTGTTTTCCATTTTATAATTTAAAAAAAATATATTTCCACTTGTTCAGTTATCGATTATAGAACGTTGAACCGGCATTGGGTTACGTATTGGGTCCGTCTTCTCTCGCGGATTTTGAAATTACTTAAAAGCGTTTAGTCTTTGTGCCATCTTCAGTGAGGAACTGTCTGACTCGTCTGTGAAGGGTATAAAGCCCATGCTGTTTAAATTTTGTTAATTAATTTTTTTAAATTTTTTTTACGAGGGTTCGCAACAGCAGAGGTCATATAAACCCTCAGAGTGCTGGTCTTTTTGAAAAAAAGCTCATTTGTAAGTATGTCGGGTTAGAATGCAGGGCCGCTGGATTCGAACCCAGGACCTTTACCTTACAGTGATGGGCGCCGTGTCAAAGACTAAACCTTGCGGTCACCGACGCCCCCTTAATTAATATATTTTTAAATGATTATTCAGAAACCGTGAGCTGCGGTCTGGTGTGATGTAGGTTTCAGAAAATCATTTTCTTTATCGTGCCAACGTTTCGATCTTTAGTGAGATCATCTTCAGAGCCTAGGATTTACAAACATTGTTTAAATTTAACAAAAACATGTAGAATGTGTTTCTGTTAAATTTAAACAATGTTTGTAAATCCTAGGCCCTGAAGATGATCTCACTAAAGATCGAAACGTTGGCACGATAAAGAAAATGTTTTTCTGAAACCTACATCACACCAGACCGCAGCTCACGATTTCTGAATTATCATCGACAAACGGTCACTAATCACCATACATATTTTCAAATTTCTCCGTGTGGGGTGCTAGTTGATAAATTTTCTGTGTATATGACACGCGTTTCGGCATTGATGAGAATGATGGATGTTAGTCTGTGAATTGGTGAACTCATGTCGAACCGGCATATTGATTGAACTTTGATTGCCCATCAATCGTTTGTCGATATACAGTCTGAGTCACTACACCTTGAATACAGTTTGTAGGGGAGATCTTTCTTCGGAGAGTGAAGGTAATGTGGTTACTTTGACTATCTGAAATTTTATTATTTTATTTTAACACGAAATCTCTAATAGTATTATATAGTATTGTGAGGTATTATTAAAGGTTTCAAGTAGAAATGACTGGATCTGAGTTGCTCGAGAGGATATGGTCTGTAAAGGTGAGTGTGGTCTTTGTTTAACAAATATGGACGTCTCAAATTCTTCAACATCTAGAACAGCTTGCAGGAACCGTATAGGTCAGTGGTTGTAACACTGTGTACATCTGGTAAATTGCAGGCCAGAAAGCTCCCTGAGGAACATAAGCATGGAAAAGGAATATGTAAAGAGCCTTCAATGGGTGAACATACAGCTCAGTCACTGTGCAGTATGAGATATTAGGTGGAGGATGCCCTTGGTTTCTCAAATTCTTGGCTTATGTCAGAAAAAAACTATATGTCTACCACCCGATGAATCTGAGACGAATATCTTCCTGATGACATTTTTTCAACCATTGAGGAACATCTCACTCCTTACTAATCGCCCAAAACTTATTCTCTTGTACCAACCGATGTAATTATCGTCTTGGTAGATTTTGCAGCTCGTGACTATGTTTGAAAATCAAGTAGATTATTTAGCACGAAAACCTCGGACTTGGATCTCAGCATTTACGGCATTTTCTTCTCTCCAGAGATCTTAGATATTTAAAGCGCCTGATATAGGGCATCAATTTACAATTTTGCGGCGGTATTCGTAGGAACGCACCGTTTGCCTTTTCTAATGAGTCGTAAAACTGCCTCCAATATAAAGCTCACGCCATTCTCGTTACTCGGTGAAAAAATTCAATTCATTGTAGACATCCTTGTCTAAAACCGAACTAGTCATCACTCACTTGCAGGTAACCTCATTAAAGTTGATTGATACGCAGAGTGCGTTTTATAGCCGATAGGAACGCGATAGATCTCGTACGAAACCTTTCCCTTTACTTAATCCATTGGATGTCAGTATCCATAGCAGAGGAGGGGCCGCGGTAGCCGAGTGGTTAAGGCGTCAGACTCTCGGCTATTAGATCCCGCGGTCGTGGGTTCGATCCCCACCGTCGCCTCTGGACTTTTTCTGACGCCTAAGGGGACCGGTGGCCGCAATTGAAAGAAATTGACACGGCACTCATCAATGGAAGGGACGGGATCGGATCTCAGCGACCCTGAATTTGGTCCCAACCCCCTTCAAAAATGAGTTTCTTCGATGGAAGAACACCGGTACAACGGGGGCTCAAGTTCACATTTGTGTTGCGAGCCCTCCCCCAAAATATGGAGCCGGGGATAAAGTACAATAAGCTGTACAGCTCAGCTGCAGTACTCAGGAGGGAACTCCTCCAGTCCCTGGTATCCATTGAAAAAAAAAAAAAAAAAAAAAAATCCATAGCATACTTCCCTATGTCCAGATGTCCCACATCAACATATTGGCTTTCGTTTTTTTTTGTTTTTTTTTCTGCACCAACCTTTTGTAAATAGGATACGTCTTTGCACTGTTCATAAGTAGTAGCAACTAGACCGAGTTGTCGGCGTAGAATGGAAGAAAGGTATTAGGTGTATGTAAAGGATGTAGATGATTGTTCTTTAAATTGACGCAAGGATAGATCGGTAGTCAAGAGTATTACTATCTCTGTCGGTCTTAAACGATTCGATCTGATACATAAGAGTAGAGGATTAAGTGTAGAGGTTATTTGGAAGGGTGTTAAATTTGGATGATGACCGTAGGATCACAAGAGAAAATACCTGATGTTTCCTATATATGTAAAGATTCCGAAAATTTTTGAAATACTCTATCAAGCTGTTTCAATTAATAGACGTCCAGTTTCTTTCGTTTCGTTAATCGTTTTATGTTCCAATTAGCTTTAACCTTACGAAAGCAGAATTTACACAGAGATATTCGCTTTGAATGCAGCCTGCTGAAGGAAAACCGTTGCAGACAGCGAAGGAAATTCTCAAGGGTGGGCCGCACCCTTATTATACACGTTGGCGGAGGGCGAAGGCAAGCCACTGCTAGAGTACAAATTATATTAGAACAGAAGCTATTACGCTTGTTACTCCTCCCAGGCCCAGGAGCCACCCCTCCCAATTTCCCGCTGTTTTATTTTTAATCGTAACATCTCTGTCTGTATCCGTTTTTGCCAACTTAATTAAATTCTCTTTTTTGACGTTGGACAAAACGCTCTTAATTAAACTTTAAAACGGTTAACCGTTTCAAAAACTGGGCGAGCGGTTTTAAATGACGATTTTGTCCTCCATTCCCGATCAAGAGTGAGTATCCGGTTTTCCTTGAAACAAAATTTCCTCAAAGTTCACCAAGCTATTATTAAGGCATTATCATATAAAAAGTTCACATTAAAATTAGCAAGTGATAGCATCCAACATCTATAAAACTTGAGGAAACACAACAACAACCTGACGGTAGGTCGGTACCACAAGAGAATTTTGGGTACCGAAAGTCAGACACACTGGCCATCTCCAATGCCACATCGATCACTGAAACCTCTATCTCACAATGAATGTAAAAAAGGCACCGGAAGAAGTGGAAAAATTCCAAAGGTGCCAGACCATCATCACCAATGCTGGCAAGGTAATTGTTACAGTGAGATAGTGGGCTAAATTCCGAATAGTGATAGGACTATATACCGGTCCTTGGTATCTGAGGAAACATCTGCATGAACTGGTGATAT
This sequence comes from Cimex lectularius, assembly GCF_000648675.2. Classification (NCBI taxonomy): domain Eukaryota; kingdom Metazoa; phylum Arthropoda; class Insecta; order Hemiptera; family Cimicidae; genus Cimex; species Cimex lectularius. Next base: position 237,805 of record NW_019392668.1, read on the forward strand.
TCAATTATGACCCAATTTGTAGGTTATGCAATGAGGAGGAAGATACAGTCACTCATATCAATGGGAAGCAACCGCTAAATCGAGAAAACCTGATTTACCCAGAAGGAATAGTAGCAACGACAGTCGATGACCTAATACTTCTTAAAAGGATGACTAGCACTGAACTAAGGAATTAAGAAAAGTTCAATCGATCAAACCTTTGGACTACCTAATGTGGATATGTTGTAAACCACATCTCTGTAGAATTCAAAAATTCACTTGATGGTTTGACACAATGCACTGCCAAAACTATTACTAAAAATCGAATCTTCGCAGAAATAAGCTTCATTGGTGTCCTTTACATAAGGACAGAACAGCAGATACGATAGCTTTCAATGGGCGCCTTACGACATAACCTTGAAATCTCATCACTACATTGTCAATCATTAACTAACAATAAGTTTATTAAGTTTTAAAGAAGATTGTATGTTTTCTTAAGTACTCTTTACATGGTTAAAAAGGGAAATGTATGCTTTTATGCTTGACTAACGCTTATGTGATGTCCCGATGTTTCTTGGTATAGTATAAATTGGTTTAAAATACTGTTTTATTAGATTGAACAGCAAGTCGCTAGTGATTTGTTATAAACAAAAGAAATTATTGCGGTGCTAAGAACAATCGGCCCTTGCCAAATAGAACAAAAATCGGCAGAGGTGCAATAAAAACCATTACGGAGGAGAAGACAAATTGGATGGAAGCCGGCCAGAAGAAACGGCGTTTTCAATCTCGACTAACGTTTTTCTTCTCAAGACGTTCGGGGATAAAGTTTCACCTGGAAACTATCGGGAGGGAGACGATTGTCAATACGCGACTTTGTCGCAAGCTCGGCCGTTTGATCCCGGTCGGTCTGAAGAACAGATTTTCCTAAGAAGGTTCTAACCTCTGTGGTCAACGGGGTCAAATTACCTTGGTAGTGCGGTTAACATTTAACATTTCAAATAGAAAAGGCTCATTTTACTATTGGAGCCAAAATTTGGAAAATGAGAATATGTAATCGGTGACAGTTTGGTTAGCCTATTGATTACTGGTTCAATTGCAGGTACTTTAGATCAACGAAAAATACTTTAATATTTAATTTTGGAAATGTGTCTTTATTTAACTTTAAAAAGTCTTCCCTCGCAGGCTTGTAGACTAGGCTAAAAAATTTCATTTTCATATAAATTCCAATCCCTACGTACAATGTGTAATATAAAGCAAACTGATTGACATATGTCCTGGAAAAATTGAGCGTGCTCCCTTTATCGAAATCAGTTTTTTTCTCAACAAAATGGAAAATTTTTGGGCCTTTCTGAAGCGCAAGCCATAAACGTGGGTATACAGCTGAAAGGTAATAAGAATGGAGAATTTTTTAGAAAATTTGCAAAGTTCTAGGAGTTTGTACTTATTAACAGTTACCAATCCAACATTTTCAAAAAATTCCAAATTTCATCATATTTGTTTTTCTGAATTTTTCGTGCAGAATTTTTCATCAATTCTGTAATGTAAATAGGTTTTCTTGCAGTAAATTTAACGTTGTTTCGCGTGGCACAAACTAGATTTTTTTACAATAAGAATTTCTGGAGTTTATAAGCAATTTAGTGCACTTAAATCGAAAAATATAAAAAACCCAAAACCCGAAACTACTTCTTTACCGTTGAGATTTGGACAGGGGTTTATAGGAATTTTTTTGTTGCATATGGTGAGTAAAAGAGGTCAAAAACATTATCTATAACTAAAAGAACTTCAGCATCAGGAACACAGGTTCACGTAGCGCTCAATATGGTTCATTGAACAGTTTGATACCGTGAGGTCTCTATTAGTCCCAAGTCCTTGCGACAATGAAAGTTCTTAACTGCTGTTGTACCTGTCTAAATTATTTCTAATTTATATAAAATAAAGAAAATTTATTCTATATATTTTCCAACAAAATCTCTACATCTTTGCCAACGCGTAATAAGCGCGTTTATTCCGCTGACATAAAAATCTTTATTTCGATTCACAATAAAGTTTTCGAAGAGTTATCGGCTTCACCGCGTTCTCTCGTTATCCCTCAAGAAGTGATCAAAATGCTTCAAAAAGTGGAAGTCTGTAAACGAGAGGTCGGGTGCGGTACACCATCAAACCGTCACCATAAACATTTTTGGGTGCAGATTTGATTTCGGGACTTGTTTTGTCCAACCACTGACATATACGCCTCCTGCAAGCTGTTCTAGATGTTCAAGAATTTGAGAAATCCATATTTGTTAAAACTTCAACCAATCATTCTGTACATTCTGAAAAGTGTGAGGTAGGTAGTCTCTCCTAGCCTCGAAGAAACATCTTGAAGTCTGCGTATGTGCGTATATTCCATCCCATTTCCTAAGCTTTTTAATGCTTTTTTGAAAGGATTAACTTAAATAATTTGTCAGAGGTACAGTCCGGAATGAAGAATTTTATAAAAACACCTTTTCCATTTTTTTTGCGACGTTTCAACCTTTATTCGTGTCCTCTTCCGGGAACTACAAAAACATATGTTGATTGGAAAAAGATAATTACACAATGCAGATGTACTAAGTAATATAAATTTTGAACCAAGTATTTCATACATAAGTGTGGTGTTATTCTTGTGCTGTCATATTTGTTTCGTGTGAAATTTTTGTGAAACGTGAATTTGTATTCTATCGTTTTTATATGATTGTAGGGTGGGTACGCGATAAATCTGGAAAATTTTGTTTGATCATAGGCGGTTTTATTGGACTCAAAGGAGTCGAGAATGGGGATTTTCTGGATTGGATGTGTGATTCGGGGTTTATTCGATGGATTCAGTTATGGATGATAACGAAAGAAAGGGAAATATAAAAATAAAGTTTAATGGTTTATTTGTTTTATGATTTTGGCGTACCTACGGCCGCGTTTGCTTGTATCTGTTATGTAATTAATGCTGTGTGTATGACTCTGTTAATGTACACCATTTCCAGAAAATTTCATTTGTATTTGTTTTTTCTTCAGTTTTTAGTATTTGTATTTTGTCGAAATTAGAGTTGTGTTGTTTTTCAAAATTGTGTGTGGCCAATGCTGTGTGATTAGTTTTTGGTGTTTATAGATGTGTTGTCTTTTCCATTTTTCCAGTTATTGTATTATGCCAATAATAATAACAATTCCAGTGTATGTAGCTGGACAGTTCATACAATTAATTCGATAAATTACATCGGATTTTTAGGCTGTTGGTATTAAGCCTTTGACTTTGTAAAAATGTATGTATACTATTTTGTGGTTTTTGAAGGCCATTTTAATGTGTGATCCGAAGAGAAATGTACTTAATTTGTGTGACAATGTGTGAACGAATGGAATTGACATGTATATTGATTTGTCATTGTGTAATTCGGGTGATGGTGTCAAAGTTAAAAGGATTTAATTTCAAGTTAGAAACGGTCAATTTGCAATTAAAAAACGTTAATACAAAATTAAAAAGGGATTAAAAGGGAAAAAATTATTTATAAATTCGAAAGGTTTAAGTTGTGGGGGAATGAGTAATTTCACGGAGAAAAGTCAATCCGTCAAGTATCCGTCACGCTAGCGGTTCTGGGTTCGAATCTCGACATAACCCTGGCTTTTTAATCGATAATGGCGTAAAAAATATTTTGTGAAGCGGTTTGAACCCACGAATGGGTAATTGGACGTTAATCCCTCCTGTAACAAATGAATTATTTTCCTATAATTTACTTAATTGCTAGCTGGTTGGAAAGGGTTGTTTTGGTCCGGGGGTTGTTAAAGCGCGATTTAAAGGAAAAAATCCTCTTGTTTTACAAGGAAAGCCTACAAAAAAGTCCTGCGATTCATATGAAAATGTGAGCACAATTTAGAAGACTTTTAAACCGTTTAAAACTAAAAAGTTGCACAAATACAATCGTTGCAATTCCAAATCAGCATAAAATTATTGCAATGTAACAAAAAATGTAAAATAAAACTAAACCGTTTTAAACTGAATCTAAAAATCGAAATAAGTACATTTTTAAATAGGACTTTTAGCACCCACACATAAAGGAGTAAAGAAAAAACAATGAGGGATGAGCCATTTAGAAAGAAAACGCTTAATCTCTTCGTCAAGCTTTCGAGTAATAAATCTCCTTTTTTCAGGATTTTAAAAATGTAATTCTTATTATGAAAAGTTAAAAATACAATTATTAACTTAGGTTTTAAGTACAAAGCAATTAAATATTGAGATAATTTAGCACCACATCGATGACCAGTATTTTCTTTCGAATTAGTCTCACTTTTTATAGTTATTTAATATATAATTATAATTTTACAGGACGAACATTAATTATATCACATATTGTAATCTAGTTGTTATAACATAAGACAACAAATGACCAAACTTTCGTACTGATTTGTGGATTTGATCTGGCATGATCGGCCAAAAATGCATTTTCCCTTTCACTAAAATTCGATATTAATTTGTGCTATTTTTTGTTGCAGTTCCTCCTGACATTATTGATTCCGAGACGAGCTCTGACACGGTGGTTGAAGAAGGCGAAAACGTGACGCTGATATGCAAAGCGAGGGGTCACCCGGCCCCCAGAATAATCTGGAGGCGGGAGGACACCAAAACTTTCACCGTTTACAACAACACATCCGGCTTCGCCACGGGTACAATTCAAAATTATTCAGCATATTAAATTAGGCCAAATATTGCCAGTGTTGTCTTCGTTTTCTGAAATCTTCCGGACTCACGAAGCGGACGGTTTTAACTATTCAACAAACCCAAAGACTAATCAATAAAACGAATAAATGACCTTAAGTACTTGCTTGCTTTATCCAGTTTAAAACGTTAGAATGGAAAACAAAGTAACATTATTAATTAAAATGGCTATAATACTCGGTGGTCTAGTCCTTCTTCGGGTGATAAAATATAGAACTAATTGCCACATAAATGTAAAAAAATTTAAAAAAGAGAAGAACTGCTTCGTCAGCAAAATATGCCCCTGGAACTTCTTTACATAGACATTTATGTTGGGAATACACTTGCGAGCCGAGCGACTGACACTAATGCTGGTTTTTCAGTGTGTACGTGCCCCTGAGGAAACCCAAATGTGCTGTAGGTTTAAACGGCCAAACGTGGTCGTGTGACGATGTATTAACGCTATTAGAAACATATCGCACCTATTCTATGTTATGGGCTCGGAAAATCCTGAGCAGAGATAGGAGAGGGAAAATATGTTTCCTGTGTAGTAATTTTGGGAGCTGTTGCTGTCAGTAATTTCCAAAATCATATGTGACAGTCTTGTACAAATTTTATACTGTACGCTAATGCTTTGGAAGTTCATGTCCAACATACATTCCGTTTCTTATATATCCCCACGTCAAAACGAAGACGTTGCTTTTCTTATAAAAAAATGGCAATTAACATAACTACGTAACTTTCTACCAATGCAATAAACAAAATTTCTTGTTCAGACATAGTCTGTTAACTAAATTGTATACTATGTTTACTCTGCTCGCGATCAAATCGGCGTAATTCTCTTGGCTTGGGCATCCATTTTTTTCGTGAGCATATTTATGGGCAAGTTTATGGCCTAGAATCGACAGGTTTTGGTGATTTTAATGCTTGAAAGAGAATGTTATTAAGGCTGTTTTTATATTTTAATGCTAATATAATAATACTATTTTTTATTGGAAAAAATATTCAGTCAGGCCGGCGCCACACTAGACGGAATGCGACGAAAAATCCGTTCAACCCGAACAAGCCACATATAAAGCAGAATGAAAGGAATGTCTTCAACGTTTGTATGGATATGCAATTGATAACGTGACTCAGTTGATCGTGTACGATACAATGAAACAACTTTTGATTTTGTGTATTTACAAGGTAAAGGAGAAGCAGAAGAGAAAGAGAAAACATTGGATTCATCCATTGAATATGAAAAAGGTAGCACTTGACCAATTACACTGACAGTATGGAGAACTTTGGCGCTATCCTGCCAAGTTCTTCCAATACTGTGGGATGACTGTAGCTTCATTTGACGAGCGTCTTTAAAATTCCACAGACAGGGCCTGTTCTGAACTTCCACAATAAATTGGTCCAAGTCCATCATAGATCAGCTTCAATTGCAGTTTTGCGTGTCCGACTGCCCACCTCTTCCGTTCTTAGCTTGTCTGTCGTCAGTGTGGCGCACCCCAACTACTTTGCACTGTTTTGATCTTTTTAGACGAAACTCAGCGGAACATTCCATCGACGGACTTTGGTGCACCAACGGAATTTCCGTCCAGTCTTCGCTGACTGTGTGTTTTGAATGTATGCTTGTGCAGCGGAAATTTCCGTCGCGAAAACTTCCGTCGCATTCCGTCTAGTGTGGCGCCGGCTTTAAACTTATTCGGTTAGATGATTTATACTAAATATCGTGTACAAAAGGTAAACCTCTGTAAATCTCGAATACTTCAGGACTAAATGGAACCCTGATAACATTTTTTCATGTGACAATTCTTTGTTCATTTAACTTACTGACTAACCCTGTAGGCAAATCAAACTATCTTTGGCTAAAGGTTCTACATTTTCACTGGATTGCTGGAACAGTAAATTTGAATTGTTTAAAGGTGAATTGTTATATGGATGTTCAATGGGATTGAACGAATGTAAAGAAGGTTTTTATGTAAAAAATATATACTTAATGCGATCAGATGCAATACGATTTTTGACTTTGCTACATATATCCTGAGAGGAGCCAGCAACCATTATTGCTGTCCCAGTATTCTGAATAGTTACATACAACTGTTAAAGAGGTCCCAGGGTCATCAATTCAGTCTGACAAATTTGTAAAAGTGAGTAATGTATGACTTGGATCGGGCTAAAGGGTCGATGTGAAGATAGCCTTCCGTTGAACATGGAAAATTTTTTGGGTATAAAGTTTTTAATGCAGGGTGTTTGTAGATCATTGTGAATCCTCGTTCCCGACAGTAGTATTAGTGTTGGAAACGTTGAGGAACGAAAGGGCACAAGGTATATGGAAGGACACGTTTTAGTTGGAGGCCCTTATACCAAAGGCGATCGAACAATTGTGACACGTCATAAAAGGCCCCAGGCACTATTGTTTACACTCAAGGAATGAGGATATATGGTCCACACCGCGCAGCACCGTGGGTCGTGGAATATCGATGACGAAAGCGGACTTTACTTAAAGTTGAAAGATTTGCTTTAATAATATCCTCAGAAGTGATATTTTAGAATAATTGACACAATTCAATTGGTGTATACACTGATAATTAAACACTGAGTAAAATTCAAATTCCATATTACAAATTGGATAACTTTATTGCTCTACTCATCCTGTAGAACCCACGACCTTCCGCTCAATAAGGCGCGCTCTTGCCACTTGAGCTATTGTGACTTCAGCTCAAGTGGCTAGAGCAACGGCGTATTGAGCCGAAGGTCATGGGTTCGAAGAATAAGCCGAATATTTTTAGAAGCAAAAAACATAGATTGATTCATACTATACTACCACATACTGATTTTTCATACAATACACAATAGGAATGAGAAACTTTATATTTAGATTATTCTTTGTATGTAAGGTCTTGGTTGAAATGAAAAAGTTAGTGTCATGAACGGGTTTCGAACCCATGACCTCCGGCTCAATATGCCGTTGCTCTAGCCACTGGAGCAGAAGTCACAATAGCTCAAGTGGTAAGAGCGCGGGTTATTGAGCCGAAGGTCGTGCGTTCGAATCCGCTCGTGGCTCTAACCATTTCATTTCAACCAAGATCTTACGTAAAAGGGTAATTAATTAAAAGACGTAATTTGGTCAATAGACCAGTAAACATAATGGATTTATACTTAGACATACTCTTTTTCTTTTATAAAAGCTCATGAATTTCTGATCGCGTTTAATTTGGTTTACATTAAAATAAGTATGTCGTAACTACAATAATATAACGGTAAAAATTACATGTAGTTTGAAAAATACAAAATATGAGTGTTCATTTTTTTCCCTTTTTCTAGGAGTATATACATTTTTACTTTTCCTGTTAAATATTAGTTCAGAGAAGGGTTGTCCAATTATCTGGGTTTTAATTAATATTCATTAAAATTCACCCAATCAATTTACTGTTGGCATTCTGGCAACCATACGTCAAATTCTCGCCCCTCCTTTTGTTCTGAATAACCAGTTTTACAGAATTGAATTAAAAACCATAGCGGCTTTAAAAAAGAAAACCTAGAAAAAAAAACTTTAGGGTTTAATTTATGAGAGAAACGAGAAAAAAAAGCTTCCCCTCACTGTAAAATTTAAGCCCCTCAGAAGGGTGGTGAAAGAAAAAACCTTAATTAGCAAAGAATGTCCTTAATTAGTAGGTATGGAAACGCGCTGGACAAGGACCTCTGATGTTATCTAATACTACAAATTACAGAACGAGTAAAAGTATAGTTAGTAAATAATTAACGGATGACTTATTCTCTCTAAAACTGTTAAACATTAGTTGAAGTAATACACTTTATGCCTTTTATCATGATCTTTACTACTGCAGTTTTCGCAGCAAGCAAATGAAATAACAGAGTGACAATTTAGCGTGTTACACTTGAACGGAGAAATCACCCAGCAGTGACACTCCCTCACATTGACTCAATCAATTTCTCAAGTGATCTCTCACAACCGCTTCAAACGACATGTTGGATTTCAAAGAATTTTGGGGCGAGAAAGGAGTTGGGCAAGTGGATTAGGGTGAAGGTTTAAATTTTTCTGGAAGTTTTTGTATCGGTATTTAATAATGTCAATTACAAATGGGTCGTTGTGAATTGTTGGGTTTGGAAAGTAGAAGAATTATAATGTGTTATAATTTTTGATCGGATGGATTGGATTTTGAAGGAATTAATTTTTTTCTTTGAATCCCAAATTTCAATTCCGTATGTCCACATCGGTCTCAGGAGTGCCTTGTAAATAAGCGGTGGGTTTGTTAGTAAGTTGTAAGTTCTATGATCAAGTAATCTAAGGAGTAGTTTGTAACGTCGGTTAGTTTTCTGTCTTTTCAATCGCGTATGAAGATTCCACGTTAGTTTGTTTTGAAATATAGTCCACGTAGTGCACAATATATGCGGGTGGAATGGGTTTTCCATTGAAACATCGTAGGACAAGTGAATTTTCGGAGCGTAAAGGTGATGTAAGTAGATTTAAATTCGTTAATTTTTATTCAACATATCAAGACTGTATAAGGTGTAAATGGGGTGTTATAACTAGCTAGGGAAGGATCAGAATTAGATGACAAAGAGTCGTGTCATCACAAAGAGCATATTGTATTGATAGGGAAAACTGGAATGTCGGCTGTGTATATTGTGAATAGAAAGGGTCATAGGATGCTGCCCTGGGACACACCCGCTTTAATAGGTATGTAAGATGGGTAAGGTAAAAAAGGGCAGTTGACTGGTACCGAATGAACTGACTAATGTGTGAGAATCCATGTGATTTGGTCAAAAGCTACAATAATTTTGCAGAAGTTTCCTGAAGTATGGCAGAATATTGGTTTTGCCAAGAAAAAGAGGGAAGAAAGGAAATGTTACTGAGAAAGGTAGAGAAGGAAAACTTTTTCCTCACTGAAGAAAAAGCTAAGTCCTGCAAATATAACTGAGTAGCTGAAAAAAAGCCTGATAGGTAGTGAGCAATAACCCTTATTTAAATTAGCACCATGGACGCGGTGACGCCTTTTAGCCACCTCAAACAAATTTATCTATGTAAAATGCAGGCCCAGTCTGATCAATTTTGAAGACAAGCTCTTTCAAAAGGGTATAAAATGAAAATCGAGAGTGACAAGAAAAAAACATCCACTGATGTTTTTGCAAATTCTAAAAGAGTTCTTTGAAAAATGAAGAAAACACATTTTCCTTTGCCCTGATATTTTAGTAATACACTTCTTCAAATCTTATCATACAATAAAAAATCAGGAACAAGCTGGACATCATAATTTTCCAGAAGAAACACAGTAAATATCTTTGCAGTGAATGTGTTTCCCCAGTACATTTTCTAAGTTTATTTTCACATATTTTTTTATAGGCTTTAACGAAAAAAAAAACACCAATAAAGACTGGGATTGTGGATTTTATTCATTACTCTTTATGTAAGGTATTGGTTGAGATAAAAAAGTCAGTGTCACGAGCGGAATTCGAACCCATGACCTTCGGCTAAATACGCCGCTGCTCTACCTCTTGAGATATGTGACTTCGATCCACTCCGACACCAACTTTTCATCTCAACCCACCTTTCGATTTTCTGTCCTTTTTACCATTTCTCAAATATCGTGTTATCTATTTGATTGGCAAAAAGGAGGGAAAATCGATAGGTCGAAGTCGGAGTGGATCGAAGTCACGATAACTCAAGTGGTAGACCGGCGGCGTATTTAGCCGAAGGTCATGGGTTCGAATCCCGCTCGTGACACTGACTTGTTTATCTCAATCAATAACTTACATAAAGATTAATTAATTGACAGATGTTATTTGGTCAGTCGGACCACAAGAGCTAATGAATTTATTCATTACATTATCACAGGAGATACCTCAATAGTAGAAAGTCGACTTTTACAGATCCAAAGGATTGAAAGCATTATGTTCTCACGCGAGCTGGCAACAAAAAACGTATTTATCAGAAATGGCTTAAGAGGGTGTCGCTCGAGAGCTACATGTTGTTTTAATAGACGGTGTGATTAGGCGAGGGAGGAAAGAGTGATTCACTGGCGAAGAGCCACTGCTCCCTCCCAACGAATCACTTCACCCTCCTGGGGAGAGGTAATTGGATAGAACTGGCCAACACCCCTTCTTCTTTCAACCGACGATGGGATAAACCATATTGCATTTCCGCCCCCCCCCTTTTTGTACTTCCAATTATTCCATCGGAAATTAGTACAGGCCCGGAGGGTCTCTGAATAGACGTGTCCTGTTTGCGACGAGGCGAAAAGGCAATGATAAGAAGTTTCTGTTGCATTCCTTTACATTACGCCAACTAAACCATTTACAGACATTTTACGATATTCCGCCATTTCCAGAAACGAGTCACTATCAAGTTTAGAACTACACGTTTAGCTTTTTAATTATATTAATAATATAAAGCAATAGGTTGCGCCGGTTCTGTTAGTTAATTGAAACCTTAAGTTCGACTAGAAAATTTTAGATTGGAGCATTTTCATTCTTACATTTTTAAATTATGCTTTAAACTCATATAATTTCCCAAAATGTGAGCATGGCGTTTGAAGAATAACAAATAGGCAAAGATATTTTCATAGATTCTGGACCAATTTTAACTTATTTTCGTACTTTCAATTAATTAATCTTTATGTAAGTTATTGTCGGAGGTAAAAAAGTGAGTGTCACGAGCGGGATTCGAACCCACGACCCTTGGCTAAATACGCCTACCTCTACCACTTGAGCTATCGTGATTTCGATCCACTCGGACACCAACTCCCCATCTCAACTCAATCTTTGAGATAAAGTTGTAGAGCAGCGGCGTATATAGCCGAGGGTTCTCTCTCTCTCTCTCTCCTCTCTCTCTCTCTCTCTCTCTCTCTCTCTCTCTCTCTCTCTCTCNGAACACACATATATGAATTGTCACATGGCTAATATGCATAGTTCATAACGCAAAAAAAAGAGAGAAAAAAAAAAAAAAAGCATCGAAGAAGGCATCGTGGTAAACCCCGAAACTATTACATTCCATTATTATACTACTAGTAGTAGTACTATAATATTCGAGTATATTGAACCTTGACTTGAAGGTGTGAGAACCATAGTGTAAATTATTATTTTTTAATTAACTGGAAGTTGGATCTTCTGTCGAGTAGTGATCATTTGTAACGTTTGTAAAAGAAATACATGATAAATACATCATAGTTAAAAAAATATAATTTCAAAATCCTATTGTAAAATATGAACAATAAAAATTAATCTACACATCCATTAAAAGTTGGTCAAAGAATTGTTAAGACGATAATGGGACAGAAAGGACGCCAGTGTTCCCATTAGATACGGCCCATGTAGTACCCTCATAAATCATCTTTCTTTTATTTGCGCAAAATAAATTTGTAGAAATATACCAAATAACAGTGAATGTACAATAAAAATAAAATTTCTGTTGTACAACGAAAATTTATTTTTCAAACAACCATTGAATAAATTTTACCAGTCTTCGATTTTATTGCGCTGGGGTTGGTGTTATGTTTATGATTTTATTCCTTCGATTTACAATTAATAGAATGATAAATAGTGATAGATGAAATACAACCTATTCTGCTTGTATTGAGAGAAAATACAACAGCGATAAAAACTACAAAAAAATAGTGTACATTTTGAATATAATTAATTGTCTTTTTATTATTGATGGTCAACCGTGACGTTTCTATTCGCTTGGACTAGGCAGAATAAACCCTTTATGATAAAAGCAACGATTAACAAGTGTAAAAAGTCCTGAAGTTAGAAAATACGAAAAATCCCAAACTGGGATTTTGTCTTTTTTTTGACATTTTCCACAGTTATCGATATTTGGCTCATATTATATGATCTATTCGCTTGACTAGACTGAATAAACGGTTTATTACAAAATAAACGATTATAAGGTGTAAAAGTCCTGAAATTAGAAAATATGAAAAAGCCCAAACTGTGGTTTTGCCTTTTTTTGCCATTTTCCAGAGTTACCTATATTTTGATCATATTATATGATCTATTCGCTTGACTAGACTGAATAAACGGTTTATTACAAAATAAACGATTAACAAGTGTAAAAAGTCCTGAAATTAGAAAATATGAAAAAGCCCAAACTGTGGTTTTGCCTTTTTTTGCTATTTTCCACAGTTATAGATATTTTAACCATATCACACGTCTATTTGCCTTCCGTCAATTTCAACAAAACGGTAAAGATTTTTGTTTAAAATTAGAGTTATACACTTTTCTCGTGTGAATAATGTATAAAGATTGGCCATTTGGAGTGATGTGTCCCGCAGCCCTGAAAATTGTCGACCGGGGAATAAATGACAAACTAACATTTGTGCACCTATTGTCAGCCATCGATAACTTCCAGTTCAACCCTCCTGTTGACCTAACGCCGTTTTACAAGTTTGACCTCTATTGCATCAAGAAAAACTTATTACTTTTTTTTACATCCACTCTTAAAAATGTGGGATATCCACCATTTAATTTTTTTTTCTTATATTGTTAAAATCCTTAACACACCATTAATTACAAAATTAAAATACAGGCCAATTATTATAATAATTATGCTGTGTGCTGTACACATTTTAATGACCTTACAATGAATCCTTGTCAACTGGATGTGACAGAGAACACATCGTCTGTTAATAGTTGATATTTATAACCTTTTATCAGTGAACATTCCACGGACTTACTCGGAAGTGGACGGTAGAGCATTACTACATAATCGGACGCTAATTCAGGTTCATAGATAGAGGTCTGTGTCTTCCCTGCTAAATTAAAAAAATTGCCTACCCACCCTTAAGAGAACTTCCAGCAGGCATAAGTAAAATCATTAAATTAAAAAATAAAACTCGTCGTTTTTATCAGAAACATAGGACTAACAAATTAAAACACTGCTAAAGAAAATGCAAGACATGCAGAAACTGGTTAACGGGTGGATGTACATAAATGGACCAATTATCTAAGTTCTCTCAAAGCCAACGACAATTCCCTCGGGCACATAGTAAAACACTTTAGAACAAAGAACCCCATTTATCATTGGTATCTAATGTTATTGCTAGTAACAGATGAAGATAAAGCTATGGGTTCGTATTTTAAATCTGCGCTCAAAAAGACTGTCAATCACGGACCTGTACACCTGGTCAAGCATGAACATAGGAGAATAAAAAAATTTCACCGCAACCGAGGTTATTACCCCCATAGATTACAAGTTGATCACTACGAAAGAGATTTTAGGAGTTATCAAATTAACTTAGAACGAGAAGGCTCCAAGCCCTAAAGTGTTATTGAAAAAGAAAAGCCATAATTTTATTAATGTATCTTTTCAACAATGTGCTAACACTATCCAAAAAAAAATTGAAAAGACTTATACTAATTTTTATAAAAAAGCCGGGCAAACCTTATGATTAGCCAAGCAGCTATAGGTCAATAAATCTACTCAGCTCACTTAGAAAATTCTTTGAACGGTCAAAACTGTGCAAACATAGAGGAACACAACGCCAACAGACATCATGAGGGAGGAGCAGTTCAGGTTTCTCCCGGGTCTCTTAATAACTGTTCAACTAGCTAGAGTGGTGGATATAATCACTGGGGAGGTCAACACCAAAAACATACCGATATGGTCCTTCTAGATTTGGAAACGACTTTTGGCACCATCTGTCAGGAGGAACTAGTGAGGGCTGATAAGGTATAAATTCCCTGCATACCTTGTCAAGCTTGTGTACTCGTACATTAATCAACGATCCTTTCGAGTGTCCCTAAACGGAGGCAGGACTCCCCCTTTTGTATAGCAGCAGGAGTGCTGCAGGGATACATCCTGGGCCCTTGCCTTTTTACACACTTTTTCAATGTCATACCTAAATTAAAACGATGCCAATTAGCAATCTGTGCAGACGATATAGCTCTACTGACTCCATCTTGGAAAACAAGTGCATTTGGAAAATGATTAAATGAGGAAATTAATAAAATAAGTCGCTTCTGTTGATGGAAGATAATGATTAATATACCCAAATATTAAGCAATTCCATTCACAAAAAGCATCCCGTAGCAAGCGAAACAATTAATATTATTGGAATCCCTATGCCTTTGTCAGCTAATGTAACCTACCTGGGTTTAACCTTGGACTGCAAACTTAACTTTGGCAGTCGTATTAAAAACAGGATTGCTAAAAGTAACCTATGTATCAGTTTTCTCTTTCCGATCTTGTCAAAAGAATCAGGAATGTCCAGCTATAACAAGCGTTTCATTTATAATGTAGTAGTTAAACCAATGATAATCAATGCATGCCCTGTTCGGAGTTTAACTTGCAAATTTAATTTTGTGAAAATACAAACAGTCCAAAACAAATTGCTAAGGCTAGTGACCACATCTCTCAGAAGGACCAGGCTAGAGATTTCCTCTTGGAAACAGTGGACAGTGAAAAATCACAATTTTACAGTAAGCTCGCCTTAACGAGAACTCCCGATAAAGATCAATAGGCAATTATGACACTATGACAAGCAGAAACTGTGGAGAAATAAATACATCCAAACTATTTTATCGCAAACATAATGCATATATTGTTCATGTGCATGTTTATTGTTCATTTCGTTGACTGCGATAAAATATGCCTCGCCAATTATATTCATATAATTTATATTTATATTTACGTACCATCAATCCGTGGATTTACTTAGTTTATTTATCAATTCCTTTATTTATTTATAGTTGTTTATTTGATTAATTTAATTATTCATTACTATATCCATTTAAATATTTATTTGTTTATTTATATCTCAATCTCGCTTTTAACGTAGTTATGTATTTTTAATTTTTTAATCTTATGACGTCTACTGTAATGTTTGTTTATCATTTTATCTACTTAATAATTTTTCATAAATGAATAACTTTAAGTTTGCAAAAAATTTTCTCGCTAATTAAAATTTGTGAATTATTAAACACAAAACGGTTACAAAAAAAAAATTATAGAAGGTTATAAAGCTCTGTTGTCTTTCGGACTTCTATAATGTCAGGTTGCACTTATCCAATTTTATTTTTTAAGTGAATAAAACAATTTTTCAATTCGGTTCGACATAAAATCGTGAGTTGGAAAGTACTATTTAAAAAAGTTGATATAAATATGTTTAGAAAGAAATTGATATATATATGTACATACATACGTATACATACATACGTACATACATACATACATACATACATATATGTACATACATACGTATACGTACATATATCCATACATACGTATACTACATACATACATACGTATACATACATACGTACATACATACATACATACATACATACATACATACATACATACATATATATCGAATGCAAGGCTGCTGGATTCGAACCTAGGACCTTATTGTGATGAACACCGTATCAATGCCTTAACCGTTGCAGACACCTCATTTGTACCTCTGTTACTTTCTATATTATATATGTAAGTTAATGCTGATATGCCACTGCAGTAGGTAACTAAATTACCTTTTATTTTTTCTCATATTTACTAATTGCAATTGCTAGGCATTTGCAAAAGATGTGTTCTATTGGCTCTGCCTCTTCTATCTCAGTCGGCAGTGTTTATCTGTTGTAAGTCCTATTTTTAAATAGTATTTTACTGGAGCTTGTCCTTCAAGATTTTTAGTCCCATTAAGTTGAGAAGTACCGTTTTTCTCATTGGGGTGTTGTTGAAGTAGTCAATCATCACATTCTAGGTAATTGTTGTGACTCTAGATTTCAGTTATTTTTTAATGTCGATATTATTTATGTCACAATGGAGATTGTTTTGTTTATGTTCTAAAGCTTGTTGCCTGAAAGTCCATCATTTCTTGACCTTCACCCATCTTAGCAAGTTTTATCTGATCCTTTAAGATATTTAGGCAATTCCTGACTAGTTTTGGGTTGATATCGTAGGTTTAAACTCGTTTTGGAGTTCCAGGCTATCTGTTGATATTATATTGTCACTCTTGAAATGTTTTTATTTATTTCACGTGCACATGTACCATTCGGCTTGAAAGATGTGGTGGAACTGAGGGCAGGTGGGGCGCTCACTAAGTATGCTGCACTAAGCCCCTACCCGATCTTTAGGCCATCTATGTATTATATTGTAGAAGAGCTCCAGCTTTCTCTTTTTTTTTAATTTTATTTTTAGTCCAATTGGTGACCCATTTAACTATATCATGAGTTTTTTTAATACTAGAGTTCTTCTTGCTACTTCATAATAACTTGAATAATTTTTTTGATGCGCAAAATTATTGTAGTATTTTTCGGATTTTGGAAATTGGCAAGTTTCAGACTTCGAACTACTGCCCGTGCCGTCCAACGCCCGGGATGAGATCATGCCGTTTTCCAACAGAAAAATTAAAATAAAATACTTCTCTTTATCCAGATAAGAAAATACTTAAAACAAACTGTCCAGAATTGTTTATAATTTTACCGAAAAGGAGTAAGATGAACTCCAAGAGGCAAACGGATAAACCAAATGTTCACTGCTAAATGTTCGGGGTCCGGGAGATTTTGCAGTGAAATTGTCGATGGTTGTCATGGGTCATATTGACTCGAGCGATAGGGTCGTTGATAATTTGCCATGATACAACAGACGGTCTAATTCTGCTGTTGGTGTAGCTCAGTGAAGATGACGAGAAACGAAAAGCGTCTAACAGACCAAACCAGCAAGAAAAGAGAGACCAAAATACAAGTTTATCACTACGTAGACAGCAAAAATAAATCCCTTTATGTAAAGTTTTAAAATTACCTACGTTGATCCTTGAATTCTTCATTGCCGGACACCTAATTAAAATTATAACTGCCACATACGTTTATAGATGGGATAACTGTAAAAATAAAACAGTTCATTCAAACATAGTCTAATGGCTCTGAAGCAAGGTGAGCGTGGCATGAACATTAATCATGTGCTTGCTACTTACTCAGCGCATACTTTCTGAATAAACAGATAAATAAAACCAAATGGATCAAAGCAATTTAGAGTGGAGCTTTATGCGCTGCTTAGAAAGCGAACAGGATTGGGATGATTTTATCAGCCACCGAGCCGATCCCTTCCTTCAAAGTAAAAGGGTATATCACATAATATAAGGGTGTATAACTTTTTCTACGGTTATTGCTATCTTTAATTCCACCGCGTCTCTTTATCTTTTGCACGTTTCTGACAGAGAAATTTACTTTTATTAATTTGCTGCGTATAAATCTCTTAATATTACTCGTTCATAAATGATTCAGGGTTTGGTAAAGGGCGAACGTAACGGTACAAGTAATTATACTTTCAAACTTTGAAAGACCTTTTGTTCTGAGCTTTTGAGAACGCAAAGAAAGTTAGTCTCTTTTGAATAAATTATCTAGATAGACGCCCAAAGGAAATATAACTTCTTTTATTAATGCCAATTTATAGAACGACGAGGGGCAGCATTTTCGATTAGGAAATATTAAACACAGAACTGAAATCAGAATTCGTTTTCTTTTCGAACTACAAACAGAAGTGGTAGCATTTGTAACATTTAAAGCCACAATTAACCTTAACAACTTAATTTTTTTATTGCAATCAAATACCATCTGTAAAGAACATATATTATTTCTAATCTTTTACACTTAAAGATAGACAATAACTTCAATTTCGGACAACAACAAAAAAAGTAAAAATCAGATGTAACGTTAAAAAGAAATATAAAAGCAAGACGTAGAAAAATAGTTAACTACAGACTATATACTTGGCCAACACATACAAAAAAAAAAAAAATACAAAACCTACAAGCAGACTTGAAGGAGTGAAATTAACCAAAATCATTCATAAGATGTATATATTGTCGAAGTAAAAGTTTTAAATATTTGTGTGTTAAAATAAATAAAAACTTTTACTACTTCAATTAATTAAGGTTTTAAGTTGAGATAAAAAGACAGTCTCACGAGCGGGATTCGAACCCACGCCGCTACTCTACCACTTGAGCTATCGTGACTTCGAGTATACTTCACTAAAGCTCTCCGTGGCCATTTCATTTGTCGCCGAGAATCCAATCCGATTACACGACATTTGAAAAATGGCAAAAAGGAGGGAAAATTCAAAAGGTGTGGTTGAGATGGGAAGTTGGTGTCCGCGGAGGTCGAAGTCACGATAGCTCAAGTGGTTGAGTAGCGGCGTATCAATCCGAAGGTCGTAGGTTCAAATCCCGCTCGTAACACTGTCTTTTTTATCTCAACTTAAAGCCTTAATTAATTCAATGTTATGAATTGGTCAAGCGGACCACGAAAAATAGTGAACTTTTACTACTATTGCTCAATGATCTATCTCATTGTGATTTTCATTTACATTAGTTGAAATTCCTAAGAAGAGATGTTCTCAACAAATTGTGATCTTGATAACAATTAACGTGCTGATAACGATTTAATATAATATGCATGGTCAAAAACATTTTTGAAATTATCTCAAGCTTGAAGACTGCTTTCTTCAAGAATGTGTCGTTGTAGAAAATTAAATTTCTTTTAGATTGAACTAAATGAAATGAAGAGGTTAAGATTGTCCTAGAGGTTTTTGAATTCATAAGTGAATGAAGAAAGTACTTCATTAAATTAAAAAGAATGAAATCTTTTACGACATAACTACGTTGTATCTAATAATACAAAGGACAATACGGCAATGGATAACAACCGTCTGCCAGACGTCGGTCTATAAGTTTTAAAAGTTAACAGAACATACAAAATGCATTCATAAGTGTCCTCGTGGAAAGTATCATTTAGAATTACAATAAAAGCAGAGTAAAAGTCAAACAGAAATAAAACAGCTGAAAAACTGTTTTAGCCAATGCAAGGGTTAGATTAAAACGGTCAAACACCACGTAAACACCCAATATTATTGTCGCACATTAACACCAGCATAATTATATTTATAATTCTAATATTTACGTTTTCTCTTTTTATCTCTATTTGGCGTTGATTAAACCCTTTGGGATTTAAACTTTCGTCTATTTATTTTAACCCTGCTAATGGTTTTCCTGATATTTTTGTTTCTTTGATGAAGTACAAATTTTTCTCAAAAGGCGAAGTCTACATTGCCCAAGTATAGCTTTTCTAGTACCATAGCCTTTCCTAGTTGCAGGGAATTTCTGCATGATATGCACTATTGCGTTTGTTTCCCTGGAGTCAACTTTAATCATCTTTAGATAGTTCTACGTTTAGGTGGTATATTACTAGAGAATGACCCATAAATGTACCTGTAAGGATTTTTAAATTCCTTTCTGGTGAATAGGATCTCCTTTTGTTTCCATTGTTTAATTTTTGAAGTAGTCTTTTTACTTGCTTTATTCATCGCAATATTTGTTGCGTTCTTCAGATCCTTTGATTCAAATTCTTTTTTATTGTGGCTATAATTTATGCCACAAAATGGATATAAGCCTGTTCTGCCGAGGCTCGGTTTTTTGGCTAGGATGTCTGCTGCCCGTTGCCTAACATACACTAGCATTATCCTTGATTTTTTATGGTATTTATGCAGTTCCAGGATAGTTTCGAATTGATCTTGTAGGCTTGGAGAGCTTTTAGAACTGCTTGGCTATCTGATATATGATGTTGATTAGTTATTACATGTGTATGTGTCCTAGCCTGCTCTTCAGTTTGAAATTTGATTCTTTTGAGCCGAGGGCGATGTGGTATTCATAGTTAGACCTTTTTATGCCCATTCCTGTTTGAGCCCTCTGCATACCTACCGTAGAAAAACTCGATGTTTTTCTTCTTTGATATTTCCATTCTACTATCTTTTTCATTATTATATTAATTTTTTTAAAGTCTAGTTTTTCTCGTCAAAGATAGATTTTGTTATGTATACCCTCGTAAAAGATGCAAATATTTTTAACCATAATTAGAACTAATTTTAAATATGTTATTTTACAATCGTACTAATTAAAGGAGGAAAGAAAACAATTAGTTCCTTCGTCGAATTTTCTAAGACTACATCTCATCAGGACAGCACGAATTTTGGACTTATGATTAAAGCCAAAGATTAATATTTTAATTTATTAAATTTGAAAGTATTGATAAAAAGTTTCTCTTCTTAGTAAGAAAATTTTAGATAATATAAATATATAGAAAATAAAATCAAGAAAAAGTAAATGTGCAAGGGGAAACCGGCAAGGAAAGACCTTTTGTTTTAGGTTTTAAAATGAAAATAAGGTCCCTTCAAAAACCCACCAGCGGTCTCGCCCGAAGGAAAGATCGTTGCGAGGTAATTATATCCCATTTATTTGAAATCCCTTAGATATACAAATTCGATTAAGCTAAAGCGTTTGTCCGCTGGTATGGGGTCTTCCTCAGGTACGGCGGGGTGGTGGAAAGGGTGTAAAAAAAAAATAAATAAAAAAGTATTGATAAAAAGTTTAGTCTTTTCTCTGTTTCGTAAAATAGAGATATTATTGTCAGCTATTTTATTTTTGTGAAAAATTTTGGTATGGCCATTATTTACTTGATGCTTCATTTCCAATAAAGAATTAATTATCAGTTTTGCTGCCATCCTTTGAATGTGTAGCTAAGTTTTATTCTTGGTTTTATATATATANTATAAACAACTAATTTATTACCTATTCGATTCATTAATTTAGTGTAACGTTGCTTGTAAGTCTTACTTCGCGCAAGGCCAACAGTTCTGCAACACAGGCAAGTCTTGCGGGTTTAGTATACACGGCTTTTTATTCAAGGCACCAAATTAGCAAATATCTTCACGGAGACAAAAATATGTTAATAATTTTTTCTGCCATAACAATTATTTTCAAAAACCGTTTTGTTTAAATACATGGTCTTTTTCATATATAACGGTTAACTTTAACCTGTAAATAGTATTTGTAAATACAAGATTCAACCCAAGCGGTCGTTCATTCGAACCCGACAAACATACAAACGAGCTTTTTTTTTTCAAAAACACCGGCACCCCGAGGGCTCATGTAGCCTCGTAATTGAAATACCCGCTTAAAAAAATGCAAATATCTTTCGCCATAATTAGAATTAATTTATAAATATGTTATTTTACAATTGTACATTAATCTAAAAGTTTTCTATATTTTACTAATAAAAGCAGCAAAGGAAAGGACAATTGGAAAGAAAATATTTAGTTCCTTCATCGACGTTTGTAAAAGTATATCTCATCAGGACAGTACAAATTTTGAACTTATACTTAAAGCCAAAGATTAATATTTCTATTTATTAAATTTGAAAGTAGTGATAAAAATAGTATTTCTCGAAACGTCAACAAAGAAACCGAATGTTTTCTATACAATTCATCATATC
Organism: Cimex lectularius; assembly: GCF_000648675.2. Classification (NCBI taxonomy): domain Eukaryota; kingdom Metazoa; phylum Arthropoda; class Insecta; order Hemiptera; family Cimicidae; genus Cimex; species Cimex lectularius. The sequence continues at coordinate 259,757 of NW_019392668.1, forward strand.
CCTGACTTTTTTATATAAAATTATAATATTGGCTGATAACTAAATATATTAAAGATAAGCTTATCAATTTTATCAGCTGTATACATACTTTATATGTTATAAAATACCTATCAACAAACCAAAAGCGTTATTACCATATTTATCAAAGTGTTTTTACCAGTTGACAGCTACCACGGTGAGATGATGAAATTCGTAAAAGTCGACTACACTCAGATGGGTGCTTATCTATGTATAGCCACAAACGACATCCCGCCAGCAGTCAGCAAGAGGATTGTGCTCCGAATAAATTGTGAGTAAAGGACATGGTTAATCTTTTTTCAAACGTGCAATTTCCCTCTAAATTGTAAATAGTTTGAAAAACTATCATTTTTTTGCAATCTATTACCTTTTTCTGTTTGTGTTTGTAGTCACTCCTGTCGCGAGGCAGCCGAGTCAGAAGGTCGGCGCCGTCCTCGGGTCTTCAGTCAGCATCAGCTGCGATTTCCACGCTTTTCCAAACGACAACACCTCCTGGCACAGAGAAATCGGAGAAGTCCACGATTACGGGTAAAAGGATGCTTCCTCTCTTAAGCACGAACGGAAAATATTAGAGCCCACTGACCAATGTTTGAAAGTTTTGATCCAATTAAACGTCCATTGCAATTATTTTTTGGGTTCTGTTTGTTCTACTGTATGATATGTTCTAATACAATAATTTTAATAGGAAAAGTCTTTTACGAATTAATGAAATCAGTCTCTACAATACGTATGTCAATGAAGGTTACTTTTATTGCAATATATAAAAAGAAAATCATAATCATTATACACAAAATTAGAAATTAGTTTCACTATTTTCCCAATAAAGATTACGATTTAACAGAAGAGGAATTTTCTCATGTAAAAATGGTTTGTTCAGATTAATAGATCTTAAAGTTTTCTTTTCAATCATCACTCACTGGCCAATAACGGATTGTTTTTTGGCTGGTGCCTCTCTGTCTTTGTTGGGAGGTCCGATAGTTTTTTGGAGTATTCTGTAAGACCTTGTTATGACCGCTTTTACGAATGGTGCACTGATACCTCCGTGCAATATGTTTGTTGCGGACGTACCATGGTGCTGTTATGGTTCGTAGACATCCACAGGCTATAAGTCCAGCTTTGGAGTATTACTGCCAGTAAGCTAGCCGTTTTTAATTAGAGTGAGAGTTTTGACTTTTCTATAATAAGCATTTTAGCAGTTTAATGCCGGAAGTAAGTTTTGTTATATGGCCTTGATAAGGTGATCACCCAAATCAGCTTTTCATCGATTACTAAACCTAGGTACTACTTGGTATCACCTTGAGAAATAATATGCACGTTTTAGTTTATTGGTGTGTAAGTCACTTGGGATTTCCTTACTCATTTTTACTCTCAATTTTTTTACTACATTTAAATGCTGTTTGCTCGAGGTAGCCACTGTATCAAATGCGTGGTGATTAGTGACCGTTAATCGATAATTATTCAGAAATCGTGAGATGCGGTCTGGTGTGATGCAGGTTTCAGAAAAACATTTTCTTTATCGTGCCAACGTTTCGATCTTTATTAAGATCATCTTCAGGGCCTGGGATTTACAAACATTGTTTACATTTAACAAATACATTTAGGATGTGGAAAAGTGTTATATAATGCAAATATATTTTTTATATTCAATCAAAGTATTTCTACTCACACAAAATGTTTGTCTTCTGTGTAATTGTGCCATTCTTGCGTGTCGTGTTGAGAGTGCCAGAGAGAATTTACTGTTTTATGTTTATATACGTTGTGGTTTTCTAATGGAGAGTAGCCCGAGAAATAGATGAGATATCATAACGGGTCTAATCAGCTACACTGTGGCATCGTGGACAACGAATTTCCCAATTGTAACAGCAAAAGTACGTTTTAATACGTATGTTTGTATGAATCTATAGTTAGTGTTGGGTTTTGTTTTTTTTTTGTTAGCATGCCATACACGGTCAAATGCTCGCGCTCAAACAATGCCCGGTACAATTTTTTTCCTCTATCGTTTACCGGATTTCATCCGCCACAGTTGATGGAAATTTTGGGGACATGTTATCTTCCAAAGCTGTACTGTGTCTCAGGTGCTAGTACATTAAGAAGAGTAAACTAATTGGAAGGAAACTTTTTCTTGCTTTTGCTTTTTTTGCCCTCTCCTTTACCGCTTTTCCATAGAGAGACCCGACACCGGCTGGCCCGTCAAATTTGAAATTTATTTTAAGGAGACTTAATTGTAATTTTTGTCTACAACAACTCCTATTTCCGATGGAAATCAAAAAGAAAACTTTCGCACTTATTTTCTCCCTCATATGTACGTATTTTCATTTTAATTATTATATAAATAAATAGATAAATATGCGGATATTTCCACATAACAAATACAAACTAATGGGAGAAAACAACTTGAATTCCCTTGTACTATCTCAGCTGTTATTTACCTCGCTCAATCTATATTTCGCTTTTTATCCGCTCCTATGTCTGTCACTGCTTTGTGGAATGTTAGTGTAGTATATTGGCCTAATAACAACCTATGTTTTGCTAGCCACCAATGTTGGAAAAAGATTTTACCGGTTCTTTGTGCTTTTGGTGCTTTACACCATCGAATTGTTCCATACCTGATCTTCGCCGCATCTACCGCAGAGTGGATTCTTTGGAGTTGTGCCTCGAAGTTGCCATGCCACATAAGAACTAAGAGAGCCAAAAGTTTGGTTTTATCCGCAAAGGAGACATTCGCTCTTTTATTGTTGAGAGAAAAATTCGTATGTAATTCTGCCTTTTGTTCCCTATGATCCTGTCACTTTTTGAGAATTTATTTTTTATGGAGTTTGTCCTCATTAAGGTGACAGCCCTGTAGACCGACAATTGGCCTTTTTTCATGGTTGTTATCGTTACGCGGTTTAAGTCCGTGAATAGAGCTTTGGCGGTAACTTAAACGCATCGTTTGATAATGTCTGGTATGCTTAACAGTGCTAATCTACGAGCCTGTGTTAAAACCTTTATAGCTTTGGTGTTTTGCCTGTCCCTCTGTATGTAACCATAAGAAGAAATCCGCTTTTATAGACAGTACCGAGTGCTGTTCCATCCATGCCGTTTGCCTAGTTTGTGAACCATGATTATTACTGAATAACTACTGTTGTCTTTTTGTAAAATAGGTAAGGATTAAAATGGTGTTGCAAATTTGCATTAAATAGTCAAGAGACTTTCGAGAAAACGCTTTTAATAACTTTCACTACCAGGTTTTTCCTCTTGTTAGCACTCTTAACTAGCGGCAGAGTGAAAAAATGATCAGTTGCAAAAAATAAGATAAACAAAAATTTCAAAAGTCAATTTTTTTACAATTATAACTAATAAATTTTAACGTCAAATCACCCCACCTTAATAATAGGAGCAGTGCGAATTTTATATTTCATGTAAAGAAAGAAAGTTTAAAATTTCTTCATTGGGCCATCAGGGTGTTCGACAAGTAGGTTGGTCCTTACCTATAATTTTGTCTCTTCACCTACCCGAAGCTTTTGGGCTGCTCGCCATCTTCAGCGATGGATTATTCAGTGGTTAGTTTCAACTTAATAAACACATCACCGAAAAATTGCGGATGATCTGCAATAATAAGGAAATGAAAAACAGAACGAGAGCAGGCCAACCAGAATGATCTGAAATAACATTTCCATTATCTCGCAGACCTCAATTTTATCTTCCTACAGTTATTTGCTTACTTGATTATTTATTGTTCTACATTTCTTTTGTAGTAAATTAATAGTTTTCATCTGTTGCAGTGGGGAATATAAGATAGGAGTAACTAGATCGTCGTACGAAATTACTCTGCACTTGACCATAAGAAACATACGAGCAATAGACCTCGGTAAATACTTCTGCGTTCTTTCAAATAACATGGGCTCAGCGCGAGGTACAATCCAATTGTATGGTGAGTAAATCATACTTTAAAACGCACAGTGAAATTTCGAAATATTTGGTTTAAAATTGTTTGTTTTTGTTTTAGAAATCAGGGTGGAAACAACAACCATGCCTACCACAACGACACCGATCACGACGACCAAAGGTAAATCCTTAATCTGATTTGAGCGAAATGTCCCATGGGAAAAACAGGGATCTTTTTGAAAGTGTTTCCTTATATCTTTTGCACGGATAAAAGTGATAAGAATCGTCCAGTGTAAAATCTTCTTTATGGGTTTAGAAAGAGTCGAAAGAAATTTTGCTGTTTCCAATCCTTCTTTTCGTTTTCTCACACCTCTGAGATTCCGTCAAAGATAGTGTCGCCGCTGTCTTTTCTAACCATCTTCGTTTTTTATTAAAGCCCGATTGAAGATAAGATAACAAGGATTTGAAACTCTTCTGTATCTCTTAATTATCTGATTTAAAAATCAATTGTTCTTTTTTTACTTTCTATAAATAAATTCTTTTTTTCTCACTTCTTTCTTATATTTTAGTCTTATATCTTCAGATTTAAACCAATAATAAGTTCAAAATCAAACATAAATATTTAATTCACTAGTTTCGTGGTACGCTTGACCAATTAATACATTACAATTAATCAAGGTTTTCAATTGAGATAAAAAAGTCAATGGCACGAGCGGGATTCGAACCCACGATCTTCGGCTTGATACGCCGCTGCTCTACCACTTAAGCTATCGTGACCTCGATCCACTCGGACATCAACTTCCCATCTCAATCACACCTTTTTGAATTTTCCCTCTTTTTTGCAATTTTTCAAATGTCGTGTAATCAATTTGATTCTTGGCGACAAATGAAATGGCCACGGAGAGCTTTAGTGAAGGTATACTTCATTCTAAACTTATTCAATTCACTAGTTTCGTGGCCCGCTTGACCAATTAATATATTACAAAAAGGGAGGGAAAATTCAAAAAGGTGTGATTGAGATGGGAAGTTGATGTCCGAGTGGATCGAGGTCACGATAGCTCAAGTGGTAGAGCAGCGGCGTATCAAGCCGAAGATCGGGGGTTCGAATCCCGCTCGTGCCATTGACTTTTTTATCTCAACTAAAAACCTTAATTAATTGCAATAAATATTGAAGTTATCTGGTGTTTTTAAAAGAAACTTTTTTAATATATCCCTCTTTTAAAAAATATAAATGCTCCAAAAAGGCATAAAACCCACTCTTTTCTACATATACACTGAGAGTTAAAAAAAATGGCCATCCTTAATATTTTTAATTATCTCTTAGACAATCCTCCATTGATCCGTCTTATAACATTTGTCCGTTTTAAACGATTAGATGTAAATAAAACACAGATAAAATATCTCACTTGTGATTTTTGTGAAAATATATTTTTGAATAAACAATCACTTCTTGGTTGGTTTTAGGGTGAAGCTTCGTTCCGTTGTTTTGATTTTTTTTTTAAGTTGTACAGTTTTTCAGTTTCAAATTTGTTTGAGTGATGGTTATAAGTGATTCGGTTACAACTGTCCGAAATGATTTCCATCCCTTCCAAGCTATTGGAGTTTACTCAAGAAGGCACGGATCATGTAGCTCAGAGAGAGTTGTTGAAATTAAGCAACGACTTGACAAGTTAGGTATGCTAATAACAGTTTACGCATTGTAAGACGAAGACTTTCAGAAGCCGGATTTTCAGAAGAAGGCCTACCATTGGTCCAGAACTTCTGACAAGGCACAGAATAGCTCCGTGAAGTCACACATCAATTGGTCTGAGCAAGATTGGACTAAATTTTGTTTGCGGATGTCAAGGTTTTGTTTGAGATCTTATGAAAGCAAAGAGATAAGATAAGAACTGGAGAGCGATATATCCCCGCAATATTTTCACACCGGAGAAGTTATAGATGTGTTTTGTGCAGACATTCCTATGGAAGGTCGCACAAATTTGATCTTCATCGAGGGTTCCCAAACAGCTGCGCGATACATTGAAGATATGTTATCAGAGGTTGTTCCTCATATGATATTAATTGGCCGTTTTATTTTTATGCATGGCCCAACACAGCTAGGATGGTTGATGACTACTGGGGACGGGCTTCAATGCAACGTTTGGAATGGCCAGCATGTAGTCCAGACTTAAACCCTATCGAACACCTTCGGGACGAGTGTGAATAGGGTAAAAATTCGCCTAGCGATGCCAGAGAATTTGCAGGAATTAAGAATGGTGCTGTTGGACGAGTATGAAAATATTCCTCAAAACTTCATTCAAAACCTCATAAAATCAAAGCCACGTCGAAGGCAAGCGGTGATCAACGCATACTGAATTGAATATTTTCTTGATTGCTTCAATAGCTACATTTTTGATAAAATGTTTTGACTCGCTTTCACTTTTTATTTAATTTTTCTATTTACCTATATCTTATATTTTTCTTTAAAAATATCCAGTGAACATAACCAACAAAAAATAAAAATTATAAAGAACGCAAGTATTTACTAAAAAAACGAGGGTGCCACGTTTTTTCCTCTCAGTATAGAATTGATAAAGGGATTAATAGCCGGTTTATCCATCTGCGCTAGATTTCCGCCCTGCGTTTTACGCCTTTTCAGTTTTTCTCCCTCTGTGGACAGACTGAAAAATCACTACCGTTTAAAACCACTTTAATTACTTAATTAAAGCTCCGCATAAATAGCCCCAAGGAGGGTAAGAAGGAACCCGTTATTAACTTGATGAAATATTGCACGAACCTCTCTCAGAAAAATTATTTACACTTAACGAATAAACTTTTGTAATATTCCTCCATCGATCAGACATCAAACCTCTACGTTTTCTAACAAGATGAGAACGAAAAAAATCTGTGTTGGCTTATTGAGGCAATCAATTTAGTATTTTCTTGACGCCTAGAAAAGGGAAACTGAAAAAAAAAAAACCAAACTTACATTTAATTTAATTAATTGGCCAGTTCTAAAACAGTGTAGACCAGGCGGTGTATAAAATTGACAATAGTTGGCTATAATACATCATCAATGGTGCACCAAATGTGCATTGGGCTTAAGAGGCTCCAACCAATTTTAAGAAAACTAACTTTCTAATCAACGAACTTTCTATGATATACTATAAAAACACTCGTGTATATTTTTTTCAAAATCGCAGTTATAATTCCTCACAATGCGATAGTCAACACATTAAATTTTCTTATTCTCATTAATAATCCTAATCCCGAATTTCCACAAATCCTTTAGGGAACCTCGTTGACCGACTCCTTATTGCAAGGTAATGCCATATTGGTCTCTACAAACTTAATCCCCCGTTATCAATCAGGATTCCGATCTTTTAATCATCAGGGCATTAAAGTGACCGAGACATGTCGGCTCAGTAACCCAAGCAATTGTTCACACGTATTTCTAAACGTTATCGTAATATTCGTCCTTATCATGAAGTCTTTCTCTCAGGCACTAGTTTAAAAAGAAAATGGTCCGAATTTTTCAAAGATGGATCTCCCAAGGAATTTATCACCAATCTTATTATCACTGGTAGTGGACGACCTCCTATAGAAGTGAACCACATTGGGCTTTGACGTACAAGCAGATGACAGTGCCGCTGTAATTCGCCATACTATGGTAAAAATAATAAGACAAAAATAATAAGTAATAATAAAAGAAAGCATTACACGAAGTTACGTAAGTAGTAGTAGTGGTTTCCTACCAAAGGTTAACATGAACCTTAAGAGAATCTGCGACATACTGTTGTGGCCCATGGGTGTACCAAAGACTCTGTAGAAGAACGTCCGGACAAAATCCTAAAACGAACTTATGGTTAAGATTGTCGGACCCACGATCACTTATGCAAATTACATCGGTAACCAAAAATAAAACAAATATTTGCATGACTTAGTATCTCGGTGCAATTAAAAGTACTACTCACAGAGGCAATGGAACGTTAAGCTGCACCCTTACCTACACATATGAAAAGAATAGCGGCAATAGAGGCATTGAAAATTTATCGTACGGTGAAAAGGAAGCATCTAACAACAAACTAAAATTTTCAACAAAGTTAATACAACAGACATGGCTTAAACCATCTCAGACTTATCAGACATAATACTACACTTCGAAAAACCATTCAAAATAATTATTGAAACACACAATAAAACTAGTTAGCTCGTTGCAAAAATAAACTAAAAGTAGACAAACCTGGAGCTGTTGGTATATGGGCGGTTGAAAGTTGGAAAATGGTATAGGCATGGGCATAAAAGAGACTACATTTGAGCACCAAATGGCCTATACATCTAGAAGAGACAGGACGACAGATCATCTCCTATATGACACTGATGATGATGATGAATGGAAACAAGAAAATGGAGACTTTATGTTCCCAGTACTGCACTCTTGTGTAATATTGAACTTTTCCGAACAAATTCTACGCAACTCTCCCGCTAGTAAAAGTTTATGGTACACGGAAAAACCGCTTTTTTCCGAACTCACTATACCAAACCCCAAAAAATTTGCCACTTCACAAAAGAAACTAAAATCTCCCAAACATTTCAGTAGCAAGATAGAGCGATTTTCCCCCCCGGCCGGCTAGCTGCCTGGGCTATTGCCGGCACCTCACATTTCTTCCTCCTCACGTTTTAAACATTTATTTACTTTCATTTTTATTTATTTATATTTTTTATTTTTTTGAAGTTAGCTTTTCTGTAGGAAGTCTGGCGATCTTTCTGGTTGTGTTCTGGGACGTTATTTCTACATTTTTAGCCCTCCCACACGGGGTGAAAAGGCTATGAAACTGTCTCATTCACTAACATTCAATCCTAGCCTAGCCTTTATGCGGGTTTCAGAGTACTCGATATCCCTCTGAAGACCCGCCCTCGTTCACGCTAATAAATACATCCACACATTATGTACAATTAAAATTAAAATTAATCTAAAATATTAACCTAGGTTGGTGGGTTTATGGGGTACTTGATATTCCACCATAGACCCACCCATGCATACACTACTATCGCACTAGTAAATACATTCACTCAAACAGTAAACAGTAACAGTAACCAGAGATATCTATCCTAGTTTGGTGAGTCTGTGGTGTACTCGATATTCTGACCACTACCCACCCGTACACTCACACATTCTCGACAATAAATACACTCACTTCAGGAAGGGAAAACGAAACCACGTGTGGAGAAGCATTAAAGGCGACCATATGCATTTATTTGCTTCAGATATTCGATTACTTTCTTGCTGTTGTCATTGTAAAACCTCTTTCAAACTCGAGGAAAGGCCACACTTTGTTCTGTGCGGCGCCAACAGTTCGCATTCGGTTAGTAAATGCTTAACAGTTATTTGTGCGCCGCTTTTTCTCGCCAAGAGATGACCATGCGTCAGTCTAGTGTGGTCTATTCGCAGTCGGGTCAACATTATTCTCTCTGTTTTACTCATTTTTTCCCAGCGGTTCTGCCAAGCTTTCCAACAAATATTCTTCATATATTTTTGACGTCCGCTGAGCTCACGGGAAAGAGCGAAATAAACGAAAGTTTAGATATTAATGGAAAAAATCCTTATGATTCCAAATGCGAAGGGAAAAACTGGCATTCTGAAGGAAGTTTTTTGAGGTCAATCCTCCACTAGTTTTACTGCGGACATACTCCCACATCCTCACATCCAAAAAAGACCCAATCCACACACCTTTCTATCTAAACTAGGGAAAAAATCCAATAACACGAAAACCTCACTACCAACTAGTTTACTCGCTATCGCGTCAAGTTAAACGAGCAAAAGAGCCCATGTGACTTTACACTCAGACGACAGACTATCCCAATAGTACACATAAACAACAAAATAATCCGTCAAACCAAGGCAGCTTTGTTGGGACAACAGAACCATGGAACCAACTGGACTAAAAAAACACGCCCTCGAATAAAAAAAGGTGCAAACTCATTGTCAAACAAAATCTACGAATTCAAATCTTTCAATCCCTTCCTCAATGATTCTTTATAATCAACCAGACATTTCAAGCCCAAGCTCTTTCCTCAACGTCCTACCCTAATAATACACAGTCAAAACTAAATAAAAAAGAGTTACAGGGCTGGCTGTCGCTTTTCCGCACCGCCATATTCAGACATGTTTTTTCAGATTTATATATACGATGTACTGTTGTATTACTATATTTTATACAGATTATTTAATAAATAAATACCTGTAAAATATATATTTTTATTACATCTATCTTTTGAAACAGGATAAAGCATATTTAAAAATTATAAAATTGTTAAATTGATCGTGCAAACTGATTATGATTGGTTATACATACATATGTCCAAATCCTTGGCAGTCGATAATAGAACATTTAATTTTTTCATTTCTCAAATGACGCATTTGGTCTTTTTCACGGGTTACATTTACCACAAATTTATGTTTGTTTGGAATTTGTCTAGTCAGCAGATTCAGGCTTCCTTACGGAGAAGCTCTCAGTCCTTATTTCCCACGAGGGGAGAGAGGCTATTTGAATCTGTTATCCTGAAAGTGGTTGAATCGATTATTGCGTTCGTGAGAGAAATTGTCAGCTCGAGGATTTCTTTTGCCTTTTTAAGTTGGGACAGTTTTTAGTCTTGATCTTTGGCATGTTGGTATCTCCTATTCATGTAGTCATAGTACTACTGAACTCCTTAAATTTCCAAAAGATAAACAAATAAACATTTAAAATCTTAATATAGCAAAATCCAAGTAGAAAAAGTATTTTTTTCATATGATACTTAAACGTAACAATACAAGATTCAGGCTAAAAAGAGTTGACAGCCCAACTTACACTACCAAAAAACCAAAAGTATATAGACAATACTGAATGCTAGCCCCTAAGGGCATACGGACTTGAACTTTATGGAACTGCTAATCATTCCAATCTTAACAGCAAACCCTTTATTTAAAATACTTCAAACCATATTTAATGCTCCCTTCTATGTCTCTAATCATACAATTCACACCGTCTTAAAAAATCTTTGCCTAATTCCGTTACAAAAAGTTTTCATTCTAAATTACCCGACCACTCAAAATCAAATGTCAAGCGATTTCCACCCTGTAGGTGAGCTAACGGCTCCCGTCACTGGATGGACGCCGTTCAGCCTTACGTGCCCTTTTGTGTCTCCTTGCATACGTACCTTGTGTGTACGTACACACAGTACTAAATATTACCACATATTTGCTTGTTGGACAAGTGCAGTTGTAAATAAATAAATGAATTTAAAAAAGTGGCAGGCTCGATGGACTGGATCGGCAGAGAAGTTTTCAACCATCAAGAGTCCGTAGAAGAAGGTTCATCCTTAACCAATTCAGATAGGTCATTCGAGGTTAACACGCATAGTTTTGTATCCGAAATGCTGTGTCCCACTTAAATGAATGGTGCCATTCCTTGGCTCTAGTAGTAGTATAGAGACATGAGGAATGCCACCAGATATGAAGTTTGTGCTTGAGCAGGGCTGCGGTTATCTGGGTCTCCCGTTCCGATTTTTAGTGGAAAGAGGCTTTTTTACTGTATTTAATACTGATAGTTTTGTGTGTACCTAGAGGGTGTTGAGAGTGAATGTATTTATTAGCAAGAGTGTGCAATGTGAGCGGGCCTATGGCGGAATATTGAATACGCCATCGACCCCTCAATTAGGTTAGTTGTATAACAGGTGTAAAGGCTGATAGAGAAATATCGAAATCACCGCCCAAAGAGTCCCATTCACTCTAGTAAACTCTACTGCTCTATATTAAATATACCTTCAAACCTCTTTATAGTAGTGATCAAGATTTCTTCCATATCAATTTTTGTTTCTCTATTCTGCATGAATTGTTCATATTTATAAAGTTTTTTATGAAAGATTTTTTTAAGTACCTACATAGATAGCATTTGACTATCATTAATTTTCACCATTTTGATATTTTGTATCTGCCATAGTTCTACCTTTATTATGTCTCAAATTATTCGTTCTGATCCAATAATAAGCTTTAAAAACATCTTTATTGTGGTTTTAAGTTACATTTCTGTTTCAGCTACCACATCTACCACGACTCCTACGAAGAAATCAATCATATTTATTGCTCCAACACATTCAGGTAAGATAAACTGATGCTAAACTAATAAATTTAATTATTATATGCGCCCCAAAATTTTCTTGTTTAATTTCAATTGTTCCAAGCCAACTGTATAAAGTGACGACCAAACGATTCCGTTCATCCTTTTCACTCAAAACTCCCTACTTTGTCTTTAACGTCACCCTTGATAATGACCTCAAAATCGCTTTCTTACAAAACGTAATCTTGCAATAAAATGCAAAACAAAGTCATCTTTTACTTCAAGTGATTAGCCAAATCCTGATATAATAGAAACTACCCTTATACCTTCATCAAACTGAAGCTGGGATGTTCTCGCGCCCTGCTTGATCGAATTCAACACCACAAAAGACAGTACAAGCAATCCTAAACTCTGAATCATAGTTACTACTCCCTATTTCATTATTAACATCGCACTTCGCAAATTATTTTATTACAAAACGTAATCCCTTTAGCAAATTCCGTTCCAAAGCAAAGCCATCTGATATCCTAATCAATTAGTCAAATTTTTATTCAATAAAAACCACCCCTATAACCCTATCAGGCAATTGAAATTGAAGATGATCTCGCGATGTCATTGTCGAATATTTTAGCCCTTCCAACACCCAAAACAAAAAACATTTCTACCTATCCGAAGTCATGAGATTCATAATCGATACTCCCAACTAAATCTTTAACATCACCCTTTACAATGGCCACAATAAGCTCTCCTTTTAACACAATCCCCCACTAATCCAATAGAAACCCCATCAGGCGACTGAAATTGAAGATGATCTCGCGATGTCATTGTCGAATATTTTAGCCCTTCCAACACCCAAAACAAAAAACATTTCTACCTATCCGAAGTCATGAGATTCATAATCGATACTCCCAACTAAATCTCTAACATCACCCTTTACAATGGCCACAATAAGCTCTCCTTTTAACCCAATCCCCCACTAATCCAATAGAAACCCCATCAGGCGACTGAAGTTGGGAAGGTCTCAAGACGTCCTTGTTGATCTTTGTTCCTTTCTAACTCCAAACAAGTCAATCCTATCAATCCATAGCAATCAGAATCACAGTCGATGCTACCTACAAGATCACTCCGCTTCCTAGTGTCCTCATTACCATTACCTACAAGATCACTAACATCACGCTTCACAATGGCCACAATAAACTCTTCTTTTAACCCAATCCTTATTCAATAGAAACCACCATTAAAACTCCAAACATTCTTCTAGAGAATTTGTCGTGTTCAACACCGAAAAAAGACAAAATGTACAAATATAGAATTTCATAATAGATGGTCCCTACAAGATCACCAACATCGCCCTTCACAATGGCCTCTCCTTTTAGCCGAACCCTTCTCCACTGACTAAACCCAACATACGATTGCAATTGAGAAAATCTCACGACGTCCCTGTAGATTATTTGGTCCTTCCGAACAACCGAAAAATTCAGTCCTATCAATCCAAAATCATCAGAATCATATTCGATGCTCCCTAATAACTCTCCAACATCATCTTTCACAACGACCACAATAAACTCTCCTTTTAACCCAATCTAATAGAACCACTTTTTAACCCCATAGAGCCGATTGAAGTTGAGAAGGTCTCACAAAATCCTATTCGATTATTGTTCCTTTCTAACACCAAAGAAGACCTATTAATCCAAAGCCATCAGAATCATATCATCGACATAACCTTTCACAATGATCACAATAAACTCTCCTTTTAAACTAATCTAATAGAACCACTTTTTAACCCCAGCAGACGACTGAAGTTGGAATGGTCTCGCGCGTTTGTTCTAGGGTGTTGGGATTTTTCAGCATCCCAAAAAGATGATCATACACATCTACAATTTCATAATAGGTGTTCCCAACAAGGTCGCCAACATCACCCTTCACAATGGCTTCTCCTTTTAACCTAATCCTTATCCAACAGAAACCACTCATATAAACCCAGCATACCACTTTAATTGGGAAGGTCTCACCACTTCCTTGTCGATTATTGGTCCTTTAAGGACATCCAAAGAAAACTATCAATTCAAAGTCATCAGAATCATAATCGATGCGCCCTATCAAATCTCCAACATCGCTCTTCAAAATGCAAAGAAATCCAAGCTACTCACAGAAACCCAGCAGAGACACTAGTCTCACGACATCTTTCTAGAGTATTGGTCGTATTTTTTTCAGAATTACATAATAAATGCTCCAAACAAGGTGACCAACATCACCGTTCACAATAGCTTCCCCTTTGAACCTAACTTATCCAACAGAAACCACTCATATAAACCCAACATACCACTGTAATTGGGAAGGTCTCACGACTTCCTTGTCGATTATTGGTCCTTTATAACATCCAAAGAAGACTATCAATCCAAAGTCATCAGAATCATAATCGATGCGCCCTACAAGATCACCAACACCGCCCTTCAAAATGCAAAGAAATCCAAGCTACTCACGAAAACCCAGCAGAGGACACTAGTCTCGCGGCATCCTTCTAGAGTTTTGGTCGTATTTTTTTCAGAATTTCATAATAAATGCTCCCAACAAGATGACCAACATCACCCTTCACAACGGCTTCTCTTTTACCCTAATCCTTATCCAACAGAAACCACTCAATGGAAACCAACTCTAACCCCATCATACGAAGCCGATCGGTCCCAATCCCTCAGCAAATTTCGTTTTACAATTCACTCGCCTCTCGCTCCATTCAATTGATCCAATCCTTATAGACACCATCAGGTGACTTTGACCTCTCGACATCTTTTTTGTGTGTTAGTAAACAACAAATGTGTTAACTTAAACCTCAGGAATATTTATTTACAAATCGTGAGATGCGGTCTGGTGTGATATAGGTTCCAGAAAAACATTTTCTTTATCGTGCCAACGTTTCGATCTTTATTGAGATCATCTTCAGGGCCTGGGATTTACAAACATTGTTTACATATAACAATTACATTTTGGATGTGGAAAAGTGAATTTATACAATGCAAGATATATTTTATATATTCAATCAAAGTATTTCTACTCACTCAGTGTTTGTCTTCTGTGTAATTGTGCCATTCTTGCATGTCGTGTGGCACTCTCGACGATAAAGAAAATGTTTTTCTGAAACCTAAATCAGACCAGACCGCATCTCACGATTTCTAAATAAATATCGATTAATGGTCACTAATCACCACACATTCCTCAGGAATATTACGAAACTTTTTCATTAAATAAATATATACAGTTTGTATTAAATGTAATTAAACTTTATCAAAACATTTTGCCTTCTTTAATTCTTCTGTTTTCTATTTAAGATTTGCCGGAGAACAACGAAATCGAAGAACTCCCCCTTTTTAACGACGCCAACAACAAAAGGGGAGCAGAGGCGAGCAGCAGGAGGCGCAGTTTCACGGTGTCGTCCTGCTCCGGCCTGAGAATCTCCCCAATTTTATTAACACTTTTTCTTATCAGGTGATAAAACAAAGTAGAGACATCGAATAAATCGAAACTGTCAATGTAGGATGGGCCGCAGTCACCGCGGCCTTGTTAACGTATCGAGATGAACGGCCTGAACGGAGATCCGGCCTTAGAAACGACTGATTGAATCTGTTTAGTTTAAATGTCCATAAAGCCTCGAAAAAGAACAAATTGAGCACGATGTTTAATTATGCATATCAGAGGCATATCAGATAAAAACCCATTGAGTTTAATAAAATTACTAAATATGCATAAATTAATTACTGTCAAATAATGTACATATTATGACCTTAAAGTATGAATCGGAAAGGGTTATTTCCTAAATTTGTTGGGTTGGATAGACTTTGGTCTGTTTTTCTGAATGTTAATGTAATGAGTTTTATCAAATTTCATTTAATGTGATAATTGTATAAGCTTGAACCCAACATTTTCTTTTCGTTTCTTTTTCATTCTGTTGTAAAAAGTGAGAAAATGTGTAAATAAATTACAAACAATTGTGAATTAGAGTTCTTTTTATCATAAAAGCAACCTGTTTAATTTATTCCTAAAAGCGTGATCGATGCCGCTTTGAAAATAAATCATTTATTACGACGGCGTAACGTTCTTAGTACTTTTCCCCTCTCTTACTTGTACCTATACTTGATTTATGTAAAATCCGGAAAAGCTTTCATGGAGTCTTTGCCGCAGGAAATTGAATTCCAAGGCTAAAGGAAATTATTTCAGCTATCAATGAAAGGTCATTTGACGCAGTCGTTTATTTTTTTTTTTTTTAACGTGTTTCGCGTCCCAACCCTTAAAGAAATGAGGAAGGACGATATCCAAAACCGTCATGAGACTTTTCTTTAATAATTCGAATTTTCGTTTTGGAGAAAACTGCCTCGCAAAGGTAAAATATTGAGCTTATTTTTATGTGGTTCAATCCTCAAAGTTGGATTTCTTTCAAATGTAGTGTAAAGCAATATTGAGTTCCATTGCGACTAATGTAAAACCTCGCTTGAAGTTTTTGGGGCTGAATTATGTACCAGATTTTTTGTTTTTGTAAATTTTTACCCCTACTGTGTAAAAGAACTGTTTTGTAATTTTTGTATAAGAAAATAAAAAGTTGTCAAGTAATCTTAGCATGTAAGCGTTTTCTGATTAAATTATTTTTCATTTGTTAAACAATGTTGGTTTAAAATAAAACTTTTTTTAAATCGAAATTTAACTTTATGACTTTTCAATTTTAACATATTTCCAATGAATTGTCAATAATGCGTAGGCACTAAGTGGAAAACTGTCCAATATGACCGATCTTTTGGACTGGGATTTGTATTTGTATAAGCATAAATCCAAACATGTATGTACATATACTCATGTACAGAGTTGATCCTATCACTTCTCGTAGACCACCGGCAATTCCAATTTTTGTAATTTACAATGAATTAAGGAACCTCGGGGGTTGGCAGTCTGGGGTGCGAACTCGACTTTATCCGTCCAGCCATCAGGTGCTGTCAATTCAGCACCCAACGGATGCAGTATCTAGATCTAAACACATTCACCCTCTCATTCATTCTTAAATACATTCTTTCCCATGTACATACCATTCACGGTGGTGGAGAACCTATTATATAGCTAACCCATTTGAGTTTTTCAAACTTTTTCCCATAACTTGGTCATTTTTTGACCAATTTAAAATCCAATTGTAGCATTGTTTTCAGCGTAAAAATTCTTTAAAATGGGGTGTCAGGATGTATAGGGTCGTATTTGAAATTTTGATGTTGAACTGGGCCTGAGGTACTCTGCAAATTTTTCTCAAATAAAGGTAAAAATTTGAACTAGACTAAAAAATATTATACACTTTTTTTTGATAGCATCATTGATTCAAGCGAAATTCATCCGGGCCATCTAAAAATGAACTCTGTATACAATAAAACAATACGGTTTCCTGCAAAAATTGGAACGTGAAACCCTCATGCTCGTTGCCGTGCTCAAGCAAGATTTTCATATCTGATGGCAATCCTACACGCTCTCTATATAGAGCAAGGAATATCACACTTCAGTAAGGTGGGACACATCGGACACACCTTTCTCTATATGCCGGACATACGCGAGATTTGGCCCAAAAGTAAGTGTCCGTGTCTTGCATAGCCTAGCCTTGATCGTATGAGGATGACCATTCTTCTACGAGGCTTCAAGGGCCATCCATCACTCTGGATATGCGAGATCTTTTAAGCCGATCCGGACCACCGATGCTGCCACCTTCTTTTAATCTTGATTTTTAGGCTATCCGGGAGTTTGGGACCTCCCGGCCTTAGCCTCCTCGTCCGCCTTTTCCTTATCCTCAAGACTTATATGTCCGGGTACCCATACAACAACCACCGTTTGCCGAGATGTTCTAGGTCATGGTACTTCTCCAGCAAGAGCATCACGGAGGGTCGACGGAGAACTTGTCACGGACGGCTGTAACCGCGCTGAGGGAGTTAGTGCAGACAAGGTAAATAAATTGACCATCGTCTCGGATCACATCAAGCGCGTGCCAAATCGCATACCGTTCCTAAATCCGTGTATGAAGACAGCAGGCATATTACTTATCAATCAATAAATTACTTATAAACAGATTATATATTAGATACCAGTAATTAATAATTTTCTAAAAAGTTCTAGAATTTGTAATGAAATAATAAATCGTAGGATCAATTTGTTTGACGTTATGACAGGGCTTTATAACACAAATATGAGAATCTCTCTTTTTCAACATTTGGCTAACAAAAACCATCAAATAAACAGAAACCTTTTCATCTTTAACGCTAAATCTTACTATGGCGCGTTAAAATGATAGTTTATTAAGCCATTTGTATTCATATCTCTTAATAAAAGCTTTTTTTACAAACTTTTTTAGCCAGAGTACGCTCAAAGGTGCGTGGGACTGGGAAGAGGTAAAAGTTTAAAACCGTTGTTCATCCCCCGCCCCTACAAAAAAATAAAACTTTCGCCCGTGCAGTTGCTTTACCCCCGGTTGTCAACTTAATTGAAGACAAGTCGAAAATAAGACCCTTTCTCTCATTTGTTCGGAAGAAGAAACAATTCGCGAAGAATCAAAACAATCCTGGAGCGTAAAGAACTAACAGATCCCGAAAGCTCCATTCATTCCGCATGAAAACTAATTCCAGCAGATAAGAAAATATCTATAATTTAATTTCTTAATAGACTCAATTAATTACATAACATGACCTACATCAGGCAAAAGAATTGCTAGATCTGCTGTCGACGTACATGGAAATTTTCGGAGAAAGTGTGCAACCAGCATACTTGTGCGAAATTGAAGGGTTGTCAATAAACCCCAATATGACCCATTGGGGTTTTCTTTATTATGAAAAAGGCACTAGGAAGATTTAAGCCACATGTGCTAAATGTAGTGCTGAAATGTCCTTACCTAAAGAAGTGAAATCTCTAAGTGTTATCATGCCTAAATACTTTGTTGGAATCAGCAATTAAATAAAATCTCACAAATAGCGAAAATATAAGAAATGCTAGGAACATAATCAAAATATTTCTAATCTTATCACTATAAATAACAACAATAGTGTATCCACGCTTTTCTCTCAATGCTAGAAGTACCACAGCCTAGGATAACAGTTCAGTCTAGCCTAAACATTAAGAAAGAAAAGAGAAACAATATAGCTTAGACCTTGAGAAATTAAGATTTATGTCCATATTTAAACTTATTTCATTTGTTAAAACTATTGATATGAATATTACTAAATTACACAAGGAAGAAGTAAATAACCCTCCCTTTATTAAACCTTTTAAAATGAAAGCTCTAGAAGGTGTTTAAAGTCACACTGAT
Organism: Cimex lectularius; assembly: GCF_000648675.2. Classification (NCBI taxonomy): domain Eukaryota; kingdom Metazoa; phylum Arthropoda; class Insecta; order Hemiptera; family Cimicidae; genus Cimex; species Cimex lectularius. The sequence goes on from NW_019392668.1 coordinate 279,035, forward strand.
CCCTTTCGTAAATTTAAATTCTAATAAATTGGCCGTGGTCCGTCGGTACGGGGTCTTCCTCAGGGACGACTGAGAGATGAATGGGCAAAAAATTCTCATCTAAAGAAAATATATTAATTTACTTCTTAAAAATACTGCATGTCACTAACCCAAAATTACACACAACTGTAAAGCAGTTCTCGGAAACAGTGTTGCCCACAGTGTTACCCAAACAAGGAATTTGTGAAAACAGTTTGGACGTAACGTCCATGAGCTTATTTTCACCTAAAAACAATCGGTTTTTATAACCATTAGTTTGTATCCCCGAGAATACTGTAGCCTACTACGAAAAATTAGAACGTATAACGTATATAACCAAATGCCTAAAGCCGGAAGCACATTTACCCGGCACGTTTTGGCAGGGTTTGCACATCTATGCGACGTCAAGCGCACGCCACGTACAGTCACACAGCGTGTATCCCAAATCAGTATCACAATCACAACGCCTCTTTTGTTCTTAATGCATTATTTTGAGCAAAACCATGCAACAATGTTTAAATAAAGTTATTCCGCTGTTTTGATGAATTTTCTTCCTAACCATCATAATTAAATAATTTTGATAGAACTCATGAATTTTTGATCTCGTTTAATTTGGTTTACATATAAATAGGAATGTTGTAATTAATATTACGACAAAATTACATATACATAGTTTGAAATAAACTACAAAAAATATGAGTGTCCTGTTCTGACGCTTCTCGACTAAAATGGTCTAATTTTATGAGCAAAACCAGGAAATAAATTGTTAGTTAACTTTTATGAGCAAAACCGTGTAATAAATTGTTGGTTAAATTCATTATATCAAAAAATGGTGTTCCGGTGTTTTGATCAATTTTCTACCAAACCATTAAAATCAATTTTTTAAAATAAAAACTAATGAATTTTTGATCTCGGTTAATTTGTTTTATATTAAAATAAGTATGTAGTAATTAATATAACGACAATAATACATGTAGTTTGAATAAAAATATGAGTGTCCGGTTCTTTTGTCTTTGACTGTACTCGATGCTACCCGGCGAAAATCTGGACAGTTGGGATCACAGAGCGTAGAATAGGGTAACGTTGCGTGGCATCGGGCAGATGTGCACGGGGGAGATACAATCTTATGGAAAATTGGATTTTGGATTTTAGTCGGGTAGCATCGGATAGCGTCGCATGGCGTTGCATCGGGTATGTGTATTCCCGGCTTTACGTCCGCGCATCAGTGTTGCCCACGGAGTTACCCAAACATGGAATATGGGAAAACAGTGTGAACGTAATACGCATGTCCATGAGTTTTTCTCACCTAAACACAATCGGTTTTTATAGCCGAAAAAACTTTAACGTACTACGAAAAACCAGTACGTATTAACCCAAGTGACTTACTTTCGGGCATCAGTGTTGCCCACAGTGTTATCCAAACATAGGATGAACGGAAAACAGTATTAACTTTATATATATTTCGGTAGTTTTATATTTAAACATTTACATTATTACTAATAATATCCAGTTACTAGGAGAAAAACACGTTGTATACAGAAAACTATTTATGAGACAAAGAATTTTTAAAGAATCTCTAATTTCCAATAAAAAATGTTTTATTTTTTTTACATTATTTATTTTATAAGTAAAGCCATTACTAGAGAAACTAGAACATATAATAATTTGTATTTTATATTACAAAGAGTTAAATTCATTAATTTCGTGGTCCGCTTGATTAATTAATATATTACAATTAATTAAGGTTTTTAGTTGAGATAAAAAAGTCAATGGCACGAGCGGGATTCGAACCCACGATCTTCGGCTAGATACGCCGCTGCTCTACCACTTGAGCTATCGTGACCTCGATCCACTCGGACACTAACTTCCCATCTCAACCCCAACTTTTGAATTTTCCCTCCTTTTTGCCATTTTTCAAATGTCGTGTAATCGGATTGGATTCTCGACGACAAATGAAATGGTAGAGCAGCGGCGTATCTAGCCGAAGATCGTGGGTTCGAATCCCGCTCGTGCCATTGATTTTTATCTCAACTAAAAACCTTAATTAATTGTAATTACAAATAGTACACAATTAAAATACTGTAAAAATAGAGAGAAAACAATTGATTATAGTGATGAAGCCCTGACAACATATTGATGGGGAAGAATGAATTCATACCCATCGCAATTAAGCGGCGGCCGCGTTAGGCCAAGGAAACGGGATTTTCAGTTCTAGGGGCATGCTTAAAGATTCAAGTCCCGTATTTGTTTCTGGAAAGTCGGTATGTTTCTATTGAATTAGGGAAGTGGCACCTTTGAAAAGCGGCCCGATTTGTTCAAGTCCACTCACGTAAACATCCCCGTACTCAAAGGTATTTGAGCAAGATGTCCCAACTCGGGCCGAGGAACCAGGAGAGAGGGTTTTTCTCCTTTTGGCCACTTATTATAAAACATTTGCCGTTTCAGACCGAAAACAACCAATTATTTGTCTAGAAAAGCAGAATTAAAGAATCCAAAAACAAATTCAGAAAGAGACCCTGCCGATTGGAGCGAGAATTAAGCTCATAACGCTCGAAATAAACGAGATAACGGCGAAAAAATTATAGAAAAAACTTTTTTGACGAATTTGTACTTTTTTCAATGAAACCGCCTTTGTAAGTCGATTGGTGCAAGAAGTAAGCTCGTAACGTTCTAAATAAGCGAGATAACAGCGAAAAACCGAGAGATAAACTTTTTCGACGAATTTGCACTTGTTTGCAATGGAAACGTATCTCCCCTGTGTAAAAGTACGTTGATTTGTATATTCTTATATCTATATCGGCTCTTTTTCCTTACCTCGGTATGAATGATGGTAAATGGCGATTACCCGGTTATTATATGCCAGCGTAAATTTTCCCAAAGGATTACCGAATCTGTTTAACGAAGTGGTTTTTATCCAAAGAAAAAGTTCACCTTTAGAAATAAAAAATCGTTTATTTTGTTTTCTTAATTAATTATTCCACATTTTAATATTAATTCAATGTTCTTAGTAATATCAGCATGCTTGTTTTAACATTGTATACAGTATATTTTGTAAATTTTGCCCTATAAAAAGATGTTAAAGTTCCTTTTTAAAATAAATAACCACCAATATATTACAATACGTTCAACACAAAACAAAATTATGGTGAGTTTCAATTCGGGCAAGACCTCACAGCGACGATGCCGTACAATCTGTCGTGTCCTCCGTATTTCACCTGTATCGACGTCAATGGGCTGCCGGTCTGTTTTGGCGCTGTCTCCACGTTTTTCCTGAAAATTGAATATTTGAGCTCGCGTTTTTATCGTAAATAATTCAATTCCGTATTACGTGCTCCAATCCGTCCAATAGTATTTGTCCGGCGTCACGGTTATTCCGAAAGGATAACTGCATTTGGGGACAACAGTTCTCATAGTTCTCGTACCCAGATGTAAGCATCCTGTAACGAAATTTATTAATGACCTCCGACAAATCTTAAAATATCATTCAACTAACCGATTGACTTTTTCCCCGCATCCGCCCAACAGACTTCGTCGGTTTCCCAGTCGATGACCAGTGAATTGGGAAGGTTGATATCGGGCTTAGAAGCCAATACCTCTCGGCCGCTCCCGTCGTAATTGGCCCATTCGATTGTTGGTTTTTGTCTGAACCAGTCTGACCAAATCACTTTTCTACATTGCCAACGTAAGTTCATTAAATACCGACTACTAGAATTGAATATCGGGCTGGAAATCGTTTACGGTTTACCTTCTCCACGGGTGAACTGCTATTCCTCGGGGGTTCGAGAGATTTTCTTTTATAATTTCTCGGATTTCTCCTTTTGTATCGATGCGCACGGAAGAAACAGATTGTGTGCTCGAGTCGGTCCAGAACAATTCCCTTTGGATCCAGTCTAACGCAAGCCCTTCTGGTGACTTGACTGAAGTTTGAAATAAACATGGTAATTGTGCATTCTTACTTCCTTATTGTACATTATAATGTTGTTTAAATTAATTTTGTTAAAATATTAAAAATTTATCTAACCAAGAACTACTAACATAAAAAAGTAAAAATGAAGGAATAATTTAAAAAGTTTTTGCACAGTTCGTTTTTCTCCCATTATTCTCTCTCCCTCGCTCTCTCTCTCTCTCTGTCTCTCTCACTCTCTCTCAGTTTCTGTCTCTGTCTCTCTCTCTCATTCTCTCTCTGTCTCTCTCTCTCTCATTCTCGGTCTCTCTCTGTCTCTCTCTCTCCTCTCTCTCTCTCTCTCTCTCTCTCTCTCTCTCTCTCTGTCTCTCTCTCACTCTCTCTCAGTTTCTGTCTCTGTCTCTCTCTCATTCTCTCTCTGTCTCTCTGTCTCTGTCTCTCTCTCTCACTCTCTCTCTCTCTCTCTCCTCTCTCTCTCTGTCTCTCTCTCTCACTCTCTGTCTCTCTCTCCTCTCTCTCTCATTCTCTCTCTGTCTCTCTCTCTCACTCTCTGTCTCTCTCTCCTCTCTCTCTCTCTCTCCTCTCTCTCTCTCTCCTCTATCTCTCTCTCTCTCTCTCTCTCTCTCTCCCCTACTCCCTGCCTCTCCACTCCTCACCACTCCTCTCTATTTCGCAGATATTAACAAGAAATCCCTTTCGTCGGTGAACCGGTGAATAAAACTAGTAGAAAAGGCAGGTATCTGCCTCCAGTCATTTTGAGATATGTTGTCTCTAATGAAAATAAGGTTAACTTGGTAACGTGATGTTTTGCTGTGTTTTTCATGTGGATTGGGACAAGCGAATGAAAAAGTCGTCGCATTGAACCTTAGTGTCAAAATGTGGATCAAGGAGTAACGGGACAAAGATATTTACTCTAACAAATACAGATTTGAACATTAAAGAAATTTAGGGCTTTTCCTTGATCTTGGAAAAAAGAAAATTTATCACGTCGCCAACCATGCTATTTTATAGGAGAACTTTGATCAAACATCGACATTAATTTAATTAGCCCTGTGAATTACTGTGGAGAAACATCCTTTTAAATAATTATAATACCTGTTGTTAAAAATTCTTCCAGTTCTGAGCCATCGTAATTAGCTTTGTATATTTTGTTGCCAGAAACGTCGCTCCAGTACACCTTCCCTTCAACGCAATCCGTTGCAATCCCTGTTGGCAATCAATCAAGTTAATTCACTACATGTCATTCTAGTAAAATCCAAATTACCGATAGCAGTTTGATTGAGGATTCTGATCGGATATCCAATGGAAGAAGAGCCGAGAGGAAGCTTGATTATCGATCCACCTTTGGTGACCAATAAAAATTGCTCGTTCTGTTTTGTGGCCTCTGTAACGAAGAATTGTTTTCCATTAACATTTCCATGTAATCGTACCACTGATAAAAGTCTCTTGCCTCTGCAATACGATCCGTTTCCGAAATAGCCTTCGTTACATTTGCACTGGTACTGTAGATCCAAGTACACACACGTGGCATATTCGCTGCACAACTCCGGCATTATTCTGCAAGTGACTTTCTCATTGCATTCCTGACCGTCTCCTTCGTAATTCTAAAACAGGAAGAACCCATGAGCAATGATTATAATCAATCGGGAATGATTCTCGGCTAAATACTTCTCTGCACGAGCACCGATAGCCGCGTTCTTCGTAGTTATAGACGCAATCTGCAAACGGTGAGCAGTTGTTTTCAACGTCGCAACCGCGTACTTCACAGGAGCCCTCTCTGCAAGCTGCGGAACCGAAAAGAAAACAATAAACAATAAATGAAATCAAATTATACATGGTACTGTATTTTAAGATAGACGGTCTAACAACTGAAGTAAAACAATAAAAGATCACAGCCATCAAAGAGGTCAATTGAACAAATTAAACAGAAACACCTTCTGAGGAACGGATTCTCGACTAGTCTGTATTCAAAAATTAAGTTTATTAGACTTCGTGGTCCACTTGACCAAATAAATTCTTTTCAATTAATTAAGGTTTTGGTTGAGATAAAAAAGTCAGTGTCACGTGCGGGATTCGAACCCACGACCTTCGGCTAAGTACGCCGCAGCTCTACGACTTGAGCTAACGTGACATCGATCCACTCCGATACTAACTTCCCATCTCAACCCCACCTTTTTGAATTTTCCATGTGGATCGATGTCACGATAGCTCAAGTGGTAGAGCAGCGGCGTATCTAGCCGAAGATCGTGGGTTCGAATCTCGCTTGTGACACTGACTTTTTTATCTCAACCAAAACCTTAATTAATTGAAAAGAATTTAAAATTAAGTGGAATTAAGAACAGAGACTGAACTAGAACGTACTTCTAAGACGTATTTAGAAACAATGTATATATATATATATATATATATACTACCTCTGATGAAGATAAGACCTTCAAGACAACTGGGGGGGGGGGATCGAACCTAAATCTAACGATTTTATCATTTGTATCGAACAAGCATTGTAAACATTGGTCTTTTTCAGCGATGTACTCATAACCATATTCCAGGCATGAAATAAACGCGAAACCAATCGAACATAATTTGTTATTTTCACAGCATTGGCCACACACCATTATGAAAATAACACAAATCTGATTATGACAAAGTACAAATACTAAACGCTAGAAAAAAAAATAAAAAAGCAACTTTCTAAAAAAAATTTGTGGATTCGTAAGGACAGGTCATGAATGAGGTAGTTTAGATAAATACCCTTTTCATTTTTTTTGCCGACGTTCCGACTTTTATTCAGATCATCTTCAGGGCCTAGATATATTACAAATCGTATATTAATTTGGAAAAAATACAATTGCAGATGTAAACATAAATTTTGAACCAAGTATTTCATACTCACATAAAGTGTGGTGCTATTCTCGTGGTGTCATATTGATGCTGTGTGAAACTGTTGTGAACGTGGATTTGTATTCTGCTGTTTTTATATGATTGTGATAGAGAGCATACTTTCATTATGATCAAAGAAAATTTTCCAGATTTACCGCAACTACTATCATATAAAAACATCGGAATACTAATTTCACACCAGTTTCACGCAATACCAATATGACACCACAAGCACAGCACCACACTTTGAGTATGAAATACTTGGTTTAAAATTTATATTATTAGAACATCTGTGTGGTATACTTATTTTTTACAATCAACATATGTTTGGTAATGTACACGGGCCCTGAGGGAGACCTGAATAAATGTCGAAACTTCGGGGGAAAAAAGAAAAAAAAAAGAGTTTTTCTAGACTACCTCATTCCTGACCGCTTCTCACGAATCCACAAATCATTTCTAGAAAGTTGTGTTTGTATTTGTTTTTTTTCTGCGTTTAGTATTTGTACTTTGTCGTAATCAAAGTTGTGTTATTTTCATAATGTGTGTGGCCTATGCTGTGGGATCGGTTTTTGGTTTACAGTCATAGATTTGCTGTTTTTTCTCGTTTTTCCAGATATTGTGATGGAATTCCAATGTATGTAGCTGTAAAGTTCATACAATTAGTTTTATGAATTACATCGGATTTGCAGGGTGTTGGTGTTAGGTCTTTGACTTTGGGAAAAAGTGTGTGTACTGTTTTGTAATTTTTAAAAGCTATTTTAATGTGTTCTGAGGAGAGAAATTTACTTGATTTCTGTGACAATGTGTGGACGAATGGAATGGACATGTATATTTGGTTGGATTTTGAGTGATTGGGATGTGATTTTGAGTAGTACTAGGTTACAATTGTTTTTGATTATGTTTTTAGAGTAGTTTTTGTTATGTAAGATTTGTTTTTATTTTTGAATATTTTTTAGATAAAGGGATTCGTGACTTACAGATATGATTCTGTGTAAGAATACCTTCGCCGTGTTTAATATTGTGTAATGGGTGGTGTTATGTATAATTGAGGTATCGATCAGTGTTCATTGGCTTTTGGTACCAATTTGTAATTAGTATGCCATCTGTCTTATTAAATCGAAAATGTTTAACAGTTTGGCCATACAACGCAAATTGTGTGAAATTCGAAATATTTTGTGACGCAAGTGTTCTAATTTGGAATTAAAAATCTGGCTGGTCTGTCAACTGTTGTCCGCAAATTTTCTTAAGGTTTTAAAGTTACTCAAGGTTGCTTACTTTCAACAGGTTCGCAATCGCCAGCCGAGCTCTTTTTATATCCGAAATTACAGACGCATTCCAGATATTCGTTCTTTTCGTTATACTCGCAATGAGCGTGATGAGGGCAGAAAAAATCTTCACCGCATTCATCTAAAATCAAACACTCTTTTTTCTTCTGTTTACGGTAGTTTTGTCAAATTGCCTTACTCTTCGGATAGCAAACGGTTCCGTCTCCTTCAAATCCGTTATGGCAGATGCATATGTATTTCCCATCGTCCGGAATACAACTTGCGTTTTCATGGCATATATCGGCCTCGAAACAAGATATGTCTAAAAAAAGACCGTATAGGCAAAATGGGATACAATAACATAAATATTATATTATTATTTATATATAAATAATAATAAATATTGGATAAATTGTCTAAGAGTAGACATTAGAGGAAGATATTTTGCCGGGGGATATAAAATTAGATCAGCTTACCCATTTGGTGGCAGTTTAATCCATCACCCTCATAGCCCGGTTTGCACACGCATCTGTAAGCCCCCACATTGCTCATAAATATGCATTCCGCATCCTCGTGGCAGTCCTGTTCAGTTCGACATTCTGCAATGGTTTGACCTTGTTTTAGTTCCATAAAAGACATCAGGAAGTACAATACCTTCGACGGTTGAAACTGTAGTCTGGTCGACGGTCTGTTGGACACAGTGATTTCCGTCGTCGTCGTATCCCGGTGGACACCAGCATTCGTCTCTCAGGCAAGTGCGAGGGATGACTTTATTAGTCGGCGAAGGAACGCACGTGTATCCGTTGTTGGTGAATCCATAAACGCATTGGCATTGTTTTACATTGGTCGATGTGTTGAATTCGCAACTCGCGTTCTCCTCACAATGTGAATTTGAACGACACTCGTCTAAAAAAAATAAGTAGAATGTTGAATGTTTTAAAATGAAATGATACAATGAGTAATTTGAATTTATAGAGACTTTCGTTATGGGAAATGTGATATTTCTGTGGTTTTACACTTTACAAAATTAGTGTAAAGTTTAATAATTTAGCAAAAATAGACTGGGCGAAAAAAACTACCATAGTAACCGGTGTTGTGTTCCGTAGTTTCTTCGCCGATTGGTGTGCAGTATGGAGCGGTACCCGTGTACCCTTCTTCGCAGACGCAAAGAAACCCTTGATTATCGTCTGGTACGCATCTCTGCCCAGACGGGCATTGTATTCCCGAACAAGCACCACCTGCACAAAACTATGTTACATCGTTTCCAGTCGTCAAAACACGGTAGTAAAGAAACCTTGGCATGCACCGTTCTCGTCTTCTTCGAATCCAAAAGGACATCTGCAATCGTAACCGCCATTGTAGTTGACACATTCTTTGTCTCCACAAGGATTACTTTCCTCGGCGCATTCGTCGACATCTTCACACGAAACACTATTGACTTCGGACGAAAAATACTTTTTGTACCTAAAATGTGGTAATTAGAGTTAAATGTTACGTACGACTAATTGTGGCGTATTTACCCGACGTCGCATGTGCAGAAGTTGAGATCGTTCACTGAAAACGATGCACTAGGGCATGTCATGTGAGGAGGTAATTGGCTCTCGACAGCTGAAACAATCGGTTGTATCAATTAAATTGCCGTATCAGACGGACGCGCGTCGCTTACCTTCGCAATATTTGCCATCGCCAGAGTAACCGCTATTGCAGTGACAGGTGTAAGTGCCGATTTCATTCACGCAAATGGCATTTGGACTGCAGAAATGGGTCCCAGCGTTGCATTCGTTTACGTCCACACACCCCGTACTGTGTCCCGAGTAATCAGAATTTGACGGCTGAAATCTATACTTCTTGTAATTAGGACGTTCCGATAACTTTGAATCGGTTCATTTTGTATTCAGGAATCATACGGTCAGATTTATAACGATATAAAAGTTAAACAAGGAACACAAGGGAGTATCCTAGGCCCAATCCTCTACACCGACACTGCTGACGTACCCACACATCCAAACATTCAAGTCAACCTACGCGGACGACACCTCAATCTTATTAACGATCTCCAATCCTATCCTAGCAACAGAAGCAATCCAACAACATCTGAACCTCATTACCGACTTGTGCAGTCTGCAACAGTTAAACGAATAAAAAAGCCAATAAGTTACGTTTACGCTCAAACACATTAACAACAAGGAAGTACCACCATCGAAGTCCGCTACCTTGACTTTACTTAGTAGGATTTACATGGAACCCACTCAAAAGACTAAAACGGCAAGAACCTAACAAAAGATATGGATTACTGGGAATAAATCAACACTAAGCAGACATTACAAACTAACCGCTTACAAAACACTCATGACAATTTAGACCTACGGAGTTGAAGTGTGGGGTTCGGGCAAATCATGCAATATCCAACGAATTCAATCTTTTCAATCTAAAATTTTCTGCCGTATCCTCAAAGATTCCTTCCATGTCTCCCATCAAACGACCAATAAAGATCTTAAAATCCCTTTCGTGAAAGATCTTATCCGAACACGCTTCTTCAATTTCCAGTCTGAACTATCCTTCTTCCCTAACCCACTAGCCCCAACTTTTTCCTCAACGTCTGACGTCGCAATCCTCAGCGCGGTTTAAAACGACGATGGCCTCGTCTGTCCTATCTTAACTCACCCTATTAAATAAAAGAGTATTCCAGCACTGGTCGGTTTCTCTCCCCACTGCCTCCTGGTCTGACATATCTGTCAGATTTCTATATAAGTAAACTATTTTCTCAATGTATATTTTGTACAGATAGCAAGAAATAAAAACTAAAAAAAAAAACGGACAAGTACAAATACACGAACAGACATATATCAATCATTAAGAAGATAAAATGTTGGATGGATAAGCGCGTGTTTATTTTTCATCTATGCGATTTAGACCGTCTACACCCGGAGCTTCTCAAAAGAAACCGATTAGTGACTTGAGTTACCAGTTCGTAATGAGTCACTTTCAATATAAATGAATGGGACGAAGCTGACAACGCGTTACTTATCAAATCCACGCAACTCAGCAATCGAGGTTTCGGATGATTTTAAAGACAGGATCAATAGGTAAAATTATTATTGGTGAGAGAAGTTGAAAAACATCTGGTTCTATATAATTTTAAGTTTCCTGGATACTGGAAAAAAGACGACATTGAAAAGAGAAGTTGGAAACGCAAAATCGTCTTCGTATTTTTGTAGCCATTGCACAGTTATAAAACAGCTTCATTCGAATACAAATAAAATTTTAAATTATACTCTCTTATGTAAAATTATATGAGCTCACTTTATATATAAATAAAAGAAGATGAAGCTATCCTGCTTTAAGATTTGTGTCATTTTTAGGTACGGTTTTTCTTCCCAATTTTGTAAAAATAGGTTTATTTTTGCTTTTATATAACAGAAATTTTATGTTAGAGTGTATGTATAGGGGTCCTCATGAACAGACGTCGATACACAAGGTTATTCTACATGTCAAATTGGACTAAAAAGTCTCTATTTTCCAGAATCGATTCTCAATTGTATTGGAGATATTTCTCTTATCAGGTTAGTCCAATCTTTCACAACTTTAGTACACTAAATCCACCGCAACTCATTATCTCATAAAATGTTAATTGTAGTGCAAATTTGATTTTACTGTACCTGGAGGTCACGTCTTACGAAAAGCTAGCCAATGCTTGCTCTCAGTTTTTTATCTGGTTAAGGGAGAGGTGGAGGGTTCTTGGGATGAGAGGTAGTGGAAAGGTCTTGAGCAGTAGGGTTAGGATGGCCTGAAAGAATGGAGGAAGCGTCAGATCAATTCTTTGGCGAAGAACCATGTTAGTGAGGTTGGAGAATTATTCTGAGGACTTTTGATTGTTATGCTTGAATTTGTTGGATTTTAGAAGGCTTGGTGGTACTCACAGCTTCGCTGTACGTCAAGATAGTGCTGTTTTGTACACCATAAGTTTGTTCTTTACCGTCACGTCTGATTTCGGTCCAAAAAGTATTAGTAATTGTCCAAATTGTCTAATTCAGTTCTTGCCGTTTGGATCTTGTGTGAGGATTCCATGTCAGTCTATTGTCAAAGTATAGCCCTAAGTATTTTACTTGTGTACATGTCGGTAGTTCTTAACTATTAGCGTATAGACGTGGCTAAGTATGTTTGTTTACCGTGAACGTAATTTGTTCACATTAATCCTAGTTCAATTATCTCTTCCACGTTTTACATCATTCTTCAATGGGTTCAAGATGCTCGTGGATATTCAATGTTTCTTGGATAAGATTGAGTTAGGAGATAAAATTGCATTATCGTCCCCGTAGGATGGTATACTAATTGGGATGTATTGGTAGGTCAGCAGTATAAATTGTACGTAGGATGGGGCTAAGATACTCTCTTGCGGTTGATCGGTCTGACTCGATGCCGTCGTGCCCACTCTAAAGCAACGGTTGATTAGAAAGGATTTTAGAATTTGATAATAAGGGGTAGGTCCCCTAGCGGAGACCAAGAGATGACGTTGTGTTTCGTGGCTGTGGACCCCTTGCGTATGACCACCGAATAACCTCCCGACTTCGGGGGAATCGGAGCGATCGGACCACCGAAACGTACAGCCAACGACGAGGCTATGACTGCGCTGACGGAGTCCCTCGAATGGTGAGGAATGGTGGACGGGGTCGGATGTTTTTCGGTGATGGTTTACTGAAGGTATGGTCTCCTCTAGGGGGTGGTTAGAGATTCCTCGAAAATCGAAACCGCGTTCGGAGTGGATCCGGAGATTTCGACGCTGGCTGAGTCCCAACACACAAGGAGATAGAGTTGTCTTCTCTATCTAGGGAGTGCGTGGGAGACTTGGTCGATACATTTCGACCCCTTTTGGGCATCCCTTTACCCGCGGCACACGGTTTAGTGCACAATGTTAACCCACCACCTCGGAAGGGGCGAGCGGGAGAAGTCGACATGTCGGCAGCATGCTGCAGGATGATGTGGGCTTCTACACCGATCCTCACGGATGAAGCAGATTTTCCGTGCGCGGGGTGAATCCCTCCTAACTTGATAATCTAAACGTGTGATCAGACCTATGTGCCAAGTGCGCACGCTAAAGAACCTCCATGTTAAAAGACCCCAGTGGGAAACATAATAAAGGCATTAGTTCGAAGATGTCAGACCCTGTCGAAAGATTGGGACATGACTATGGGAATGCACCTAAGCAGTACTCTCTGCCTCTAAAGTAAAGGTCAAAAAGTGTCTACAACTCTGAAACATTGCTGAATCGTGGAATGAGAGGACGTAAGCCAAATTTGTGTGGAGGAATAACATTACGTAAATCTAGGATGGGTTGGATGGGTATTAGGCATTTTAAAAGGATTCCTTTAACGACTTTGGACAAGTAAAACTAAAGCCATTTGTTTTTAATTGGTGAGAAGAAACCTCTAGCTAAAAATGTTCACTAATCTTAAAGCAGGATATGCTAAATTTTCTGATTAATTTTGTACATATATAAATAAGATTTTACCCTTGATTGCAGACGCATTTGAAAGCGAGGCCGTCCGCGATACAGGAACTATTGGCGATACACTGCGCTCGGCCTTCAATACAGGGATCGATGACGTCTGAAACGATTTTTAATTAAACATATAATTTGTATCCGTTAATATATTATCAAACTCTCTTACCGCTTGATTTTGAAATTTTGTAAAACGAAGCAAGTCTCACGATAATCTCCTTATTTTCGTCGTAACTCACGAAGCTTTTTGTCACGGTGAGCCTTTGAGGTGGGACGTCACCATGTTCGGTTGGACAGTTCTCTTTGAATCTGATAGTTTGGTCGACAGATATTTCAAGTCGTTCTCTATTATTAAAGTCGACGAAATGCGTGGATTGTGATCTGTATTCGCCTATTGAAAATGTTTATGAGAGCACTGGAAATCATAGTTTTATTAATTTACCTTCATCTGTTCTTGTGTACTCTTCAACAAAGTCGGGAAGTAAGACTTCCGTATCGGGACCGAGGACTGGCACACTCCCCGTTATGTCAACCGAGACGATTAAGCGCTCAAAAGCGTCCAGCCCTTCAAATTTCTGGTGCACCCTAACGGAGTTGTATTTGTCAAAGCGTATTTCTGCAAAGTGCTCGGCTTTTCCTCCTGATTCAAATTCAGATTTAATAAGTGGACTAAACGTCGGGTTTTAAAATAAAGATTACCTGTCAGTTGGAAACCGTTGACAGCTCCTTCCGCCGGTTGAGCAAACATCCAACCGGGCACACCTGGAAGTACGGAAAGCAGTTTCATTTCGTGGCCTATGCGCCTCGACACTTGATCCAAGGCTGCATAAACCCTTCCGTCTTGAACCACTATGTACCCCTGGTAGTTCAAGTTGTTCAGCACAATTCCATTTAAGTTTACGTTCGCCTTCCCGAGCATTCTCCTGGGAACAGCTGCAAGAAGAGAATCATGTCGATTTGCATACGCTTTGGTATAAATTGACAACCTTTATGAATGCATGAAAATCCGTTTCCGTAATGGGTCTCGTAGCATTTGCAGCAGAATCCAGCCTGCAAGTCAACGCACTGAGCATTTACGTCACACAGAGATCTCCCTTCCTCACAAGTCGCTGGTGGTCGTTCTGAAACTATGAATGGTTTTCATTTTCATATAAATATAATTGGCCAATAAAAGCAAGTCCATTGATTTAAGTTTTACTATGGTCTGAATTATGTGGTTCTTCAACTTTTCCTTGATCTTCGTTGATGTTTCCGATTCTGAAAACGAACTGTCCAGGAGTCCCAGTATTTGTTCTCCTACAATAAGAAATATTAATTTTAAAATTTATAATTTTTAAAGACAGTTTACATTAAAAACGATCAAGAAAGAATAACACGTTAGAACAAAACACTGAGTTCTTCGAAGTATCCAATGCATGGTAACATATACAGGATGTCATTTTTTGACGCACCATTGGAAAATCAACGTTGGTGCTTTAAATTCTGACTCAAAGCCTATTTCTTATGATTTTAACATAAAAAAAAGGAAGTGAGTCAATTTTCGGTGCACCATAGGAAAATCTATGTTGGTGCGTTTAAATCTAACTCAAGGCCTATTTCTTTTGATTTTAACATTAAAAAAAGGAAGTGAGTCAATTTTCGGTGCACCATAGGAAAATCAACGTAGGTGCGCCTAATTATGACTCGGCACATTTTATTTTGTTAGTCTCGTACCAAAAAATAGGCGAGTCAATTTTCGACGCACCATTCGTTTTAGTAGGTTGGAAGGAAAATAAACAAAACCAATATTATTAAAACATTATTCAAACACAAAGTAAAAATTTAAAAAAAAATTCTTTACAAATTAATTTGATTATGATTTAAGAATATTTTTTTCTGGTAAAGTAAAAAAATTAAATAAACATAACAATCTCCTTTTTTCTGACAAACTAAAAAAATTAAATAAATGTAAAAATCTCCTTTGTTAGCAAATCAAAAATGTTCAAAATCATTATAATAATTGTTCGAACAGACCTCCATTTGCTGCAACACAGTAGCCTAGTCTATCGTAAAACGATGATCGGACGAAAAAAATACTCTTAAACCATAATCAAATTAATTTGTAAAGAATTTTTTTTTAATTTTTACATTGTGTTTGAATAATGTTTTAATAATATTGGTTTTGTTTCTTTTCCTTCCAACCTACTAAAATTAATTTGTAACGAATGGTGCGTTGAAAAGTGACTCGCCTATTTTTTGGTACGAGACTAACAAAATAAAATGTGCCGATAATTAGACGCATCAACCTTGATTTTCCTATGGTGCACCGAAAATTGACTCACTTTCTTTTATTAACGTATTAATAAAAGGAAATAAGCCTCGAGTCAGATTTAAACGCACCCGCGTTGATTTTCCAATGGTGCGTCCAAAAATGACTCAACCTGTATAAAATGTATTGGGTTGTCCGGAAAATAATGCAGGATTTTGGTATTAAACAAAAAAAAAGAAACTAGTTACTTTAAAGCAATGTTCTTTAATCAAAATAATTTCNAATGAGTAATCCTGTAAACGTAAACAGAATATTTTATATAGATTTTTTTTAATGAAAACTTAAAATCCTGCATTATTTTCCGGACAACCCAATAACATTTTGAAATAGATAAAATAGACAACCGGCGCTATAGCTCAAGGAATCACTCTGATTATGTTTTAGTTCTGTGCATTTTCCATCTTTCTTTTCTACCCCAGCTCATGTCGATCACACACGTCTTCTGTTTAACTCTCGGTTTAACCTTCAATCTTTGAGTGAACTCTCATCCAGTTCTTAGATGCTCTTATATCAGTCTCTTTTTTCTCCGTAGACGTAGGAATTTCCCTAGGATTAGCATTTAAACTGTCGTTGTGCCGATTTGTTCTTACTCATTTCCTGGAAGAATTTTTCTTTTTTAATAAAGGGAATGGTTTGGCTCGTTGAGCCTATGGGTTGCTCCGAGGATCCTTTGTTAGCAAGTTTATCTGTTGTCTCGTTGGCTGTAAATCCCTCATGATTTCGTGTATAGTTTTTTCCTGGGTTTAGTTAGCAGATTAGCCAATTAGCCATAACGTAATAGGGACCCAGACAGACGGGCCAACCAACGCCGCCGTCTCGGAGGCCACCCAGGTGTACCAGCTATATAGGGGACTCACTCTTTTACGTTAGTACGGCCGTTCTTATGGATATGGATAAAAGCCATTTACACAGCATATTGACCTATGGAAAAGTCCACTCACAACAGTCCAGGGCCAAACGTGCTCTAGGTGCCCCCAAGTGGCCCAACAACCGGGAATCTTGTTTTCTTAGGATATGCAGGCAGATGCATACAGGTTGAGGTAATCTCATTGGCTTGGAGAGCTCTTTTCCAGCCTGTTTATGATTTATTTCATATGCTTCTGGAAAGTTACGACTTGAAAGATGATTGTGGTCGGACCGAAAGTCATGTGATGTTCAAAAGTCCTCTCTACTATGCCCGTAATATTTTCTTTTCTAGTATCTTTTTTCTTTATTTTCCAATCAGCTTTCTTTTCTCGGAATGAATTTCAATGGAAAGACTACACTTGTCTGAAAGATGCCTTCACTTAATTGAAGATATTAGAAGGAATGTCGTAGGTTGTTGGGGTACAAAACAAGAATAAGACCATTTGAGGCTGCTGAAGATGAGCCAACAACCTGAAACGTACGAAAAATGAAACAAAAACACATGAACACGATTTTTTCTAATATCTTTCATTGTGAGCCGTGGATAAAACAACAAAATGTGTATCGCCGTTAATGCTAAGACATGCAGTTCGTAGAGTTTTTGTAGAATTTCTCAAGTCTGTTTTCTTTATCTTTGCCCGCCATAGGTAAACATAACAATCTCGCCAAAGATCTGTTCAAATTCGCTATACCTGTTCCTTTACCAAGGAGAAGATTTTCAAGACCTTTACGATCATCTCACTCTCCTTGCCAACATACAACACTTGTTTCTTAAGCCACCACTGGTCTAATGATTCTTGTAAATAATCATTTTTACAGTTTGAGGCAATGCTTGGAATTTAGGGTCCATTTCTGCGCAAGAAGGCATGTGGGATCAGTTGTGGCATTTGTTTAATTGGTTTAATTTCCATCTGATACAAGAGATTCTAGATATTTGAAGCTCTTACAGCTCCTAATGGTGTGTCCATTATTGTTCACTTCTTCCTCCCTACTTGTAGCTAGGAAAAATAATACGTACTGTCTTCGGTGACCTAATGTGCCCACCAGGCAAACTACTAGCGGTCACCACCACCCCGACATTGATTGTCTCTTCCAAATAGCAGTCAATGAGAAATCTGCATCCTGTTTCAAGTAGGACTCAATTGGCTCAAATCAGACACGTTGATGAGTTTTCACAATCCACACTCATGGTACTGTAACGAGAGCAAAGGACCCTCTCAACACCTCGCACTCATCTCTCATTCAACATCCGACTTAGCTCTCAATCGCCTTTACTTCCTCACTGACACTGACTTCAAAACTCACCCGGCTCATTGACACCCGCCGTATCCTTTCACGACACGACCAGCAATACACAGAGAAGAGAAAAATGCCGAAAATGTAATCAAGATAAGAACAATTGCCTTAGTCGTCTGCTCTCGCTATTTAAAAACTAAATTGTCTTCTCGTATGAGACCTAATTGAATAACCAAAACCATTTCCAAGTCTTGTCATAATTTCAAAGAGGGCACTTCGTAAAGCACTGAAATCCATATACAAAAATGGTTATTTTAGCCTGAGATTCAAAGAATAATTACAATGCAAATGAATGCAATTATTTTTATAATCATTTAAGCTGGACGAGATTATCTCGACCTTTTTAAATGTTTCAACATTACAAATCAGTGGTTCTTATCTTAAGGCTAATTATAGTACATTTTACCCTCTATAGTACTTTTATCCGCCGCCACGTGGCGTACCAAAATGATCCAGATTTATTTGACCTCTCATTTCTAAACGGGTCCTGTTTTGTTCTAAACGGATTTATCAGAAGTAAAGTATCCAAGTAGTTAAGTATCCATAAAATCATAGAATCCACAAAACACGACAAAAAATAAAATTTCTAATTTTTAACAATTCTATAACTAATTTTTGGCATTCCAGGTTCCATGGTAACTGCTAAACCTATTAAAGTTTTAACATGCTAGGACGTTTTGTAGATTGATGTTTTCCAAAACCATTATTTTGTTTTCCACACTCACTTGTTCAAGTAATTGACTTGCACCGTTCCAGAGCCTGGCAGTGAGAAGAGTCTACCGTTCGGTAGAATCAGTGCAGCCTGGGCTCGTATGTCCGTTTCGAAGGGTACGTGCTTGTTTTCTGCCTGAATCCACTGAATCCCGTCATCTGCGTATAGCAATTCAACGAAGGTTTCTTCGCCGTCTGTCGTAAGGATCAACTGGTATGTGTTTACCTGGAAACGGGGTGAATTTAGCATTTTACGGCATGCGTACGCTGCTGGAGGCAGATACCTTGTCCCATTTGTTATTGTAATAACCGACAGAATCCCACGTCACGACCACCATCGATTTGGGATCAAATTCCGCCGGCAGATTTGGATAAAGCTGGCGGATAGTATGGGCCGATCTGTCGAGCAGGCGCTGATCTGTCGTCTCTCTCGCGTAAACCTTTCCAGAACCGGTTGTGTCGACATTGCTGTAAAATGGAGCAATGGCGGGCAAAGGTAGAGGAAACAAAAGGTTCTGGTATTCCGGGTCCGTGGCCGCAAAAGAAACAAGACCGTTATTGTCTATCTGTAACAAAAATGAGAAATGTTTAAATAAACTCCGACTCTGTCAACATTTTTCCAGGGATGAAAGTCCAAAACCTGCCCAGAGAGTTATTTAGTTATTTTAACTTTCGACATTTGAATTATCATTATGGCAGCAATGTTTTGATTTTTTAAATTGGGTATATGTTTTGAACAATTTATATTTTAAAAAAAGGGTTGTGTTTTGGTTTTAATATTTGCTATCATTACTGTGATTCTTTGACCGGTTACCCATATTTATTTGTTTGACGGATGTCTATTTTATTACATTCATCACAATTAATTTAGTCGATCATTATTTTTATTTATCTTTCTAGTATCTTTTATTGGCTGTATTAAAACACAATATTATTTTACCTTATTTATTTTTAATAAAATATTGTAGTAAATTATTAATTTAATAGTATAGATTAGTAAAGATAAGTTTTTAACAATTTGATGTAAAATGTGAATATTAATGTTATACTTATGGATTTTTATAAGCAATATAGATTGCTAATATTGGGTGTAAATTCCCGAAACGTCTCATAAATAATGTTTTTACTTTATTATTTAAAAAAACCACATGAACCAACAAATTTAAGAATCTGTACCCTGGTCATTCAAATCTATAAGATCTATTATCGCCCACCCGTTGCAAATTTCTATTTACACATTATGCTTCATTGTTTTTTTGTTTTGTTTTTAATCAAAAAGTAATTTATAAATATTTATGTTTCTCTAGGACATCACTCCAAATGATAGTTCCAGATAGTGGTTTACTGGTTAAAAACATTCTTCTCATTGTTTGTTGTGCCTCGTAGATAATTGTAACATGTTCCATTGATTAAAGTACAAACAACAATCGCACATATCTCTGGCCTATTTTCTTTTTTATGCGCCCACGGCGTGTTAGATCGAAGTCTGCGTACGGTCTTACATAAGTCTTTGCTAACGTGTTTATCAACATAATTTCCAACTAAAGTAGAATTTTATTTTATATTGTTCCTTTTTCCAACTGTAAATATTTATAATTGTTAATATATTTTATTAAATCCGTATAATTTCGTAGAAACGTAGATTCCTTCCCTATTGACGCTGCTTGTTTGGCCAAACCATCTATTTTTTCATTATGGGCAATACTAGCATTAGCTCTAATCCATGCCATATTAAATTCTTTGTTAATTTTAATGTCTTTGTTAATGAGCATGAAAAGGTGAATTTTTTTAAATTTTTTTTTTTAAGAAGTTAGAAGCCTAATCCAGGAAGGCTCTTGCAGCCTGAAGGCTTTGCACTTCTCACTTTGAATCGCGGACTACGTGGCCACATACTTTTTTGGCTTTTTGAGATCATTATTTTTTTTTCCTGTCTGACAAATGTATTTTTCTACGCACCCGATCAATTTGGTTAGTTTATTCTCTATTTCAATTCCTTTTGAGTATATGGACAATGGAAATAGAAAAAAAACATTGTCCCAGTAATTTTTTTGCATAAAGACAGCATGGTGAAATTGATTGTATGGTCAATGGAAAAAGAAAGAACTATTTCAGAGCACATTTTTTTGATAAAGTCATTATGATGAGGTTGACTGTATTGTGAATGGAAGGAGAAAAAACTGTTTCAGAGATATTTCTTGGATGAAATTGTTCATCTTCAAAATGAGCTTTTATACTTCAACGGAAGAAGAAAAAATGACTTGCCAGCAAAATCTTGAGAACAATTTTTTTAGCATAATGTTATTGACTACATGATGAAAGGAAGGAGAAAAACTGTCTTCACAGAAATGTTTTTGGACTGCCAATCCTTGCTGGATTGGCCTGTCATCTTCTAATTCTCATCACCGATTGAAATTAAAATGGTTTGGTGATTCTAGGGCAATTATAGTCCCGTCATGGGCCTTACTAGTTAATAAAAAATATATTTAGGTAATTTACAATATTTTTTTAGAATAAGATTTTCGGACTTTGTTGTACAATAATTACGATTGAATTTCATTGTTGACTGTTTGATTATATGTTGAACGTAAGATGGAAAAATGACTTGGCAGCAATGCTTTTTATAAAGGTAATTATGTTGTAATTGACTGAATAGTCAATAGAAAGATAAAAATTTCCTTTAGAACTTTTTTTTGCACAAAAGACATTATGTTAAAATTGATTACATGTTCAATGGAAGAAGAAAACAATGACTTGCCAGCAATATTATTTATAAAGGTAATTATGTTATAATTGACTGTACAGTCAATAGAAAGATAAAAATTTCCTTTCCATTTTTTTGCACAAAAATATATGTTAAAATTGATTACGTGTTCAAAGGAAAAAGAAAAAATTTCTTGGGAACAATTGTTTTTAACCTGATGAAATTGACTATGGTCAATGGAAGAAAAACAAATTATTGTGAACCATTTTTTAGCATCATGTTATTGACTACGTGGTGAAAGAAAGAAGAGAAAATATCTTCCAAGAAATTTTTTAGATATGTAAATAGTAATTATGTTGAAATTGACTGTTTGATCAATGGAAGAGGAAAAAATTCATGTGAACAATTGTTTTTTAACATGATAAATTCACTGTATGGTCAATAGAAGGAGAAAAAATTTCTTGTGATCAATTGTTTTTTAACATGATGAATTTCACTTTGTGGTCAATGGAAGAGGAAAAAACTTCTTGGAAACATTTTTTTTAACGTCACGTGGTGAACGAAAGAAGAAAAAATGTCTCCAAGAATTTTTTTAGATAAAAAGTAATTATGTTGAAACTGACTGTCTAATCAATGGTAGAAGAAAAAAGTTCATGTGAACAATTGTTTGTTAACATGATAAATTTCACGGTATGGCCAATGGAAGAAAAATTTCTTGGAAACAAATTTTTTAAATGTTAAAATTTTCTGAGTGCGGAACGGAAGGAGAAAAAGTCTTCATTGATATTTTTAGATTAAAAGTCATTATGACGTATTTGAATGTATGATCAAAGGAAAAAACTATTTCTTGAGAACAATATTTATTTAAATGATAAAACTGACTGAACGATCAATAAAAATTGACAAAAAGTCAATAAAGGCAGTTTGATGAGATGAAAATGGAAACTTTACTTCAAAACAATTTACTTAACATGATGAAGCTGAATATATTGCAAATGGTAGAAGAAAAAATGTTCTCCATGCAATTTTGTACAAAGAGTCATTATGATGAAATTGGCCGTATGGTCAATGGAGGAAAGAAGAACTGATTGTTTCATCCGTTGTTTTGTGCTATGATTTTTTGCTTATATACCCCATTGGCTAATGGTCCTGAAGTTAGTCTGTCATGTATGCAATCATATATATGCATTGAGTTTGCTCGTATTTTGTCTGTTGTGCTCTGTATATTCCAACTGAATGGTCTGGACAAGTTTTGTATCAGTCAAGTATGATTCTACAAGCTGTTATGTTCAGTATGCAATGCTTAATGTTTTTTATACATGTACATGTAAAGAATAAAGGTAGTACTTATGATTTGTGTGACCATCAATTGCCTCGTGCCGAATGTGTATATCTCGCCGTTCATACAATTCGAGGTGCTCATGTATGACGAATTGTTTGGGTGTAGCACATTTTTGGTGTGTATGTTGTATTTTTTTGCCTTACTAATTAGTCATTTTGTCAAAATTTGTATAAAATGCTAACGTCAATGAACAGAAAAAAAGTTGCAATGAAACACGACGTTATCAGGGATTATTTTAATCTATGGGGGATCATCATAATTATATCAGATTGCGTTATCTTTACAACTAGTCGCAGGCCACTGAACCGAGATGTTACCAGTATTTATAGATTTATTTGTCTAAACGGATAAAAATATGAGAATTATTGTGTAATTGAACTGAAATAATGTCTAAAAATTCAGTCGTGTTATTATAAGAATATGAGAATCACAATTTTTTGTAGATTTTATTTTTTTTAAATAATCAGTATTTGTTAAATGACTGTTCGGGTTGTTTTTATTCTAATAACATTATACTTTCTTAAAATTTCTCTTCACGGGGGCACTGCATCATTTGAACATTGATCGGTGTCCATTTGTGAGAAACAAGCGTAACGCCGCTATCAATCTATCGTAGGAAACACAGGAAGCCGAAATTTATATAGCTCGATTTCCAGTAAACCTAATAATGCCTAGATAAGGTTTATTGTCCTCTCGATTCCGTCACCCATTCGCAAACATTCCACTGATAAAACGTGTGGCCGGTTTAAGCGACCTTTAACAAGTTTAAGGGTAGATAATTCTGGGTTAAACGCTCTCGAATAATTTCATATCCTGTTTTGATCAATGACCAAAGTCATCAAACACAAAACTGGTACTTTTAATCGGCACTGTTTTTACGAGTTGTAAAATTACACAATCCATGCTTTAAATAGTCTTTGTAAGTACAGACGGATTTTAAAACCGTAGTCTTGCTCTAAAACCAGACCGTGAAGTAAGAAGCAGTGAGAAAATAAAAACATTAAAAATCCTTCAAAGCTAACAGATTAAAAAAAATCACAAATAATAAATAAATATTCTTGTATAATGATACAATTAGGAATATCCTAAAACAATATAATTTTTTAGTATTACATAAACGATCATATTATTTACATATTTTGAAGTTAGCATAGAGTATTTTCTTGTAATTTGTACTTTGTAGACCGTGGTCGAAATTTATGAGACAAAAACTCACGTAAATCCTTTGGTAGTACTCTGTGAGATACTTGATCGGCCGTGAAAGGTGTAACTCTTCGACGTTGTCGTCAACTTTTTCCAATACGACCGTCTCGTTCACATCGTACTCGTAGAAATCATTTATTGGCACGGATTGTCCAAATCTTAGGAAGATGAAGAAGACCACGAGCAGCTGGAGCATGGCCATGGCACTCACTGAGTGGTCAGATACAATCTGGGGTCGTAGGTCGTACCCTATCTTGCCCCCCTCCCCGTCTAATAAATCTAATCATAGAAAATATCTTGTACAACATAATCTATTAAATGAAGAGAATTCGATCGAATAACGGTATTTGTTATATTTAAAAAAATATCTTTGCGGAATAACATAATTATTTTAAGCATACCTTAGCCTAGAAACGAAATGTTCAAAGAAAAATTCCTTTTTGGCCATTTAACATCGTCAAAATCCATGAAATCAACAAAAACATCTGAACGTTTTATTGAATATCTTGAAGTATCATCTACTTACCGATTAGTGGCGAAAAGGAAGCCACTATTTTATATGGGCTTTTTTGTGCTTAAAAAGCTTCTGCCATGTTGAGAGATTTCCCTGTTTGGATTCCGGACTGAAAACCCTGTTTTTTGATCGTTACTGCTCATTGCGGCCTGCCAATCCTTGCTGGATTGGTCTGTCAACTTCTGATTCTCGTCAACGATTGAAATTAAAATGGTTTCGTACCTTAGTAGTTGATAATAAATATATTTAAATAATTTACAATATTTTTTTAGAATATGAATTTTTGCCTTTGTTATACTTTGTTATAACTGACTGTATAGTCAATAGAAAGTTAAAAATTTACTTTAGAACATTTTTTTGCACAAAAAGACTATGTTAAAATTGATTACGTGTTCAATGGAAGAAGAAAGAATTTCTTGGGAACAATTGTTTTCTAACATGATGAAATTGATTATGGTCAATGGAAAAAAAATCTTGTGAACCATTGTTTTAGCATAATGTTATTGACTACGTGATGAAAGGAAGGAGAAAAAATGTCTTCACAGAAATGTTTTTGGACTGCCAATCCTCGCTGGATTGGCCTGTCATCTTCTGATTCTCATCACTGATTGAAATTAAAATGGTTTGGTGATTCTAGGGCAATTATAGTCCCGTCATGGGCCTTACTAGTTGATAAAAAATATATTTAGGTAATTTACAATATTTTTTTAGAATATGATTTTCGGACTTTGTTATACGATTGAATTTCATTGTTGACTGTTTGATTATATGTTGAACGTAAGATGGAAAAATGTCTTGGCAGCAATACTTTTTATAACGGTAATTATGTTGTAATTGACTGAATAGTCAACAAAAGAAAAAAATTTCCTTTAGAACTTTTTTTGCACAAAAAGACATTATGTTAAAATTGATTACATGTTCAATGGAAGAAGAAAACACGACTTGCCAGCAATATTTTTATAAAGGTAATTATGTTGTAATTGACTGTATAGTCAATAGAAAGATCAAAATTTCCTTTAGAACTCTTTTTTGCACAAAAAGACATTACGTTAAAATTGATTACACGTTCAATGGAAGAAGAAAAAATGACTTGCCAGCAACATTATTTATAAAGGTAATTATGTTGTAATTGACTGTGTAGTCAATAGATAGATAAAAATCTTCTTTAGACCATTTTTTTGCACCAAAAGACATTATGTTAAAATTGTTTACGTGTTTAATGGGAAAAGAAAAAATTTCTTGGGAACGATTGTTTTTTAATATGATGAAATTGACTATGGTCAATGGAAGAAAAAAATTTAGTTAACCATTTTTACCATAATGTTATTGACTGCGTGGTGAAAGAAAGGAGAAAAAATATCTTCACAGAATTTTTTTTTGGCCTGCCCATCCATGCTGGATTGATCTGTCATCTTCTGGTTCTCGTTACCGATTGAAATTAAAATGGATTGGTGATTCTAGGGCTATTAATCCCGTCATAGGCCTTAGTAGTTGATAATAAATATATTCAGGTAATTTACAATAATCTTTTTAGAATATGATTTTCGGGCTTTGTTATACAATAAATACGGTTGAATTTCATCGTTGACTGTTTGATTACATGTTCAATGTAAGAAGAAAAAATGGCTTGGAAGAAATATTTTTTATAAAGTTAATTATGTAGAAATGACGAATGATGGAGTGAGTGAGGTGTTCAATCCTTTTTTTAAAAAGATTGTTCCTACTCACAGTAATACTTACTGTGAGTAGGAACTATCTTCTCAAAAAAGGAAGGTGATTATGTTGTAATTGACTGTATAGTCAATAGATAGATAAAAATTTTCTTTAGAGCATTTTTTTGCACAAAAAGACATTATATTAAAATTGATTACGTGTTCAATGGAAAAAGAATAAATTTGTGGGAATGATTGTTTTTTAATATGATGAAATTGACTATGGTCAATGGAAGAAAAAAATTCTTGTGAACCATTTTTAGCATAATGTTATTGACTACGTGGTGAAAGAAAGGAGAAAAAATATCTTCACAGAATTTTTTTTTTGGCCTGCCAATCCTTGCTGGATGATCTGTCATCTTCTGATTCTAGTCACCGATTGAAATTAAAATGGTTTGGTGATTCTAGGGCAATTATTAGTATAGGTAATAAATGTATTAGGTAATTCACAATAGTTTTTTAGAATATGATTTTCTGCTTTTGTTATACAATAAATACGATTGAATTTCATTGTTGATTGTTTGATTACATGTTCAATGTGATAAGGAAAAATGACTTGGCAGCAATATTTTTTACATTTTTTGCCTTTGTTGTACAATAAATACGATTGAATTTCATTTTTGATTGTTTTTTACGCATAACGTAAAGACTCTCCCGAAAAAGAAATGCGAATTAAAATAAAAATCCATCGAAATGAAGTGGAGTTAAACAAAACAAATCAGGTAAAAACCAACTGTTCGCACAAAAAACGGTCGCTACCTACATACATAAACCAAAATTTCTAATTAATATAAAAAATATTATCTCATAAGATTATCAAGTTCTAAACTTTAGTCAAGTTTCCTCTGGATCGGAATAATTGTTTTCAAATTATCAATATTTTGTGACTGTTTTATCACTGTCTAAGAACAACAAAAATTTAAAATATAGATAGAAATGGACCAAATAGACTTTGACAAAAAGTATTGAAAAATGGCTATTTTTTGACCTCGCTTTGATCACCTAAACGACCCTGACGAATTATTGAAACAGAGAATGAAATTAAATTAGAGAAACAGAAAACGCTCCTACCAAAGAAATTAGTATCAAACTAAAAATCCTGCAAGTAGAAGTGGAGTTACACAAGCAATAAATAGCTTTTTGTCCCAAAAACGGTCGCTATCTACTTATAAATAATCAAAAACTTCTGGTTATATAAAAAAAATCTTCATCGGTTTAGATTCTAAACTCCGATGAAGTTTCCTTTGGATTGGTTGAGTCTTTTCAAAGTTATCAGCAGCTTGTGGTTTCAAAAAAAAATTGGAAGGCGAACAATTTGAGACAAATATTTTTTCCCCAAAAAAATTGTATTCAGTCGTTTTCGGGTGAAGAAAACGAATATGAACTTTCTTTTTTTGCAAACAAATTTTTCCTTACTTGGGACGGAAAAAGCAATCTCAAGATTAGCAAATTCGAACCTTCTATTGAAATACAATACGTGAGTGTTTTGTCATCTAGCGATATGGCAATGTTTTGGCTTTTCCTAGCTTTTTATATATCTAATCTCGTTTAATGCAACCTTTCATATTTTTCTCTTATCCTTGGTAAACAACCAACTTGGCCAATATTTACTAACCTTGAAATATATGTATAGCGAAGGCAGAAAACTATATTTTAAAAATATAATGTAAATTCTTAAACATATTCCATCGGACGGTTGTATGACCATAGTGTTTATCTTTAACAATGTTGATGTAAAAAATGTAAACAATTTTGTATACATAAGCATTTTATTATTGTTATTATTATAACTATTATTATTATTTAAATATAGTTTTTTTATCGGCTCCTAGACCCTACTGGCAAGACTGTTTTGTTACGTGACTAATAATTGTCGACCTAGAATCACAAAAAAAGGTTCAAACATATTGAAATATATTAAAAATTAAAAATTTGAACAAATGGAAACAGAAAGTCATGGTGAAAAAACTACTTATCACAACTATGTCAAAAACTGGACTTTTGCTTCCATTCCAATGCTAATGCTACAATTAATGTCGGCAGTGACTTGCATAAATTAGCATTGGAATTAATTACATATATATATATATATATATATAACTATACATACATGTTTTACTGTTCGATTTAATAATAACATCTTTAACAAATTCTAAAACTTTTTCTACGCTAGAATAATTATAAAATTATTAGGTTCGCCTATTTGCCTATTATATGAATAAGATCAAATTTATTTTTGTACACGTGCCTGTTAACAATTATTCCTAGAACATGTGTAAGCATTACTAAGTCGCATTTTCTCCCTCCCTCCCAGTAACTCTAGTAACTATAGAATATTACATGCATGGAGACATCCAGAAACTTTCCTACTTTTCATCTTCAATATTATCACGTCTCTAGATTGTAACTCAGTCATAGTTACAATGAATGAAAAAATGAAATAAAATTAAAAATGATTACTAAATCAACAGCACTATATATTATATATAATAGAGTAATTGAAATCACTTGCAACACAAAAATACGTTTTATTATTCAATAAAAATACAAGAAAGGACAACACGATGTTTAGCCGACACGACACACTAGGCATTCGACACTTGAAGTAACCTCAGCTGTTCCTTTTTTTGAGTTATCCCGCAGGGGGATAAATTAATGGTTGGAAGCTTCCATCCTACATATATATACAGGGTGAATTGCTACTCGTGCTACAAACTTCTCCAGTAGATTCTTCACCCTAAAATGAACAAAAAAGTTCATATTGTCCATGGTCCGANAAATTTTAAAAACTTTTTTTCATGCGAGAATAGTAAAAAACTATTTCAAAATTATTTCGCCTACTTGTCTATTCCTTTGTAAAAAAAAAAATTGGTGGAACTCTTCTATTAGGAATGCCAAGATAATTAAACTTTCACACTCCCGTGGAAAAAACTCGGCACAAACGAATTGAAAAGGCTAAAATTTTGTCGTTTCCAATAATTTTCATCTGTCAGACTTCAACGCTTCTTCCGATTTGTGCAAGGAAAAGAACAAGACTTAGTTCTGGGTTTGTGCTCCTGCCTCACCATGCGTATATCATTGTTGATGACTAGATACGCTGACAGACCATCCCAGCTAACCAAAATGATCGGTAACGGCTAGATTTGTTTAAATACATCACCCTGCAGACAACACGTTCACATTTCACAATGAAAATAATTATTCAAAGTCTTAGGTGCTTTTTACTTTGTAACAATATTTAATCACTATTTATATACAACATCTTATTAAATGAATTTAATTGGCTTCAATTGGCTTGAAACTGTATCAAATAGGTGTCACATGTTTGATAAAGTAAAAGCATGGCAAGTATAAAATATATATTTAACATACAACGTCCTACGTTCAAACCCCAGGAATACATATTTAAATAAAATAATCTTTCTATGTGAGGTCTTTGTTGAGATAAAAAAGTCAGTGTCACGAGCGGGATTCGAACCCACGACCTTCGGCTAAATACGCCGCTCCTCTACCACTTGAGCTATCGAGTCTTCGATCCTCTCAGACACCAATTCTCCATCTCAACCTACAACCTTTCGAATTTTCCCTCCTTTTTGCTATTTTTCAAATGTTAAAGAGCAGCGGCGTTTAGGGTTCGAATCCCGCTCGTGACACTGACTTTTTATGTCAACCAAGACCTTACATACAAAGAATAATTAATTGAAAGAAGCAACTTGGTCAATTGACCACTAAATGGTTTAAATAAAATGTCAATGTATGCATTTTTTGGGCGTGTTTTGTCTTTCTTTTACCAAAATAGCCATTTGGGTGGTAATGCAAAAATAAATAGCTTGTATTTAGATATAATTGCCAGGTGAACAAGATGAATTTGTAATCGTCAAACGTTACGGTAATAAAATGCGGCGTTTTATGACCAAATTAGGGTAAATCGTTTGAACGTAGAAATTGTCTAATTTATATTGGATGTATAATCGTTTTTAAATAGAAATGCAGATTCAAAAAGGTTACAAGATAACTACGGCCTCGATAAGAGTTATTACAGATAACTATAAAGGAAATAATTTTTTTAAAAATAATGTGTCTAACGTGGATAAATTTTTAATAAACAATTGATCATTTTTAACTGATAATAAACTAAGTTTTATTATAACTCTTGATGTTAAATTAAACTAAATAATTGTTTTTTTATATCTTCGTTAAATCTAATTTAAATCTTTATTTTTATTTTTTTGTAAGATTTGCGGGTTTTGTTTGTAGGGCACACCAAGAACCAAAATTGGGTTCGGTTTACTATTTCCAGGCCTGTTCTTTTTTTAAACAAGTACAAAAATATGCACATTTGTGCTTACCATTTTTAGGAGAAAAAATGCGAAACGTGTTCAGTTCCTTTGCTTCGAACCGTTCACAACCCTCCGGAAGAAGATATTGGTTCTATTTCCAGCGGAATTCTCAGTATTGGAAAGTTTTCAAAGAGAGTATTTTTCACTGTGAAACATAATTAGGGTGAGGCGAGAGACACCCCTGATATCATCAATGATGTTAAAAGATATCCTTGAGGAATCTGATACCTCCTACTAACTAATCGGACATCAACATCCACTGGGACCGATGATCTCTTTCCGGCTTTTATAAAAGGTTTCATTCTTCACTCATGCCCTGTAATTAAAATAGAAAAATATAAAAAAATACTGAATTGGTTTTTCTGGTTCTAAAATTCTTAAAGTTGATATCATTTTTTGTCAATTTATAAATGACTGTGTAAATAATTATTTTATCATTTATTTTTTATCTAAGAAAAAATTTCATTGACTTTTATCGCAAATCGAGGGAAATCAATGTGGCAAACTTTTGTTTTCGATTCATAAATGATTTGTTTGTATACAAACGTTGAAGATATCTTACACAAGTTGGCTTTTTTAAATGGAATTACAAAAATTTTGCTTTTTATTTTGAAATATACGTTTTAAAAAATACGTTAGACCTTGTAGCCAAGTTCAAGAAATTGCTTTTTATGCATTTTACATCACTGTAAAACTTTTCTTACTAGAATTACGTTAGCTTAATCCTTTTTGAAACAAGAAGATGTTATATATTTTTGTCTTATATTATGTCTATATTTTTTAGTTTAAAGTGCACAAAAAAATTGCAATGCATTTGTTTTCGTTTATTTTCATCTTCCGAAGTTTGCTTCTTTCGTCTATTCGTTGGGCCGGTCTATTCGTTCAAAACATTTGCAGAATCGGGATCAGCAGGCTGTGTCATCTCACTGCAATGAGGTGTAGTTGGGATGTCTGACGTGTAGAGGAGGAACAGGTTTGGTCCGAACACAATGCCCTGCAGCACTCCCGCAGGAGAGAAGTCGAAGGAGACTTTCATGATACATGCTTTCGAAAGCTTGTAACACGTCTAGGAAGGAGTGTAGAGAGCGAAAGCCAAATTGGTGTACTGAGAGAAGGTTGAACGTATTAAAGGGATCATTAGTTTTAGAAGGATTTTCTCAAATATTTTTGAAAAGTGAAACAGAGAAGGGACAGTAGGAATTATGGGCGAGTTTGCAGTGTTTAGGAAAAAAATGATGTTTGAGTGTTTGCAGAGCAAAGGGAAGTGCGTAGTGCCGAGTTTCCTGTTGTTTAGGTACGTAAGGAAGATAATTAATTGCTTTTTTAGATAAGTCACGGATGAATCGGGACGTGATGAGGTCAAAGTCAGGGGACACTACAAAATACTACCGAAACCGATAGACATACGGACTGGAACTATAGGGCACCGTTAAGCTTAACAATATACAACGAATTCAGTCCTTTTAGTCCAAATTCTTTAGTATCATAGTCACCCTATTATGTCTCCAGTACCACCCGGCACACGACCTCAAAATACCCTTTGTAAATAATTTAATCTTCACCAAATTTTCCACGATAAACTCTCCACACATCCCCAACTCATAAGCCCAATCCGTGAGCATAGTCCATCCCTGTAATCCCGTTCAAAAGACTAAATCGGAGATGGCCCCAGGACCTCCTCGCCAAGAAAAGCAGTAAGTTCATTAATTTCGTGGTCCGCTTGACCAATTAATACTTTACAATTAATTAAGGTTTTTAGTTGAGATGAAAAAAAGTTAATGGCACGAGAGGGATTCGAACCCTCGACCTTCGGCTAGATACTCCGCTGCTCTACCACCTGAGCTATCGTGACCTCGATCCACTCGGACATCAACTCCCCATCTCAACCCCATCTTATGAGTTTTCCCTCCTTTTTGCCATTTTTTTCAAATGTCGTGTAATCGGATTGGATTCTCGAAGACAAATGAAATGGCCACGGAGAGCTTTAGTGAAGTATACTTCATTCCAAATCATTAAATTCACTAATTTCGTGGTCCGCTTGACCAATTAATAAAAAGGGGGAAAAAATGGCAAAAAAGGAGGGAAAATTCAAAGGTGCGGTTGAGATGGGAAGTTGGTGTCCGAGTGGATCGCTGATAGCTCAAGTGGTAGAGCAGCGGCGTATCAAGCCGAAGATCGTGGATTCGAATCCCGCTTGTGCCATTGACTTTTTTATCTCAACTAAAAACCTTAATTAATTATAAAAGCAGTAAGGTGGAAGAACAATAATAGTTGTTAAGTTCCTAAAGACGTAATATATTGTAAATATGTATGATAAAATCCATACAATTACAAATGGTATTATTTTATACTGATGGTAATAAAATAATTTTTGATTGGAAAGAAAGTCCTACCAACAAAGAAAGAAAAAACTGCGGTTCAGTAAGAACAGTAAAAGATTATAAAATTTAAACACTCTAACATGAATCTTTGTTTTTTGTTTCAAAAATTAAATCAGGCCAATAGCGAAAAAGTTATAATTGTTTAAACGTATGTTTGACTAATTATTGCTGTTTGTTTAGTTAATACATTTCCAAATAAGATAATGTAAGTCAAGTAATTTTCATTTTTATTTTGAACTTCATTTCCAGTTGCGTAAAAAAGTACAATCGACATCAAACAACTATTTTGATAATGTTTTAAGTAGTACAAAGATGGTTCAGCATAAATATGCTTTTTTAAATCAAAAAGTAACTACTCTTGCGATTTTTAGGTTCTGTTGACTTTATTGCAACCTTATTAACAATTATCCCTCCTTTTTGCCATTTTTCAAATGTATTGTCATCAGGATTCGATTCTCGGCGACATTGAAGTGGGGAGTTGTTTGTGAAGTTATAATTCGTTTTTCTTATTAAATCCATTATATTTAGTGGTTTATTGACCAAATTACTTCTTTCAATTAATTAATCTTTTTATATAAGGTTTTGGTTGAAATGGAAAAGCTAGTGTGGTATGGTATGGTATGGTATGGTGGAAAGGATACTGGGAAGCGGGGCTTGTATTCCCCAGGCACTGCAGCCTTCTGGCTTATTGTACCTTCCCAGTTCCCTAGTTAAGTCAATAGACTAAATCCTTCTTCTCAGAAGTATCAGGTCATTCACTGTTATTGCTGCATTCGGTTCCCTGAGTCTTTTTCGTACGTTAGGTTAAACCTCCATTGAGCTGTTGAGTGGCTGTTTCCTCCTCCTAATTACATAATCTGCAAATGGGATCATCATTGTATATACCCATGTTGTGTAGATGTTTTCTCAGATACCAGTGACCGGTTATTAGTCCCACCACTCCTCTGAGTTTTGCCCTCTCCAATTGCAGCAGTGTTTTTGCCAATTTCGGTGAGGGTTGTTTGATCATAAGTTTACTATGTCTAGCACCGCTAGAGTTTATCCACTTCTCTCCTCGTTTTGTTTGGAACCATTCTGCGATGGAGGATTCTATGTTTGTTTTTGTTATCCCAAGGATAGGTTCGGGGCCTATGTATGGTCTTGCAGATCCTCCTCTGGCCAGTTTGTCTGCTTCTTCGTTACCCAGAATTCCCCTGTGCCCTGGCACCCAAGATATCATCAGGTTGTTGTGTTTTCCCAGGTTTTGGAGATTTTGGGTACATTCACTGACTAATTTTGATGTGATTCTTTTACATGTTAATGCTTTCTTTGGGTGTACTTTTGATAGTGAATAAGTATAATTTATGAAGTTCGTTTACAAAACGAAATCCCCTTCTAATGGGTTGACTTTTAATTCTCCAAATAGGCCTAACAGTTAAAATAGTTGCAAATGTACGCGTCTTCTATATAAACGTGCGCTCGTTAGCAAAATAGTGGACAGAAAAGGTCTAGTCAGTTCTGAATTCATTACTAATTGCTCGATTATTGTTCAATTTGAGATGAGAGGAATTTAATAGGACCCCTGATTAAGGTATTGTTTTATTTAACAAGTTGTTCAACTCGTTAATGGCTGCATGAAACAAGAGGCGATTGTTAAGAAATGAGAGGAATTCCCAAACTTGATTTAACTCATGAATCAACTATTTAAATAGAATCTTTATTCGTATATCAAGACGATATTGATACAATGTAAAAGGCGACGGGTTTCCTCGTGGTAAATAATCTGCGAATTTCCTTTTCAAAAGTTAGTGGCATATAATTCTTACCATCCTCGGTACATTGGAGTGAATAGAATGGGTAAATTTGATATTAAAATTGGTGAAAAGCAGGGAAATGTTCTAAATCTTTTTCTTAATTCAATAAAGTTATGTTGTAAGATAACTTAGAAATCGGAGTTACGTGCCAAATTATTGATATTCGTATTCATTAAATTCACTAATTTCGTGGTCCGCTTGACCAATTAATACATTACAATTAATTAAGGTTTTTTAGTTGAGATAAAAAAGTCAATGGCACGAGCGGGATTCGAACCCACGATCTTCGGCTTGATACGCCGCTGCTCTAGCACTGGAGCTATCGTGACCTCGATCCACTCGGACATCACCTTCCTATCTCAACCCCACCTGTTGAAACACAAAATAGCAAAATCTCTCTGGCACCCTCGACACGACACGCAAGAATGGCACAATTACACAGAAGACAAACACTGAGTGAGTAGAAATACTTTGATTGAATATATAAAATATATTTTGCATTGTATAAATTCACTTTTCCACATCCAAAATGTAATTGTAATATGTAAACAATGTTTGTAAATCCCAGGCCCTGAAGATGATTTCAATAAAGATCGAACCGTTGGCACGATAAAGAAAATGTTTTTATATATACATAGAGACNTACAAGGTACCTCAGGCGTCAATTGGTTTGCTATTTTACTAATCACATTTCATTTTCGAACTGCCTGCCTTGCGTAAAGATGCAAAGATTTGCTCTTTGTAACCACTCTTCAACCACTTCTCAGAGCGATAGATGGACAAGCATTTTCTATCCCTTGTCACAGTTCTTCAACTGAGGTTACTGGATTATAATTGACGTACGCACTGATTTTAAATGGCCTTCGTTTTTGCTGCATATTCTTAAAGTACATCATTTACTATCGAATGGTTTATTTTATTGAAATCTATCTACTATCTGTTGAGTAGCAAGTTATTTTAATAATAATGTTATTGTAAAAAATGGTACAGGGGTTAGTTATTTTTGACTTTTGCCCTTCCCCTTTATCTTCTAGACAGGGACTGGCTTTTTCGGAGAAAAAGAAACTCAATAAAAATAGCAAAATTTTCATAATTAACACAACCAACAATAAAAATCAGAAAAGTAAAATACGTTTAACTACAATTATAAAAAAATAAACGACAAAAGTGTATAAACCAGAAATTAATTTAATTAAAATTAAAAAAGAGCTTCAAACTGCTTTCCTCTTTCACAGTCTCATATGCTCTTTTGCCCATTCCTCCGTTAAACCCTCTGTCAATTTAACTACATGCTTCCTGGATTCTTTCTCGTATTTCCGACCGACTGTAAATTTTTCAGGTAAACCCAAAGAAAAAATGTGATGGGGTTAAACCAGGTGAATGCGGTTTCCTAGAAACAGGACATCGGTTGCCTGTCCACGGATTGTCCAAGAGACACATTACTTGGAATTAGAAGGAGGACATCGATCGAGCAAACTACATAGCAACACGTGTAGCATGGAAAATTTTCAAAAAATTGAGTGATTTTTATAAAAATTCACTGTAAATAAAAGGTATGAACCTAAATCTCTTACCCCGTGTAAAGCTTGCCTGCAAAAAGGGAGAGTAAAGCTCTGCACAATTATCATTTTATTTTAACGTATCACGGTTTAGACGTTGACACGGCGCTCATCAATGTAAGGTAATGGTCCCGGGTTCGAATCCAGAGGCTTTGCATTCGAACCCGACCTACTTACAAATGGGCTTTTTTTTCAAAAACACCGACGCCCTGAGGGTTGATATGACCTCTGCTGTTGCAAACCCTCGTAAAAAAAATGTATCATGAGTAGGCGCCATTGGCCACTACAATTACGGAGACTGACACGGTGATTCATCTAAGGTCTCGGGTTCGAACCAGCGGGCGTGAATTAACATACGAATGTGCTTTAAAATCCAGATGGTTCATATAACCTTGTCCTTGAATTCTCAAAAAAAATGTAAAGGATTAAAAATTTCTTTTTCATAAAAAAAAAGATGCACTTTAAGCATACGCATCAAAAAACGAAGGGTTGTATTTGAAAAAACAATTGGTTGAGATGTACCCTCTATGTCTGTGGTAGAAAAACTAAAAAATAAATAAAAATAGATACCTTCTACAAAAAAACTAGATAACGAGCGGTTACAGTTCAATTGTCTTTGATATCCTGCTTTATTTACAATAACAAGTGGCTGGTTTTTTATTAAAATGGACACAGGTAACTTAAATTTGAGCAAGTATCAGCAAAATAAATTGAGTATAACATTTTCCCTATTGTCTGATATCCAAATTACAAAATTAATTAATTCCAGTTTAAACATGTTTATTCTTAAAGTTAAATGTTAAGTTTACATTTTAAGTTCCTAAGTAATGTCCTGTACCGAAATATGCTGAAATTTGTACCGAGGTATAACGTTTTTGATTAATTTTTCTGGATTTTAGACTGTCTCTTATTTGTTTTTAGTTTTTATTTAATTTATTAGACCAATCATTAATTTTACAATAATATAAATACAAATATATATATATATGTAATAAATAATAAATGTTTACATTCTTACAAACCCATTGGTACAATAATATTTGCATTTCACTATTCACAAATTAAATGTTAAGTTTACATTTAAAGGTTTTAAATAATGTTTTAAGTAATTTTTCTGGATTTCAGACTGTCTTATTTATTTTTTTATTTACTTTATTTATTAAAACTGGTCTTATTAGATCAATCATCAATTTTACAATAACATATATAGAATAAATAAATGTTTACATTCTTACAAACCTATTGGTACAATAAGATTTGCAATTCACTATTCACAAATTAAATGTTAAGTTTACATTTAAAGGTTTTAAGTAATATCCTGAACCGAAATGTTCTGAAATTTGTACCAAGATATAAAGTTGTTTTTGATTAATTTTTCTGAATTTTAAACTGTTTCTTATTTATTTTTTATTTAATTTATTTATTAAAACTTGTCTTATTAGATCAATCATTAATTTTAAGTTGATATATATAGAATAAATAAATGTTTACATCATTATAAACCCATTGGTACAATAATACATGGTACAATACATTTCACTATTCACCAATTTTTAACTACACTAGTTCATGGCTTTGTTCTTTATGTAGGAGTTTGGTCACTTCCACACTCTCGTGCTGGCTGTGGCGAGACTGGCGTTTGACGGCAAATCTTTTTATTTCCACTGTGACCGCAGGGATCTTAAGATCCTATGTAAGTCCTTATTCCTTGCGTACAGCATTGACCACGTTACGTAAGATTTTATTTTGGAGCGTTTGTATGGTTTTGATATTGCTGTGTTTGGTACAAACCCCATAGTTGAATACCATATGTCCACATAGACTTTAAGATTTGTTTGTACAATAATATTTTATTTTGTATAGTAAGGTTGGGCAACATCCTATCAAACGGTATAGTTGTTTATACGTTAAACCTATTTCTGTCCTTTTTTTCTTCACGTGCACTTTCCACCTCAGCTTGGAAATAATTCCCAGACATTTAGCTATATTGCTGTACAGTATAATACATCGATTGTGAGCGACGGAACATGATTTTCCATTTTGTTTGCAAAATTTATATGTACTAATGTAAGCTGATTGAACTTGATTTTACTTTTTTGTCCATTTGTTTATCTTATTACAAGCATTTTGAAGGATTTTGGTTGAATGGTTGAAAGTCGTTCCTACTGATAAAACTGTTGTAATCTGCAAACGTTGCTATTTCTCCATCTATTTTTGGAAAATCACTGGTGTACAACAAATAAAGAACTGGACCTAATATGCTACCTTGTGGCCCTCCTGATTTTTTTTTTAATTTATAATTTTGAACTTCCTGTTTGACTCTAAACAGCCTGTCAGTTATCGGGTTGTCCGGAAAATAATGCAGGATTTTAAGTTTTCATTAAAAAAAATCTATATAAAATATTCTGTTTACGTTTACAGGATTACTCATTTGTATGAATGTCAACACTTATTAATCCTCTTCCAAATGATATTGTTTGTTTACCTCTGTAGCATTCCGCTACTTGGAAATAATTCAGTCATCCTTATAATGTCAAAGCGAGAATTTCGTACGATTTTCTTTTACGAGTTTAAACTCGGCCGAAGCGGAGCCCAAACGGCTAGAAACATTAACCAAGTCTGGGGCGAGGGTTGTGTTAATGAGTGCACTGTGCAAAGGTGGTTTAAAAAATTTCGGGAGGGAGATTTCAGCCTTGAAGATGAAGAAGGTCGTGGAAGGCCTTCCTCTCTTAATGATGATGTTCTGCGATCAGTGGTGGAAGAAAACCCCAAAACAACTGTTCGAGAACTTGCAGAGCAACTCAAAGTCAGTAAAACGACCGTCGCTGACCACCTCAAGGCGATTGGAAAAGTGAAAAAACTCGAAAATTGGGTTCCACACTCATTAAACGATCGCCAAAAAAATCAGCGCTTTGATGTTTGTGCATCACTTCTTTGTCGAAACAAAAATGACCCATTTCTGGCCAGAATTGTTACATGTGACGAAAAGTGGATTCTCTACGATAACACTAGACGTTCTGGACAGTGGCTCGACAAAGGAGAAGCTCCAATACATTTTCCAAAGCCCCCAACTCATCAAAAAAAGGTAATGGTTACGGTATGGTGGGCTTCATTTGGTTTAATACACTACAGCTTCTTAAATCCTGGCGAAACCATCAATGCTGAATCATACTGTAACCAAATTAATACCATGCATCAGAAATTGGCAGTAATGAAGCCCTCTTTGGTCAATCGGAAAGGGCCCATTTTGTTGCATGACAACGCTCGACCACATGTGTCACGTGTAACGTCACAAAAATTATTGGAGCTTGGCTATGAAACTTTGCCTCACCCACCCTACTCTCCGGACCTCTCGCCTACTGACTACCATTTTTTTAGACACCTGGACCACTACTTACAACACATAATATTCAAAAATCAAACGGAACTGGAAAATGCATTTATTGACTTTATCAATTCTAAAAATTCTGAATTCTACTCAGACGGAATTAATAAGTTACCAACACGTTGGGAGAAATGTATTGAGAGTATGGGAAATTATTTTGATTAAAGAACATTGCTTTAAAGTAACTAGTTTCTTTTTTTTTGTTTAATACCAAAATCCTGCATTATTTTCCGGACAACCCAATAGATAGGTACTGATAATATATGCATACTGCTTTAGTAGCATCCCTTTTAGTTTCTTGATGAGTCCATCATGCCAGACATTATCAAAAAGTTGTGAGACATCCAAGAAGATAACAGAACAAATTTATTTTTCTTCAAGAGATTTTTCTATTACGTCCGTTACATTGTGAATTTCGTCTATTGTTGAATATCATGTTCAGAATCCAAATTGATGGTCAGGGATGATTTACTTTTTTTCTACAATGGGTTTTATAATGTCTCTTTTCTAGAAAAAAAAACATTATAGTTGCTTGTAAGTGGGTATGTTTGAGTTCAATTTGTTAGGAGGTGTTTTCATAACTCAGATTTATGACTAACAACAATAATTTTATATAAGCCTGAAAAAATTGTATCATTCTGTCTTTGCTGCTAAATCATTTTTTATATTGAATAATTAATTATGTATGTAAACAGTAAGATACAAATGTCAGATACAGTCAAAACTTAGATTTTAGTTTTTAACATTACGAACAATTCCCCTATACAATAATTAAAAATCTTTGTCAAGGAATAAAAGGCAAATAAGAAAAGAGCAGATAAGCTACAAGATTTAGTAGAGTAAACTGTCGTAAAAGTTTATGCTTTCTTCAAACTTCGTCCTTGGGTGGCGAAAGATTTGTGCAAGAAACGGGCCGCGTTGGCCAATTATTGGTCTAGGGCTCAGTCGGCATGGAACGGTGGTGCGGAAAGGTGGCAGTCGTGACAGGGGCCAGCGGTGGTATTGGCAAAGCGATCGTCAAGTCCCTCGTCCAAAATGGCCTGGTTGTCGTCGGCCTGGCACGGAGAGTCGAGATAATCGAGGTATAAAATAACCCAAAAGTAATAATAAAGATAATCAAGCCATCTCGTAATATTACAACCCTCCTGATAGAACATTTCATTTGCTTGAAAGCAAAAGTGTATTTTTTTTATGTACATTTATTAATTTAATTAGACTGATCGTTTTTGTTCAAATATTGTTTTTATTTTATAAATGAAATCTTAAACTTGTACGAACAAACCTTTCTTTTGAATTAATTAAATAATAGTTTTCTAGGTTAATTCGGCCGATTATGCAAATCATGTATGATAGATACCAATTTAAATTCTTTTATACAATTTTCTAAACGACAATTTTGGCTTTACCACGACATGAATAGAACAATGCGTCTGCAACATGCGTTTCTCAGTATAATATGTTTAACTTAAAAATAAATAAATAAATAAAAATAGATACCTTCGAAAATAAAAATTACAATTTACATGGTTACAATTTAACTGTTGTTGATATACTGCTTTATTTACAATAAAAATTGGCTGGTTTGTATTAAAATGTACCCAGGGTAACTTAAATTTGCGCCAGTATCAGCAAAATAAATTCAGTATAAAATTTTGTCTATTGCCTGATTTCCATTTTTGCAAATTATTCCAATTTAAACATGTTTATTCTTAAAGTTAAATGCTAAGTCTACATTTAAAGTTTTTAAGTAATATCCTGACCCCAATTATTTTTGTTGCAGATTGTTTTTGTTCAATTATTATTTTTATTTTGTAAACTAAATCTTAAACTTGTACGAACAAACTTTTTCTGTTTGATTAATTAAATAAAAGTTTTCTAGGTTAATTCGACGGATTATGCAAAGCATTTATGATAAAATCATTTATCATAAATACCAATTTAAATGTGTGGTGATTAGTGACCGTTAATCGATATTTATTTAGAAATCGTGAGATGCGGTCTTGGTATGTGATGTAGGTTTCAGAAAAACATTTTCTTTATCGTGCCAACGTTTCGATATTTATTGAGATCATCTTCAGGACCTGGGATTTCCAAACATTGTTTACATATTACAATTATATTTTGGAAGTGGAAAAGTGAATTTATACAATGCAAACTATATTTTATATATTCAATCAAAGTATTTCTACTCACTCAAAGTGTTTGTCTTCTGTGTAATTGTGCCATTCTTGCGTGTCGTGTCGAGAGTGCCAGAGAGATTTTGCTATTTTGTGATTATATAACATGGGGGTTATTAAAGGTGGGGAACATTAAAGTTACATGATAAGTTTACATTTAACGTTTTTAAGAAATGCCCTGAACCCAATTATTTTTCATTTATGATAGAGACCAATTTAAATTTAACCAATTGTCTAATAAATCTAATAAATTATTTTATACCACTTTCTAAAACGCAATTTTTGCTTTACCACTACATGAATAGGACAATGGGTCTGCAACATGCATCACTCAGTATCACATTTTTCTATACAATATTAAAAATATACTGCAAGCTTTGATAAAATTTAAATTGCATTCAAATATTTGTTCTTTGTAAGAAACCAGAAGATCGATGTCCATGCCACTACCTGGTTCACTTGTATACATATAATTTAAAGGTTCAATGAACTAAGAAGGAGTAATAAATCACCCATTGACTTGAAAGAAAACTCATTAGTTTATCTTTGAATTCCTTGTCATACTTTGACAATAGTGTACAATAGAAAAGTTCCCTCTGTTGTTGGTTTTTTTTTTTTTTTTTGTGATTGGTTTAAAATGTGTGTTTAGAAATTGGCCGAAGAGTTGAAAGGGAGCAAAGGCGAACTTAAACCGATGAAGTGCGACATCAGAAACGAAGACGAGATAAAAGGAGTTTTTGACTGGATTGAGAAAGATTTGGGTACTGTTCACGTACTCGTCAACAACGCAGCAGTCCTTTCAGTTCAGCCACTCGACGGTGCGTAAAATTTCAATTAAAAAAAAAAAAAAGATTGTAAGTAGAACTTCCGTCCAAAGTATAACCAAAGTATCGCTTAGTATAACTCGTAAAGATATGAAATTTTTTCAATTATTCTAATTTTTAGTTCTAGAAGCTTTTAGTCTATTTCCTATAAAACATACGAATTCATACAAAATTGCAAAGTAGTTATATAGTATATAATGTACAGTATACAAGGTCCTTGGAACGTTTTGTATCCCATCCCAGGTTGACGCTTCGTTTTCATGGAAGGAGAAAATTTCAAAAGCGTAGATGTTAATCTCTTAGAACGTTGTTAAATCGGCTCCAAGAGGTATTGGGTTGGATCAAAATTAATGCAGGTTTTGAAAATTTGTTTTATTTTCGCATCTGCTTGTCGTGTAAACAATGATAAATCCTCAAATCTAATTTATGGATTATAATAAATACTTTTACCTGTAATCTTTTGCCCAAAACATTTTAGTT
The DNA here is from genome assembly GCF_000648675.2 of Cimex lectularius. Classification (NCBI taxonomy): domain Eukaryota; kingdom Metazoa; phylum Arthropoda; class Insecta; order Hemiptera; family Cimicidae; genus Cimex; species Cimex lectularius. The sequence continues at coordinate 322,234 of NW_019392668.1, forward strand.
TATATTGACTTTTTAAGAGTACGAAATTAATTATGCCCAAACTAAATTTTCGTCAGATTTATTTGGGCAAAGTGCAGCTCCAACCGCGCCTAACAGCAATACAGTTTGGGCGAAAGGAGGGATTAGCGAATGCGATGGTTTCAGCGATTTGTCCTGAAGATTTCGATCTCAATCTCTCAGCCTTTCGTTGTGGACGACGACCAACTCAAAACCTTGTTTGAAGAAAATTCACGTAGGACAACACAGGAAATTGCGGAAGATCTTAGTGTTGACCACTCAATCGTTGTTCCCCATCTGGAGCAAATTGGTAAAGTAAAGAAGTACGGCAAGTGGGTAACGAACTAACCGAAGACCAAAGTAATTGTCGGTTTGAAAATTTGTACGTCTCTTCTGTTGCGCCACCAAAATGAAATTGGTTCTGTACGATAACAGGAGGCATACTGGTCAATTGATGGACAAGGATGAAGCGCCAAAACATTTCCAGAAACCAAACCTGCAAAATGGTAATGGTGACTGTTTTGGTGGTGTATTGCTCGTGTTGCTCACTATAATTTCGTGAACTACGGTGAAAAGTATGACAAACCCTGCGGATCCTTAAGGACTTAAAATATGAAATGTCCATATTCACCCGACCTCTCGCCTACAGACTTCACTTTTTTACGCATTTTGATCACTTCTTGAGGGGTAAAATTTTCAGAGAACGAGGTGAAGCCGAAAACGCCTTCCAAGGTTTTATTGTAAGTCGAAATAAAGATTTTCATGTCAGCGGAATAAAAGCGCTTTTACACGTTGGCAAAGATGTAGATTATGATGGAAAAGATTTCGAATAAATTTTGTTAAACCTTGGAGCTTAGGCAATATCCAAAACATTTTGCTAAAACTTATCACGAAAAGCCATAGTATTCCTTACTATTCTGTTCCACAAATGTCTCACATTACGTACCTTCCCCACTCTCTGAAAACTTTTCAATTGTTTCTGATTCACAAAGCTGCCAAATTACTTAATGATTTAAACAGCCTAATACTGTTAGCTAGGGTCTACCGTTATTTAGATGTTTATCAGATTAATCAGTATGATCAATCTGGGTTTCGGTCAGAACTCTCCACTACAGTCCAATTAGCTAGAGTTGTTAATGTCGGAACTGGGGTGTTTAACCAACGAAAGCATACTAGGTTGGTATTGGTGTACATCCAGAAGGCGTTCGCCTCATTTTGGCTTGCTGGAATGGCCAGCAGGATGATAGACTATAGCTTTCCACCATACTTCATTAAAATTATTCACTTATTTTTATATGATAGGAAATTTCGAATCTCTCTCAACTGTTAGTTCGACAAATTGAGCACTATGACTTGGACTTTGTCTACAGGTATAGTGGAATGAAGAGCTCTTTAGTTTAATTCTCGCCTACGCAAAGGGTTTTTGAACGTTTTTCCCTTCAATAATCTTTTGTTTTGATGTGTTGATACACTCTTTAAAAAAAAATTCTGAAGCAAGTGGCCATAAACTTCTATAATTTCTACGGACGATCTACACCTCTAGGGTTCAGCGTGCACCGTGTTTAACGAAGGTGAAAGCACCTCCATGTAACTCGCTCGTGCTCTTATTAGAGAAGTACCATCAACTAGAGCATCTTGGCAAAACGGTGGTGGTTGTCTGGCTCCCCAGATGGGATAACGAAAACGCGGAGGCTGCTCAGATCAGGTCGTCCTGACATCATTAAAAATGCAATAAAAATATCAAAAAATCATGATCAGAAGGAATGGCAAGGTCTGTCGGTAGAGATAGAAGACCTAAAGGATCTGAATTGTAGAAAGGGATCAACCTAATAGAATTAAGAAGGCCATGTGAGGCACTTGCTTTTGGGCGCGTATGTGTTCGACATGTAGAGAGATTTATATGGACCGGTCCCACATAACAGAGTGGTGTCACATTTCTTGGCTCCATGAAAAGAACGGGTAAGAATCCCCTGTGAGTGCTTGAGCACGACTCATTCTATGTTTCTTTTCGTGTATATTGAGATTGAATGTAATTTATTAGCGTGAATGTTTAGTGTAAGAGGAATAATGGTGGAATATCGAATACCCCATCGACTTTATTTAAAAGATGATGGAAGAATAGGTTGTACTTGAATGAATGTTATGAAATAGAAAAGCATACATTTAAGAATGAGTGAGTGTGTGAATTTTAAGTTTAAAAAATTCAGGGATGAAGTGACATGTTGACAGCCCGGAGGCTTTATCTTCGCCAGTAAAATGGTAAAATCGAGGTCTGAACTACCAAATACCGTTTTGGAAGATTCTCAGGGTTTGCAAGTAATTTACATATATAAGGTTAGCTAATATGAAGATCTCTTTGAACCTATGGTTTCAACTATAATGAAATTAGCAATTAAATTTATATTGAACGAGATCAAACATGACCTGTTCATTTTATATCAAAAGGTATGATATATCTGATGTAGAAAATCTGATAATGTGATATACATAGATGTTTATAATTTTGTTAATCTTGTATTTTTATATATTTTCACCTTATTCAGGATTTTTTTAATTACAATTTTTTTCTTTTTGCGTTTTTGTTGTCCTGATTTTTTACCATGGATGGATTATTTCTTTAGACATTTTTTGAAGTTCCTAACGAAATATTCTAATCTATGACGTTTCAGGTTCCTGTGTCATTTTAAGTAGATTATTTCTTTGCTATTTTAAGCAGCCATGTTTGTTGTTTGGTTACTATTTCATAACGATGTATTTTTTAAATTTTTATACCCCGAAGAAATAAACTACTTAAAATATTTAAACCTAAACGTCGTAGATTTCAAAATTTCTTTAACCACCTTCATAAAATAAAAATTTAACCAATCATAAACTTCATAAACTTGTAATATTGAAGGCTGATAGAATTTCTAAAGGAGACAATTACTCATATTGTGAGATTTGGCTGATTATGTACCCGTTCAGTCTGGCATGGTCATCATCGAGTTTACGTTTTGGTCTTTCGCCATCTTCAATGAGTGGCGTCAAAAATACAAGCAGGGATAGGCAGGCAAAAACGTTCAGAAACTACCAACCTACCGAGATATCCGAAAGCTAATAAACTATTAGTTAACTTGCTCTTCATATAAATATCAACTATCAACTAGCGCGAATATCAACTAGCTTAAATCCATGAATTTTTTAAAATCGTTATTTCAGTAATTGCTTCACACAAATATGCAGTTATGCAATTATTTAATACGTTTTTTTTAATCTCCGGATAACTTCAGAAATTAAAGTTTCATTATTAAAATAGAACTTTGGCAATCTTAAGTGCTGCAATCACTTTTTCTTAACCAACGGAAAACGGAGGGAACAGATAAAAGTTTATGATTTTATGTATAATATATGATAATATAATAATATATAATATATAATGATAGTTGATCAATAACTAAGTCTGCTTGTTAGTAGATGGTGTTCGAGATAAAATAAAGTAATTTCTGTAATACACGATGGGTGCTGCGACATCAGCACTGTAGGTTCAACACTCCTTTGAGAAAAAACTGTATTACCCCGATATTTTCTCGATTCGAAAGCATTCGATCGAGTTTGGTATGCTGGGATGCTGTGTATACTCAAAGGCATCTTCGCCACCACCTACTACCTCATTTTAAAGTCCTACCATGCCTACCATTACTCCTGGTAACATCACCCAAGTTCGGTCAGATCACCCAAGGTAGTGTTCTTTGTGTTCCAATCCTTTACGTCATATATACTGCTGACGCTATGGGATAAGGCAGGGATGTCTACTAATTCAATAGTTCAATTCTATTTTCCCTCTACCTTGATAACCTTCTTTTAGTTCTAAGCTAGGTCGAGTTCAAACTAGGTAGCCCAAAAATAAGTATTCTAATGTATGCAGATGACATTGTCATACTGGCATGCACTGTAATAGGCCTTCGAAAGAACATTAACATGCTAGCGTCATAGAACTTGCATGTTAATCTTAATAAATCAAAAATCATGATCTTCAAGAGATGGAGAGAATCGAAACAGTCAATAAGGACAAATACTTAGGAGTTATTCCCACACCTAATATTTTTTGGTCCATACATATTTCGAAAAAAGTTCTGATGCCAAAACAGCATTTAATATGTCTTGGTCTCCTTTCATTATGCAAAACCTCTACTGGTGAGAGATACTCTGTATTCAATGCAATCTGTAGATCAATTCTATGTTATGGCTGCCAGATTTAGGAATATCAATTATACAATGGAGAGGAGCGTACAACGCCCTCTTTCTCAGGAAATTGTTTTCATTACTATCTGCCATTCCCAACTATCTCCAGTTCTTGAAAATTCCCATTGCTCCAATTCCCTACAGAGCCAATACCTTAATGTGCCCAGATTCCAGGGCCGCCAGTAATGCGGTCGAAATAACTTAATTTCAACTCATTAAATTCACTAATTTCGTGGTCCGCTTGACCAATTAATATATTACAATTAATTAAGTTTTTAGTTGATATAAAAAAATCAATGGCAAGAGCGGGATTCGAACGCACGATCTTCGGCTAGATACGCCGCTGCTCTACCACTTGAGCTATCGTGACTCGATCCACTCGGACACCAACTTCCCATCTCAACCCCACTTTTAGAGCACTATAATCAACTAAAAAGCGATGAGTCCTACCGGGATTAGAACCCAAAACCGGTACCAGCGTGGCAAGTAGGAGTCGGACGCCCTGATCACTTGACCACCACGATTTCCCTGTTCCAGATAATGTCCAACAATTCAAATCAAACTGGCTTGCTGTAACTGTAAAAAAAACTTAATTTTTACAAATTAAAAAAGTACATGTTACGTATTAAGTACAATCTGAACTTGAATAAAATGAACCTTGAGTTGGGTAAGCAGAACACAGAAAACTTTATTTAACGAGTAGCAATGATGGGCAACATCGTACAATTAACTTAATTGATTTTTAATGTTATTTTTATTTCTGGTACAACGTAGAAGTGCGTGAGGCGAATTTCTAATTATAGGGTTTCATCACATAACGAACAAATAATTTTTGCCGAATTTCTGATTTTTTGAGTATGCCGTTTGTGAAGGTTCCCAAAAGGGAATCTTAAACAGGTTTATATAGAAATTAAATTAATTGTAAATATTAAGATTAAAAGTAGGAATATTTCTGCTAATTGTAATGAAAGGAAAGCGAATACAATTAATTTATTGTATTAGTGTAATAAATACAAATCACAATACACAATAGAATAAAATTGGGCAATCGGAAGTGGCCTGGAATCAGCCGACCCCGTCTTCCGACGCAGATAAACAAAGATGACAAAATGGTAACAGCTGGATGATTACAATTGAGAAATGTGGGTCGATCCTGGGCAATCGCCCTAGAAAAATTACTGTTGCGCTGACAAGTGGCCTTATTGCTCAACCCCCAGGATTAGCTAATGCCCGGACCCATCAGGAATAGCTCAATGACCTGGGGAGAACAAGAGCAGTCGGGTCACCAGAAAGCCTAGCAGTATTTCCTAAGCTTAACTCTCACACCGTCTCTTCGGACTGATTGATAAAAACACAATCGGAATCCACGCAGGGCAGTGCTCAGTCGGAGAGTGCAGTATAGTTAGGCGGAGAGACGAGTCAGTGCAGCCCAGTCGAGTCAGTGCAGTTGAGTTGGGTCAGTGAGACAGTCCCGTCGAGTCAACGAAGAGGTGAAAAGTAGAGGCGGTCAGGGGAGAGCTGTCAGCGGTCGGGAATAGGCCATGAGGAGCCGAAGTCGAAGAGGAGCAGGCCCGGAGAGGACCAGGAATTGGCCCGGGGTTGGCCGAGAGTCGTCGAGGAGACGACGGCGAGAAATTAGCCCGAAGGAGCCGAAGTCGACCAAGAGTTGGCCCGGAGTAAGCCAGGAGTTGGCCAGGATCCGACATGAAGTCGAGAGAGAAGTCGAGAAGGAAGACGAGGGAGAAGTGGAGAGAGCAGTCTAGAGGGCAGACTCAAGGAGATCTCAGTCAGGATCTGAGAAGAAGGCTGGTGTGGCCGTGACAGCCAGTGTAGAGAGGAATCAGCGAGAATTCCGTAGGATCGACGAGCAGTCGGTCAGAATTCCGTAAGAGTCGGCAAGGAGTCGGGCAGAAATCCACAGGAGTCGACCAGGAGTTAGCGAAACCAATACCAACATCTCAGTTCTGTGAGTACAATATTTGTCAAACAGTGGGGCGATTTAGGGTTGCGGCCTAATCTTAAGTAATACGATCCCCAATAATTAAGCCGTAAATAATATGGATTTTCTAATGGGAATAAGAGCGTTTTCTTGAATATAGAAATAGTCATTCAATTTATAAGTTTTGTTTATTAATTGTATAATAGTGTAGAAAGAGAGTTGTCGTTAATTTATATTTGTCGGAAAATTGTTCTGGTAGAATAAAGGGAACTGGATATTTCACACTGCCGTCTTGGCCTTTCATGTACTGCATCTAAGCCGTATTCGGCTCTTTACAATTTGGTGGCTGATTTTTATATGTTCACTGCTTTTTTATATGCGTGTATGAGTGACGGTCGCATCTCTCTCACTCCTGGCGAGCTCTTGGTTGGTATCCAGGATGGGCCTCGCGGAGGCGGCTCGCTCGGGATATCAGGAGGAGGGGGAATAGGCCTTGTTATTGATTTGCATAATGATTGTCGATTCAATCTCAGTCTTTGAAAAAAAGGGGATCTGATTTATATTTAGGCTGGCCATCCTTTCTGCCTCATGATGGCTTTCCAGAATTTTTCCATTGCCTTGTAACCGGCTGGGCTTGATATCACACGGCGCACGGTGTCCATGGTAGCATATTCAACATTGATTTCATAGATCCATCTCATCCGTGGGACTGTGTACATTTCACACTCTATGACCAGATGTTCAACCGTCTCCGGCATGCCGCACTCGCACAATGGACTATCTCTTAGCCCAAAACCGTGAAGTTTGGCCTAGAAGTCCCCGTGCCCAGTCAGCAGCTGGGACATGTAATGGTCCGTCTTAAGATGGGTCATGCCCATGCGACTCTCCACAATGCTAAGAAGCCAGTATGTGTGTCTTCCTTTCGTTGACGTTTCCCATCGTCGTTGCCATTCGTTCGTTACCCATAAAGCAGCTTCTTCTTTCGACTGGACCGGTATGCATGGCTGGTAACCGTTGGCGAGTTCCCAAGCGGCACACGCTGCTTTCGCCTGCAGGTCCATCGGGGGTCGCCCGGCTATCACATTTAAGGCTTCCGTGGACACCGTGCGGTACGCCTGCGTGACGGCCAGCAAGGCCGCTCGTTGCGCACTGCAATATTTCACACTAGTAGTTCTATCTCCTTCCAACCATATCCCTATAAGTCTTGGATAGTAGACTAGAAGTTAGGAGAAAGTGGTGGGAGGGTGTTCACCCGTCAAGTCCGGGCGACCTGACACATCCTACCCACTAAAAGGCTTGACGGGCCTATAGTGGAGTAGAACGCTACTCGCTCGGAGCACCCTAGCGAGCGACAGCGTTCGCGCTCGTTCGATCGAGCCGCAAGCCGCCCGGAACCCCTCACCATACCGTTTTTCATAAAATTTATAATAAAACACGGTTTTTAACTGTTGTTTTTAAAAATTGACTGGTCATGTTAAAAATAATAAAATTCACTTACCATAGGTAAGTAATCGTTTATGGGAAGTTGGTCTCACACCGTATGACTTTTTGAGATGACCTGCAGCAACAGCCCGCCACCAGCAATTTAGGAGAATATGGTGCAGCAAGCGCCTAGAAGAGAACACCAATTGGAATACTGTTACGTTTACTGATGAGTCGCATTTCTGTCTGTATAGTGATAGCAGGCGCCACATAGTCTACCGAGAAAAAGGGATGCGAACGATGCCCCAGTTCGTGCTCTCTTCAGTGCAGTTTGGAACAGGCGGTGTATCGGCTGTGCTGGGATGTACACTGGAGGACATACTGTCACCTCACCGCAGTCCGTTATGTCCATGAAATTATTGAGGAATACATCCTTCAAACCAGGGATCTCACTGGCACGGATATACGATTTCTAGATGGCAATGCCAGACCTCGTATACGCAGAGAGATTCGTCAATGTTTAGAAAACCTAGGAATTTCTATCACCCCCTTCCTCCATTGTCTCCAGACCTCAATCGCACTGCGCACATGTGTGATGCGTTGCAGAGAAGGGTTTTCGAATTCCATCCGCAGTCAATTGACCTACAACAACTGAGTGCAGCGTTGCAATATCTATGGAGTGAAATTCCTTATAAAATTAGCGACAACCTTCTTAATAATATGCCTAACAGGTGCACAGAGGTTTTTTTCTAACAGAAAACATACATGAATTAATTGTTTTAAAAAAATTTTCAGTCTAATAAACAAAATTATGGAATTAAAACCTTTTATTTTATAACTTTTCAAAATCCCTTAATTAAATTTTATTTTTTCAACATAACAATTTCAAATAAATTTTAATGCAATTTATAATATAAATAAAATAACAATGTTAGTGACAGTAAATGCAACAAAATTGGCAATATCCCTTTTCGTTTTTGAGCTGTTTACAATATAGCCCTAGAAAAAATTCAACTATTGAGATTTGAACTAGGACTCACCTGTGCTGTAGGTACATAACGGGGAATGCAATAGCTCTTAAAGGATGCAATATATTAATCCCGAATGATACTCTATTATATTACATCATGTATCAATTTAATACATTTTTTATATTCTTTAGAGTAAATATATTTAAATAAAATAACCCAAAAGTGTTTTTTTATTTAAACCTTTGTACCTGTTTTTTCGTATAATTCCCTAATAATAAACTTAAAACTATCTTTCATTTCAGAATGCGAAGGGGAAGTGTTGAAATCCATGTTCGACACGAACGTCGTCGCCCTCAGCCTTTTTGCTAAGCACACTCTGAAATTGATGAGAGATTCGGCAGTTCCAGAAGGCCACATAATCAATATAAACAGGTAAGTGTGATCAATTATATTTCCGAATGAGAAGAGTGCTCTATAACATGAATTGCAAACTCTGGAGCTCACCTGCAGAAATAAAATGTGTAATATGGGCACATCGGAAGAACATTATCAATTCCTAGCCGATCGTAAGATGGTGAAGGAGTTTATGGTTGATGTATGGGGCTTGAAACCATTATCCGTGAAAATTTTATTAACATTTTGAATAGTAGGGATTGGAATCAACTTTTTAAATATCTACTAAATTAGTTAAAATACAGGAAATTTCTCATAACAGAATTCAACTACGTAGAAATATTATAAATAATAAAAAAAAATTACCCTAGTATATCTAATGTTATAATGTGTTGCTTTACTTAATTTTTAAAAAGAAAAAAATTGTCTAGAGGAAAGAATTCCTTATTACATTAAAAATTTTGTGATATTATTGGTAACTTAAAAATAAATTATATCTTAAAATTGTTTATATCACTATTATATTTATAATTTTTATTTATTATTTATTTACGATGTATAAGAATTTATTTGAAGACATCATAAACCTGGCAAACGAACTATTGTCCATTGTCTATTGGAAGTTTAATTGCATAAAATAAATTGTATAAATTATTTTTCGGAGATCGTGAGATGCGATCTGGTGTGAAGTAAGTTTGATAAAAACATTTTCTTTATCGTGCCAATGTTTCGATCATTATTGAGATCATCTTCAGAGCCTGGGATTTATAAACATTGTTCAAATTTTACAAATACATGTAGGGTGTGAAAAAAAATGAATTTATACCATGCTAGAAATTTTAGATTCAATCAAAGTATTTGTAATCTCTCAAATCCAACATATATATACGTAAAACAGCAATATCTCACTGGCACTTTCAAAACGACACACAAGAATGACACATCTACACGAAAAACAAACACTTTGAATGAAAACAATTACTTTGATTGAATCTAAAATTTTTAGCATTGTATAAATTCATTTTTTTCACAACCTACATGTATAATGATGATAATAAAATTCAAACAATGTTTATAAATCCCAGACCCTGAAGATGATCTCAATAAAGATCGAAACGGTGGCATAATAAAGAAAATGTTTTTCTAAAGCCTACGTCACACCAGATCGCACCTCTCGATCTCCGAATAATCCTTACCTAACGGTCACTAAACACCACACAAAAATTGTATAAAGTGCAATAAATTTACATTTTTTATTATTATTATCATTTTAATTAAAACGTCAATTATGACTACTAATATAGATATATATAGTAAGTTTGAGATCAGGGATGTGGTCGTCAAAAACAAGTCGTGTAACTTATCCCAAGCTTATCATATACCAAGATACCAGGTTGATACAGCACAGATATGATAACTCGATAGCTCAAGTGGTAGAGCAGCGGCGTATTTAGCCGAAGGTCGTGGGTTCGAATCTCGCTCGTGACACTGACTTTTTTATCTCAAACAAGACCTTACATAAAGATTAATTAATTGAATTAAAGCTCATGTCAATTCACTATATTTGAGAAGTGATATCAATAATCTTAGCGCTCTCTACAGTTGCCTAATTTAGTCCTTTCTGTCTGTGATGTGTCATTCTGCGTCTATAACCACAATTGGTTTTATTAACGTTGTTGTTACTTGTATAGCCCTGATGAAGACTTCAATAAAGGTTGAAAGCTTGGCATAAGTTTCAAAACTTGGTTTTTGATGATGGAATCCCTGATCTAGAAGTTACTATAAATATCCTGACGGTGGATTCATCTTTCATTCGGTATATAGATTAATATTATTATTTATTATTATACTGTATCTCTTGACTCATTGATGAGAAATTTCCAACTTGGATGTCAATTCTTGGATAATAATTTTCAATTTTTGACCGCGTGGACAATCAAACGTATTAAATGCATAACTGATTGAATTATAATATTGTATTAGATTAAAAGTACACATGCATTGCATGGAGAAGTTACTTGGTTTTATTATCATTTAAGGCTAAACTGTTGTGGAATTGTATATGTGATAGTCTGAGTCCTCGAAAGCGTTTCCATTTCAATCGATTTCAACATTTTCAAGGTTTATTACGAAACGACTGGTCCATATTGCCAACATCCGTCGCAAATGTCTATTAGAATAATCTATGCTAAAAAAGGTTTGGAATGAGCTTTATTATTCCACCTGGGGGATTATTTTTGTTTTGTTTTTTAATCTTCACTTTATTCAATTAAATGATTATTCCGCATTCCGGATAAATATAAAAGTCCAGGACTCACTTAATTTTGACTATTTGATCCACATTTACACAGTTCTTTTAAATATATAACAAGTCATATTTCAATATTGTAGTCAGGTTGGTGTTGCTTTCTCTGGTATAGCACAGGGGTTGTCCAAGCTCATTTTGTGAATGATCTTCCATGTGTGTAATATTCGAAAATACTTACTCCATTTGAGCTTTAAAACACTCACTTTCGGATAAGTTTGGTCACATTGAGACAAGGGCAAATATATAAAAAAAAGTGGTCATGTTCGAAAGATGGTGTACCTGGTCAGGTCTTTGTCGCGTCCGGACTAGCTCAGGGATGTCACTCCAGCCCCATTCTGTTCCTGATCTTCATCATTTGTGGATGTCATTCTCAACTATTGCCCGTTTTCACTTCTCGCAAATAATTTACAAATCTATGAATTTATCCGATCCTCGGATGAATATCTTGGACTTATAGCCGGTATTTTGGTCTGCCTATGCTGTTTTGGTCTGTGATGATTGCAACAGAACCAGCTGCAGATTCGTCACTCTTTAGATCTCAAGAGAAAATCTCTCAGTCTTCGACTTAATCGGGACAAAATTATAGAAAACACAAGGTTGTTAAAATCCTTTAAAAGGTTTACGAAATAACACACTTGCTCACTGGTTAAAAATCCTAAAACTTTACTTCTTTAAAAAATTTTATTTGTTTTAATGAAAACAGTACACGATTTTCTCCTTTTCAGCTATGTGGGACACCTGATTTTTGGAGTACATGGAATGGCACCTTACAGTGCATCGAAGAACGCAGTTACCGTTTTGACGGAAGCTTTCAGACGCGAATTGGGCGCACACAACAAGAACATCAAAGTCACAGTAACCATCTGCACATTTTTTTATTTATATTAATAATTAGTTCATTTTATCACTGATGGAATTCTGTATTTATCTATTTTATTTACAAAATATAGAACATCTTCGATAAAACAGTCATAAATGGGCCTGTAAAAATTATTAATTTTATAAAAATCCGATTAATAGTTTTAAAGATTTCTGTAACGTTATGGATGGTGCACACTGCTCAGTCTTGTGAAATAACGAGGTGAGATGGCTATCGTACAGAGATATTTGGATTATGAATGGAGCTGTTGTCTCATTTTAATATTAATAATTCCCTTCAGCTTCATTAGAATGACTGGCAACTGACAGAACAAGCACAGCTTGCAGGATCTAACAGGCATTTTTTCTAAAGTTAAATGAGGCACGTCTATCAATCCGATGAAGGGACGTAATTTATCTTTGATTGTAAAGATAAAATTAATTTTTTTACCGAAAGTTTTAGTTTCGGATTCCAGAGGTAAAAATTATATTTCGTCCGCTTTCTTCCATGTTGATTTTCTAATTCAAAAATGAGCTAACATGAATTTCTTATTGGTATCAAATAATGTCAGCTTACTTTGTGATCTTAATATTTAAAATAGATAGAGAAAGGTTGTTTGTCTCACTTGGTTGAGGGTGTCGTTCCTTGGCTCCGTATAGAGAGCGAGTAGGAATACCCCTAGAGAATTGTGCTTGACCACGACAGCGATTATTAGAGAATGTATTTTGTAAGAATGAGTGAGAGTGTGCCTAGGTTTAAAAACTGCGTTAGGGGCTGATATCACCTAGTTATTCGTAGCTCCTGGAGCCTTTCTTAGGCGATAGGACGTGTAAGATCTGACGAAAAGCCTAAGTAGGAGATTCTCACAGCCTGCTAGGGGAAGTCATAAGTTCCATACTGCATATATACATATTTGCATTAATTTTGAAGTTGAATTTCGACATGTGCATTAATTTTTTTACATATTAAATATAAGCTTTAAAGTAGATTTATTGAAATTTTGTCTAATTTTTCTGCTTTGGTTGTTATCTCTGTTTATTTTTTCTTTTGTAGGTTTGTTTCAATTTTCATTCTTTTTGATTCGTTCTATTATGTTATAGTTGAGAAATAAATTTTGCTCAGAAGAAAAAGTTACTGTAGAATTACTACAATAATCCCTAATTCGCCTTTTTTCACACCGTCACCACTTTTCCCCCCAATTTAGCATAACAATTCTGCAATTTGGTTCGATTTAATTAGAGAAAAGGGTGCAGCGCTATAAAGCTTAAACGAAGATTTTTTTATGAAATTTGACAAGATCTACCGACAATTTTTATAGTGAGGTTGCAAACGTAGTTTTTTTCTAATTTTACATTTAACGGTTTTTGAAAGATTCAATGTTTGTTTTGTTACCAAAAATTAAATTGAAAGTTCTTGAAATGTGCCTTCTTAAAGAAACTTAACGCTTGAACTAAACTTTTCAATGCTTTTTTTTAGCGGGGTGGGGATGTCCAAAATAATGAATAATTCAAAACCTGCGCGTAAATTTATGACGAAAACCGTAGATAGTTGAAAAAATTCAAAATGTTGAATATCTTCAAAAGGTTTGAAAATCTATGGTTTATTTAGTGTTTTTTTTTGTTTTGTTTTTTTATTTGGGACCTAGAATGTACTGGTGAAGTTAATTTATTGCGTAGAGAGACACTGTATATTATCTCAATTCTTTTTATAGAAAAAGGAATTAACCAATTTTTTTACGAGCCAAATTATTACCTGATCAAAATTCTTTACGAAATTGCGCTGTAACTGTATAAATTTATGGTTAGGGTTAGTAATTTGGTTTCATTTGTCGCCGAGAATCAAATAGATTACACGACATTTGAAAAATGACAAAAAGGATGGAAAATTCGAAAGGTGGGGTTGAGATGGGAAGTTAGTGTCCGAGCGGATCGAAGTCACGATAGCTCAAGTGGTAGAGGAGCGGCGTATTTAGTATTCGTGGGTTCGAATCGCGCTCGTGACACTGACTTTTTATCTCAACTAAAAACCTTAATTAATTGAAAGATATAAATTGGTCATGGGGACCATGAAAACTAGTGAATTTAATGAGTATAAATTTATGTTGTTTTTTAGTTTAACAAAAGGTTATACACGTATTTTAAAAATGACCAGTTGTTTATATGTGCTCAGTAAATTTGGGAAAGGGTATTTAGAGTCCTAAAATATTTTATAACAAATAATGACGTTGATAAGAATATTTCTTTAACAAATTCAATTTAACATGAGTAGTATGAAATATTTTTTCATACATCCTACATTTGATAGAATATAACTTTTTACAAGTTTTGAAGTACATTGTTACATTTATGATTGATATTGGTCAGGGTTGTGATCATTCAGCTGTGATAATATTATCGAGTACCAACTTTCGACCTATAGTTTGTAAGTGTGTTGTCAACAAAAAGTAGTCATAAAAATAATTTTATTGATTGTTGATTGTTTCTCTTGTAATTTATATATCAACATTATATCTTAGCCCTGAAAATCAAATATAGGCCGAAAGCTAATATATACAGGGTGAATTGCTACTCGTGCTACAAACTTCTCCAGTAGATTCTTCACCCTAAAATGAACAAAAAAGTTCATATTGTCTATGGTCCGATTCTCAACCATTTCAGAGTAATTTCGCTTTTTATCGATTTTGAAAGATATCACGTCCTGGCGTCGGAAAATCGTGATATCTTTTAATCTAAACATTTCTCTGAAAATCTAATAGCACCNTATATATATATATATATATATATATATATCATAGCTAACCAAGCTAACCAAGACGTTGATCACTATCAATCCTAAATTTTAAAAATTAGCTGATCAATAATATCGATGCATAAGAAAAAAAATTAATATCAAGAGTTAAGAGTAAGAATTTCGATGTTCTGACCACACACTATACCAGGTTTGCAGAGCTGACTGTCTGTCATATCCTCAAACCATCACACTCATATTTGCAGACGATACAGCTCTCTAGTAACTGTTGTTATTTCCACACCTCACTCTACTAGAGTCTTAGAGTGAAAAGAAAATAATAAAATTCAACAAAGTCCAATTCACCCATATTACCTTCACTCTCCACTAAAACGATCTCCTCTCCAGTCTGCATAAATAATATTCCGCTCCCAACTGCGGACAAGGTGCGGTACTGTACATCGACAAACGCTTTAATCCAAGCTGCCCAATAATACTACGAAAAAACCTTGATGTTCCATGTTATGTATCGAACGTAACAAATATACTTAAATATTCTTTTCGTTCAAGATGAAATCCGTTATATACCGCTAATATCACAAAACTTCGATATGCCCAAAGAAAAGGAAAATAATGAATTGGCAAGAAATTGAGGAAAAAGTGGAATTTGAAATCGTAAAGCAAGTTGATTGTAACCTTACACTATAACTGATAAATAGATTTAGTTTCATACGGTTCGTTCAATCAGCGATATTTTAAAGAAAACGAGTTTTGAAGTCCCCTTAAGAAACTGTACACGTTTGGCCCTTAGGGGCCAATTCCTATCTGCCGATTTTGGCAAAGTTAGAACATTTATTGGAACACAAGTGCACCCATAATCCCAAAGTTTCATTATTTTATAATAATTATTTACCTGGATATTTAATTTTTTATCTATCTTGCGATTTTATATATCTGCTCATCATTTCCTTTGTAAATTTACAGCTGTAGAATTAACTGCAACAAGGAAATACAATTGTGTTAGATATTATAACTGACTTGTACAGACTTGAGAGGTCATTCAGTAGTGACACTCCAATAAAAGTAAACCTAAGCACTTGTCACTTGCTATCACTCAAGTTGAGATCACGAGTCCATCTGCGTAGTGGTATATCGGCAAATTTGGTTGAGAAAAGTTGAGTTATTAAGGTATTGGCCTGTGAAGAGGGAAATTTCTTTATCTTGATTTGATGGCGTGGGTAACATTAGGTAATGGTGAAGTGTACGATTTGACACATACAAAGGAGCATTTGCAATTTTGGTTTTGCAGGTTTTGGGCTGGAAGGATTAGATTCGATAGGAATTGTATGATTTGGCTGAGCCCTATAATTCAAACATGTTGGTTTACTGAATTTTATATTAGTCTTTTATTTTTAAGTGATAATTTGTATCGTCTTCCTAACGTGAGGCGTTTGTCGATGTATAGTTCTAAGTAGGGAACACAGTTGTCTTGGGTAGAGATAGTTGAGGTATACAGGAGGAAGGAATGCGCGCCGTAATGTGAAATTTCTCTACTGGCATTTATTTTCATTTATGTTTATCCTACATTTCTTTAGTCAAGGCTCAAGGTGAGAAGACTAGAAAACGAACAAGGACAGGTTCATTGTGAATTAACAAGATAGTAATGTCATCTGAAAATGCAGACAAGGAAATGGGGTGATTAGGGATGTCATATATGTTAATTAAAGGATTGGACTAACACCACTTTGGGGACTCCTCTCTGGAAAGGATGGTATGAGAAGGCACATAGGTATGAGAAGAACCTATTACCCGTAAAATATCTAATTAAAATATACTGCATTGTATGAGATCGGTTGACTCGTTGACTGACGTACAAACAACATGAAAAATACGTTTGGTAAAGGCTTTTATTTATTCTTGGACCTTGATAGATCATAAATAGTTATAAAGCTCAAGAGTCCACTTAAGAAATTATACTCGGGGTGAGTACGAAGATTTACTGGTTGTAAATGACAGTTTTATTCACAGAACGTTTAGTTTACAACTAAATACAACAGTTTTTCTCTGTTTCAACAAAGGGAGGGAACTAGATTGGTTTGAGAAATTTGAAATTAAAAAATGTAAAATCAAACGTGGATGTGAATGCATAAATAATATAATAGATTTTGATTTACCCCTTATTTTAAACATGTACGGTACGGTATACGGGTTACGCTTATTAATAAATAATTTAAAATTAGTTTTTTTACAGTATGTATTAGATTTTAAACCATTTATGTTTAGTGGTATAATTGACCATATTAATTATTCTTTTTATGTAAGTTATTGGTTGAAATGAAAAAGTTAGTGTCACGAGCGGGATTCGAACCCACGACCTTCGGCTCAATACGCCGCTACTCTAACCACTTGAGCTATCCTGGCTTCGATCCACTCCGACACCAACCTCTCATCTCAACCTCACCTTTCGAATTTTCCCTCTTTTTTGCCATTTTTCAAATGTCGTGTAATCAGGTTTCGCCATAAAAAGAATAATTAATAGCAAGAAGTAATTTGGTCAATTAGACCATTAAACATAATGTTTTTATTATCTTACAATTAATTAAGGTTTTTAGTTGAGATGAAAAAAAGTTAATGGCACGAGAGGGATTCGAACCCACGACCTTCGGCTAGATACGCCGCTGCTCNCCGTCAAATTATTGTGCAATCTATATTGTACAATAATATTGACCGTCTATGGGCCGCTTAACAGATCAACCCAGTGAGGATAGACAGAACAGAAAGATTAGTTATGAATTGTACTATGGAATTGCGAAGTTGTAACTACAGTGAACACGCTAAAGAAATCCGTAAAGCACAGAAAAGCTACAAATTGATTAAAAGAGGGAAAATTTGAAAGGTTGTAGGTTGAGATGAGGAGTTGGTTTCGGTGTGGATCGAAGCCAGGATAATGAGTTTTTATTATCGTTGGCAAAGTGACTCCTACCAGGAATTCGCCATCTTCAGTGTGTCTGACGGAAACCTGTCTAAAGCGGCCCATAGACGATCAATATTATTGCACAATATTTTGGGTTGTGCAATTTAATTGATCGTGTTTAGACGATACTGGTTAGTCAAGTGGTTAGAGTAACGGCGTATTGAGCCGAAGGTCGTGGGTTCAAATCCCGCTCGTGACTGTAGCTTTTTCATCTCAACCGATTTCTTACATAAAAAGAATAATTAATTGAAGTATGTATTAGAATAACATTTAGTAGTTCTAATTTATATTTTTCGCATGTTGAAAATCGAGCGGCATCAAAACCAGCTTCTCATTAGAAATTCGCATCGCTTATGTATTATCTCGTCACTGTATTTATGTCGAAAGACATGTTTTACTCCTTCAACCTGATGATGAGTGTTTAATGCTCGAAATCCGCATTGTTGTAAACAACAAATTCTGTGAGTCGAACCATCATGTATAAAAATTAAACGTGTGTTTGGTTGGATTTCGACGAGCCGCTATGTTTATAGTGTTGTTTTATCATCCATTCATTATGTTGCAGAGCCTCAGCCCAGGCCTAGTTGAAACGGAAATGACAAATGGCCTAGTCGTACCCGACGAAGTCCCACAACTCAAACCGGAGGACGTCAGCGATACTGTACTATACGTTTTGTCAACACCTCCAGGGGTCAATGTAAATACAATTTTTACTCTTAAAATCCATACTACAGTACATTACTGTATAACTGTAATTTTTGAACTATATTTTTTTTCAGATAACTGAGCTAACCGTGATGAAAGTCGGAGATGTCATTTTTTGAGAAAGTAACTGTACTGTACCACCATCTAGCACAAATGTAATCGAACTGTAAAACTCGAAACCTCACTTATGAATTTAGGAAATAGTACAAATCTTCACAAAAATTTAATATAAATGCACTGTTTTATTTGAAAATAAATCTTAGACCTAATCATTCCAATACGAACCTATTATTAAATTAACGATAGTTTTAAATTATAAACAAACTTCTGCATTAGTGTTTAAGTTATATTAAAATAAAATGATATATTAAAAAAAATCGTTGTAAGTACACATCAAAACGAAAAGTTAAGTTTTCCACATCTTTCACCTACCCAACTGCATCACTCAATTTTATGAACTAGAAAGAAAACTTTTTAGAAATATTTTTTATATTATTTATACTTCTAAAACGGCACTTGTTTTACTAAGATACTACATAATAAACTGTAATAGATAATAATTTGACTACAATTATTTTAATTTCTTTAACACCGAAAAAAATCTTGCACTAAATTAAAATAATAAAGTATATAGTAGTTTGGTGGATACACAATTTTTACTCTTTTTGCTTCAAACATTTAGCATTACTAGTCAGTGATGATGGGTTGAGTCAGATTTATAGATGGGAAAAACCGCTCTTTTTAAGGATCAAAACCACTCACTCAGTAAAACGAATCAGCCTTTTTTTCATGGTCCACCACTCGTGCTCACCAAATTCATCTTAACCAAAATTCCATGCGTAAATTTCGGCGGGTTTTTCGAATTTCAGTGTGTCAGCGCCATGGTGTCAATTACAGCGTTATATGAAATAAATGGCGAACGGTTGAACAGTTATTCTATTATTACAAATTTTAAAAAATTTAATTTAAAAACAATTACGAAGAATTAAACGATGAAGGTTGAACAGTTCGTCGTTTCGTTCACATTACAATTAACAACCAGCAATTTTTTTAATTTTTTCTTATGAACGAGTAGATAAAAAAAATCGAAATATAAAATCAAATGATAATTACAGCAATAAACAACTAATTTTTCATTAACCAGTCACCACCCTCACCCGTCTGATTGCTTTTTTCGACCTGCCCCGATTCTAGAATCACTGAACTGATCGTCCAATCATTCCCAACAAATCCTACGAATAAAAATGTTTAGCGTTTATAGTCCTGAAAAAACTTTTACTTAACAAGATTACGATATGACTTATCGGGACTTGAAGACTGTGTGCCAACGACAGATTTTATTTCCCAACGTCCCAAATCTCTTTAATCGAAATTCTAAGTAAAATTTCAAATTACTCCTTTATCGTTTCAACCATACTTCTGTTTGTATGGCATAAGTTTACTAATACTGAACGTTTTTAGTATTAGGATTCACTTCACTCGCGGGTTTGTTCACAACCGACGGACCCAACGACGTATAAGCCCTACTTGGACAAAATGAGTTCCTCACTGAAGACAGCGCAATGCCGAAACGCGTTTTTATTGTTGATGACACTCGACACTTGACGACAGTAGATTTACCCTACTTGAACAATTCAAATGCGTTTCGGCATTGCGCTGTCTTCAGTGAGGAACTCGTTTTGTCCAAGTAGGCCTTATATATCGTTGGGTCCGTCGGTTGTCGCTAGAGGCATTTGCAGAAGGGAAGGAACATTGTCAAGGTGTTCATTGGTCGGTAGTGATGTCGGTTATTTACTTTGAATGTTATTCCCTTGTCGGTTATTATTTGTGCGTTGTTAATTTTTAGTTTTTTTGTTGTATTAATTTCGATGTTGTTTTCTTCTGAACGTATATGCTTTTTATTATGAAGTGCAAACGCACACCAAAAAGTAATCTGTTTGACCATTTATAAATTCGTCTTCTATTGTACGTGTAAGTATTGTAGCATAAGTGCTGAAAAGGCATTCAATAAAGTCTAGTAATTAATCTGGATATAATAAAAACAACATCCATTTAGTTGGTAATATTTTATTTTTGAATAATGTGTTGATTTTGTTCTTCTTTTCCAAACATGCATTACATATTTTAACACATGATAAAATATTCATGGAATTCTTTATTTCACTAAATTCCCTTTAAACATATTGAAATTTCAACAATGCCTTTCGCCAATGTAAAAACAATTAGTCTTGGCCAAAGTCCTATCAACATTTTCAACATCCTCTAACTTTTCAATGAAGACATTTCACATGTAATTATGTATTATACATATTTATACTCAATATTTATATACTTTTATTTGTTATATATTTTTTTAAAAATAAGATATGCAGATACATTTTACATAGAGTGTGCATCACATCATATTTACCATATTTATATATGGTTTACATTCAGCGTGAATTTCGATTCAGCATAACAATAATACATATAATTAGTACTACAATAATACACCCAATTTAAAAGAGTATTTTTCAAAGTATAAACAAATAATATTTCATTTTAAAAAAAGGAAATAAATATATATGCATTAATAATATTACAGATTTATTGGAAAAAGTAAGTATGTACTACGATTCAAATTTCTCAGCAATAATTCATACTATATTTACAAAATGTATATATATATTTATATGTATATGTATACTCTTAAGAGCGGGACATATAAAAAACCTACATCGATTGGGGTTGACAAGAATGATCAGATAAATGTGCAATGACAAAGTTTTGGTTCAAAATACAAGAGATCGTTTCAGAGTAAACGTTCTTTGCTCGAATGACATGAAATGTTCTTTGCTTATTAGCATCGGCAATTGAGGTTTTGATGTGTGTATTAGATTTTATATATTTTGAGGGGGAGGGAGTGAAATAAAAGTTTTTCATTTAACTGATTACATTGCACATATATTTTGTATAAACTTAACACATTGATTACACACAAGCATTATTTAGCAGACTTGTGCTCATTCCTTATTAACTAATTCTTTATAATTCTTTAGTAATGTTCTGTTCTCTTGTTTCTCATTTTTATAAACGCTACAAGATCAAAACGTGAAAGAGAAAATAAAATAATTTTAAATACATTAGTTTATTGTCTCGCCTAACTTTGAGGATTTTATTTTACATCTTTTTTCCCCAAATTTAACGCTTACTAAATATTTGCTCAAACCCATGGAAGCTCTTGTCGTTAATTAGAGTAATCGCTAAGGGAATGCAAATGAATGTAGTTTGAAAATCTTTGGTTCTGGACGACATACTAAGAATTATTTCATTTGTACTAAACATTCAATTTGTGGTTTAAACGTTTCTATATTTCTTATCGACAACTATTCCAAGTTTTTCCCCTACAGTTCAACTAGGAATAACCGTGCGGCAAAAAACGTACAGCTTTCAAGCAACTCGGGTCACGATATTTTGAAATCACGCAATGAGTAGAATTAACATTTTTCGATTTAAAAACAAAACTACTAATATTTCAAAACGAACCTGAGATGTAGCATTTCACAACAAAGATAGTACGGATAAAGAAGAGACGAAAAATGTGTTTGAAGTGTTTTCTTCTTTTAAAACTAATCTCATGCATTGGTCTATTTATTTACAAATTCTTTACTCCTTCGATATTTATAAATTTTTCTCTAAAACAATAACAATATTCTTTATATGATTTTTTTTTGTAATCATTCATAGTAAATTACATGACAAAACAACATCTAGTATCTTATGTTTACAGTTGTTAGCTCAAAAGATAGTTTTATCCATACTGCTTCCAGGAAACCAAGAAATTAAATGGTTAATTACCTGAAAACACAAAATGAAGAACATTATATGCATATTTTGTTAGATTTTTAGAACTTTTAAAAAAGTTTCTTTTATACTAGCAACTATATAAAAAAAATATGGAACAAGCAGATGTAAAACAAGAGGTTAAGGGCCCTTTACACCAACTTGGTGACACCACCAACTCACCTCGATACTGAACCGAGTTCAAATCGAAAATTGGCGTGTTTAAATTTGTCTTGGACTGAGTTCAATTCAACAATTGGCGTATTTCAAGTTGTCTTGAACCGAGTTTAACTTAAAATCTTTTTATTTATTTATCTTTTTTCTTCAATTTATTTTGAGCCGAGTTCAACTCAAAATACTTTTTCAAATAGTTTTTAACCGAGTTCAACTCGAAAATTGCCGTTTTTCAATTTGTCTTGAACCGAGTTCAACTATTTTTTTATTTATCTTTTTTTCAATTTTCTTTGAGCCGAACTCAACTGTAAAAATGGCATTTATTTATCATTTTTTTCCAATTTGTCTTGGGCCGAGTTCAACTCGGGATTTCTTTCAATTAGTCTTGAACCAAGCTCAACTCGAAAATGGGCGTTTTTCAATTTGTATTGAGCCTAGTTCTTTCTTTTAGGTGTTTCTAATCGTCTAAGTAAAATGTTATTTATTTTTCTTTTTTTTTAATTTGTCTTGAGCGGGTTTCAACTGAATTTTTTTTCAATTTGTCTTGAACCGAGTTTAACTTAATTTTTTTATTTATTTCTTTTTTTTCAATTTATGTTGAGCCGAGTTCAACTCAAAATATATTTTTTTAGTTTGTCTTGAGCGGGTTTCCACTGAATTTTTTTTTTCAATTTGTCTTGAACCGAGTTTAACTTAATTTTTTTTATTTATTTCTTTTTTTTTTTCAATTTATGTTGAGCCGAGTTCAACTCAAAATATTTTTTCAAATAGTCTTTAACCGAGTTCAACTCGAAAATTGCCGTTTTTCAATTTGTCTTGAACCGAGTTCAACTAATTTTTTTTTCAATTTCCTTTGAGCCGAGATTTCTTTCAATTAGTCTTGAACCGAGTTCAACTCGAAAATGGGCGTTTTTCAATTTGTATTGAGCCTAGTTCTTTCTTTTATATGTCTAATCGTCTAAGTAAAATGTTATTTATTTCTTCTTTTTTTTCTTTCAATTTATCTTGAGTGGGTTTCAACTGAATTTTTTTTCAATTTGTATTGAGCCGAGTTCAACTCAAAAAAACTTTTTCAATTAATCTTCAACTGAGTTCAACTCGAATATTGGCGTTTTTCAATTTGTCTTGAACCGAGTTCAATTCGAAAATTGCCGTTTTTCAATTTTTCTTGAACCGAGTTGATATCGAAAATAGGCGTTTTTCAATTTTTATTTATTTATCCTTTTTTATTCAAATTGTTTAGAACCGAGCTCACCTGTAAAAATGTTATTTATGTATCATTTTTTTCCAATTGGTCGATTTGTTTATTTAGTTATATGCAGGCATTTAGATTTACATAAATTGTAGCAAAGCTTATTTTTTTGGTGGCATTTTTCTAGGATTTAATTCGCTGAGACATATTTACATATAAAAACTTATTAAAATAACAAATCATCTCCAAAGGCCTTCACCACTTTTGGAAAAGGCATGTTAACCAGGCTTTCATATATAAATGTTAAGAAACCTGGGGTAGAAATTATGTATTAATGGACTAGCGTTAGGAGATAATTTAAGTGGGATTTGGCATAATTAAAGAAAAGGAGATGTTTTTTACAATTTTTTTTATTTTACCATTCGTGTATAAGTTGGACTTTTTGAAGTCATTTTGTTCTTCTCTTCTCTTCGTTTATTCTACGTTATTATTACATTGTAACTGGCGCAGTCTGCAAATTTAGTCGTGGGGGGGGGCTCCAGTACCAGATTCAGTCCTAAGTAGCTGAGAGGGAACAGGTACACATGTGGAAGTGTTTTTCTGTTTAAGATGCAAACGATCATTTGAGATTAGTTTTCATTGACCTTGATCTTTCAAGCCCATTGTTCCAGGATGTGCAAGAACTGGTGGAGCAGGATCAGTCAGAAGATGACATGTCTTCGGGAAATAATTATTAAAGAATCGCGCTGAAGAGGTCAGCATCCTAAAGAAGATATAGGACTGAAAATACGATGCCTACTTTGCAAAACAGCAGCGTTGATCGGATAAATGGCGGGTGTAGAAAATACCTACCTAGACTACGTGATAGGATCAGTAAGATTTTATGATGTGAAAAGGTGAAAAGTAGCATTCAATTTTCATAACAACCCCAGGTGCCATACCCATTTAAACGCTTGATAGAATTTCCAGTAAGACATTCAAGCAGTACTGCTTCAATTAGATAGACGTCGGAATGATGGTCAAGAATGAGGTTCAGTGGTAATATGATTTACATTTTGGTAAGGAGAAGCGTCTCGATTTCTTTTCCAAAAATGGGAACCAGCTGGTAGATAGGATGCGTAACCAGGTTTCTGATTGAAAATTAAGAAAACTAGTTCTTGTGTGGGAGTTGAAGAAAGTCTTGGTTATCCAGCAATATCAAGGATTTTTTCTTTGGAAAGAATCCTTTTTTGGTTCAACAAAATGAAAATAAATCCAGCAAAAAGCTGTTTAAAAAGGCAACACCTCGCAATAGCCTGTTGCATCTACGCTATGGTGTAGTTTCCGATGTTTAATAAGCACAACAGAGATTTAATTCTCTATTACATCCTATTTTTAATTCAATTTTGGAAGATCCTTCGTTATGGTTTCTTTGATGTGAAAAATAATAGTAATATTCTAGGTTACTTTAATCCTTGGCCTACCAACTCACTTTTAATCTTTCTTCTCGTCTTCTGGATCTTTCAGAGTATGCCATTGGGCGATGGGCCTCCTGGGTGATGCCAACATGTCAGACCAGTGGCGCAATTCAGTACCGCTCGCGTTGTAGCCGAGGACCACCTTTCCGATGGGTTCGGATGTGCCGATGCGATCGTAGTCAACGACGGTTACCACCAGCTGCACTTTCTGCAATGGAGAATTCAAAGGGTTTTGAGACACAGTAAATAATCGGTTTTCAAAAAAAAGTAAACTCGATTACCTGGATCTGTTCAAACGGAACCTCGAACGAGAAGGACTCGTTGTAATACGGGTTCAGAGTGCATTTTTTAATGCTGGTTTTTTTCTTCTTCAATCGCTTTCCGTTCTGCATTATAGCAATCTTCACATATGGATCTGTAATATGAATTTATAATGATCACAATGTATTATATTATTAAATAAGTTTTTACAAAAAACGTAAACATATGAAGATGGTGCTTGGAACGTTAGTATAAGTTCCAATAAGTACAAGAGTATTCCAACATATAATTAAATATTTTCTATGTAGAATAACGCATAGTTTATGAAGCTATACACCAACCTTGCATAAAAACATCCAGTCAAAAACATAAAAAAACAATTTCATCTCAACTAGAAACCTTAATTAATTGTAATGTATTAATTGGTCAAGCGGACCACGAAATTAGTGAATTTAATGATTAAAATGAAGTACACTTCACTAAAGCTCTCCGTGGCCATTTCAATTTTCGTCGAGAATCCAATACGATTACACGACATTTGAAAAATGGCAAAAAGGAGGGAAAACTCATAAGGTGGGGTTGAGATAGGAAGTTGATGTCCGAGTGGATCGAGGTCACGATAGCTCAAGTGGTAGAGCAGCGGCGTATCTAGCCGAAGATCGTGGGTTCGAATCCCGTTCGTGCCATTAACTTTTTTTTCATCTCAATTAAAAACCTTAATTAATTGTAATGTATTAATTGGTCAAGCGGACCACGAATTTAGTGAATCATTAGAGAATTTAATGATAAAAAAAAACAACTAAAGATGACAGGCCAAACCTGCGGGAATAAACAGAACAAAATCATCAAAAACAGTCACACTATCTAGAGACTTCTCAACCTAATAAACTATTAATCGTTTGGCACTTCATATAATTGGATATGATGGCTATCAACCACTGCAGCCAGCATGACACTACGATATTTTATGTTTCGTTATTTCAATAAGTACTACACCCATTTATCCCTAGTTTGACAAAACGTTAGGCAACAAAAAATAAAGTTCGGTTTTAAAGCAAATGTAAACGAAGTGTTTTACGCTTCCAAACGGAGAAAGTATATTAGTGGGCAGAATAGTCATTTTATGAAGAATCAGCCTTTTCAGAAGTTCCTCACGCCGTCCGTCGCGACATAAAGCAAATAGTACTCAACTACATCCCTCATAAATTTGACGGTTAACAGGAATAATTTGATTATTTTTACTGAAATTCTGCCAGATGCTTCTTATTTATCATTTCAATACGAATTAAAATTCTAAATTCAACAGTTCTGTTTTAGGTGTACACCTTGATAGTGAAACCCAGCCTCAATAAGGCCAAACAAACAACTAAAAGAAAGAAATCAAATTAAAGGTTTTATGTCTTGCACCACAGTAGCAACCTGAAGTGCCTGTACTACGAGTACGACTGAAGAAAAGACTGATATTCCCTCTCCACCAAACGATGATAATCAAGAAGAATGAACTCTAGGAAGCAAGGGTTTGTGTTCCCCAAACATTTATTGTTTGTTTCTAGTTCTTTAATCCAGTGCAATCGACTCGATCCTTTTCCTAAGAACTGCTAGTTCATTGACTGCCTTTACCACAATTCCCTGGATTTTCTTTGAATCCTATGCTATTGTCCATTACGCTGTTGCTTCGCATTCGGGTATGGGTCCCTGCTTCTTCCTCCTTTTTGCATTAACTACAAATGAACACATCAGTGAATATTCCCATGTTATGTAGATGTTTCCTCAGATGACTGTTGCAGGTATATAGGTCTATGACTCCTCTAAGTTTCGCCCTCTCTAACTGTAGCATGAGTTTGCTAATTTTGGTGAGCGTGACACCATTAACATAAGCTTATGCAGCACGTCTGTAGTTTATCCACTTCTCGTTTTCTCTATTTTGGATTTATGCTGAGAAGGAGGATTTCATGTTTGCTTTTATCCTCCCAAGAATATGTTCAGGGATTATATGTGGTCGTGCAGATCCTCTGGCCTTTTTTTGTTACCCAAAATTCCTTTGTACCCTGATACAGTGCTGATAACAATCACAGTAAAGAAAAACGTGCCTCAGCATGAAAACATGTGTGGAAAGTTCGATCCATCTTGCTAAGAAATTATTCGACACCCACTAGATTACGTGAACTAAATTTTTGAATTGAAACAAAACTTGAAACCTAAAAGAATAGGGAAGGAGAAAAATTCTAACGGTCAAAGAAGAAGCGATCAGAACTGACATGATTTAGGACGGAAGAAAACACGAAGACAGAAATGTTTGGTCACAAATTAAAGTACTAAGAGCCCAAGGTACTTACAACAGTATTAAATCATATGACCTAGCAATTGAGAACGTTATTTATTCAAAATGGAAAGAAAATGCAAAAATAAAAACTGAGCAGTCATGACAAATCCATAGATACCCAGGAAAGAAGGATACAAGAAGCTATCAGAAAACATCACAGAAGAGAAAAAGTCCAAGTCATTAGATTACTGATCTGGAACATCATCTGCTAGCTACGGGGGGCTTGAAAAGAAGGGGTTGAAATTATAGAAGAAAAAGAACAAGTGGATACCCTTGCAAAACAATCAGCTGCCAAATTGTTGATTATTTGCCAGATTGCCATCATGGAACATCGATAGGTTGAAAGTGATGAAACCTGATTCACTCACTGGGTCAAAACAATCCAATCAAACTTTACGAAAGAAAAAGGAAATAAATTCAGAAAACATCAAAGGAAGCAGGAAAAGATACCAAATATTAATAATTTTCTTGCCATTTGGGACAAATCGGTATCTACATGGTGTGTTTATATTCCGTAAGGAAGAACTGATGAAATACATATAAAAAGTTTGTTAAGACAAAACAACAATGAAAAAATACAAACGGATCAGATAATCACACTTCAGGAGTAATTAGGTCTCAACGATATACAATATGTACAAGCATAACAAACATCAGTAACATAAAACTTATTTTAATGTTAATATAGTTAATGTATTTACCAGAAAGACCGCCGACGTCCATTTTCTTCAAGTTCTTAGCCTCGAGGATGACAACAGTTAGTTTTCCAGCTGTAGGAACGTATCGCAACGAGAAGCATATGTCTCCCAGCTTGTTGTCCTAAATTGCCACAAAAGATTATGGCTTTAAAAACGTATTTATAAAAATGGATCAAAATGCATGGGTTATTTTTCTCCGATAAACGGATAAAATTGTGTTTCTCCCAGTTTTTTTTCTTTTTCCCGTCAGAAAACCCGGCTCTAGTCGTGAGTGCTGTGTGGCCTCTAGGTGCTTTCACTTTCTCCTCACCAGACATACGCACTCATTGAATCTATTAATTTACTGTGCTCCATTCGAATGCATGTTGATTTGCACGGCTAAAATTTAAGTGAGACTAATTATTTTTGTGGTCGACAGGTCGGTTTTTAATGGACATTTTAATATTTCAACACTAGAAGTTATACACTATAAAGGTACGTTGATTAACGTCGTTATCTATTAATTTTTAAGAAGTTAAATCAAGCATCTTGCCTAAAAAGCCTTTAAACAATTTTTACAATTATTAATTCATAACTTGAACAATACTCTATAAATAAGAAACTGAACAAAAAATCATCACTATTACTAGTATTCATATCCCATATTTTTTCACATTTTCTTTCCTTTTTGTATTTCGTGACTTATATCTTACGTATGATTTTATCTGTATGAGGATCGTTTTTGCCATGTTCAATATACTACTAATTGATAGAAAAAGGCATAATAAAGTTAAAATACCTACATCGAGTAATATCCTTCTGATTTAGCTTTTAGTTAACTAAGTGGTCTGTTGTAGTAAACTAGTCAATTATGTAAACAACAGTGAACGATAAGATTTTCGCTTGTTAAACATGCTAACATGTTAAAGAATGTTATCCGTAGCTTTTAAAAAAAAGGTGTTCATGCTTCTATGATGAAATAATATATACGAGTCTAGGCTCTTTCCATGGGCATGGGTCTCGGGACATTCGGGGCGTAGAGGCAAACAAAAGGTTGACATGTTGGCCAAAAGGGGAGCCAACACGGACTCTCTGGGCCCAGAACCCTACTGCGGCCTCGCAGCCTGCCACAGAAGAGGATACATCTTAAAATGGATCCTTAATAAGTCCAAAACCTGGTGGAACAATGATACTACAGGTGTGAGACTCGCGGAGATTCATAAAAGGACCACCCGCAAAACTTACAAAATAATTAATTACTGGATGGCAACCGCAACCAAACCAGGATTCTAGTTGGATCCTGCAGGAGAATGCTACTTCAGAAAGCACATGCAACGGATAGGAGTACAGACAGAAGAAAAACTGTGCAGATACTGCCAGGAATAGGAGAAGATCGCAGAACATATTTTATGTTTCTGTGAAGGTGTATGTAGGTGCAGGTTCTTGCAACTAGGACAAGAAAAACCACAAGCAAGATCCTACACCAAGCTGGCAAAGCTTGGATGCTGGTTAATAACCTGAAGCTGGCCACTGAGATATAAATAACAAGGGGAGCACAATAGATCTATTCAGGTCGAGGTGCAGTAGGCCTTGTGGGCGCTTCTTTTATCCCTATCCCTACGCTCTTTAGATTAAAAATAAGGAAAATCATTATTATTCATCCTTTGCAGAACCAACTTGTCGAGTGAGTTAATTGGTTTTTTAAATTTTTCTATGATGAAACAATAAATCTGATTTAAAAATTTTTGTTTTTAAATCGAAAAGGTCTTGCATGGGCATACACTTTGGCCAACAATGGTCGTAGCGCCTGTTACACAGCTCAAGTCCTAAGTGTGCCGCGTTCTACCATCCGCGATGGTCTACAACGGTTTAGGGCCACCGGGAGTCTCGGTCGAAGAGAAGGTAGTGGTTGACCTCGATGTACGATGGCTAGAGACGATATTTTATTGCTCTTACCACACTACGGAACCGTCATTTAACGGACTCCTTGATAGGTAGTCAACTCCGAACGATCCGTAATGTAAGCTTTAAAACACTCATCAAAAGCGTTCATAAGAATAGCCTATTCTTTAGACGTCCCGCATCGGGTTCTCTACTGCTGGAGAGGCATTGAGTAGAAAGGCGGTTATTCGCAAATCAGCATCTCGCTTGGATACTTGAACAATGAGGGCTTTTCTCTTCACAGATGAGTACCGGTTAATCAGATGACCGAGACCGAGTGTGGAGAAGAACTGGAGAACGCTTAGCTTCGTGTGCCATGCGTGAGCCTTTTCAAAGACAGTCATTTATGACAAGGGTGGGAATCAACGTCCAAGTCCGTACCGAACTGATTGTCATACAGAATGGATTTTTGACAGCACACTGAGGAAGTTTGTCTGGAAGCTGTGGTCCATCGGGAGTTACGATCGAAGAGAAAGTTGTGGTTGACTTCGATGTACGATGGCTAGAGACATCTTTTTATTGCTCTTACCGC
The DNA here is from genome assembly GCF_000648675.2 of Cimex lectularius. NCBI lineage: Eukaryota > Metazoa > Arthropoda > Insecta > Hemiptera > Cimicidae > Cimex > Cimex lectularius. The sequence goes on from NW_019392668.1 coordinate 353,129, forward strand.
ACTAAGGAACCTTCATTGGACTGATTACTTGATAGGTAGTCAACTCCAAACGTTCCGTAACGTAAGAGCTCTGAGACGTCATCACAAAGCTGAGAGAGAATATCCTGGTCTTTAGACGCCCCGCATCAGGTTCTCTACTGCGGGAGAGGCATCGAGAAGAATGTGACTATGTGCAAATAATCGCTTTGCTTCATGTGCCAGTCACACCCTTTACAAACACAGTGTGGAATCAACGTTCATACGCTTACGGATCTGATTATCATACTGAGTATTATACTTTGATTCCTTGTGAATTTCCTTTCAAAGCATCTTAATTTTAATAATTTTTATTAAATTCATGAATTTTTGATCTCGTTTAAGATTAGGGACAGCATAGTTTAGGTTAGGCATGATTAGGGTAAAAAATTTTGGTAAGTTTAGTTATGTAATGTTGGTTTGTTAGGGGTTAGCGTTAGGTAGAGTTAGGTTAAGGGTTAAGTTAAAAGCAGCTTAGGTTGTTAGACGTGAGTTATGGTTAGGGATAGATTAAACTCAACTGTTGCTTTGCCAGCATGTACTGACCACCTTTTTTAAAAACCCAAGTGGATAAGGCAGGGATCGAACCCGCAACCGTCAACGAAAGAGTGGTACCTCATCTCTCACATCAACGACCCCACATGGTCAGGGATAGATTAGTTAGGTTACGTATGGCCAGGTAGGGTTAAGGTCGTGTTGGTTGAGGGTAGGCAGGGTAAGTTAGAGTTAGGTAGGGTTAGTTTACGTCTAGTTAGAGTACATATCCATGATAAAAGATAAAATATGCGAGTTCAAAGCGAGTTTGAGTCCTTTTGATTCGTCTGACTTGATACTCTACAAAATATCACACTAGTTAACAGACCCTATTAGTGTCACGCGCAGTTAGTTTTAAAATAGCCGATTTTTACACACTTAACACGATTAAAACAGTCTGTGTGAATAAGTCTAGTTCTAGAAAATTTTCTAAGGTGGTAAACATGTTATTTTATGTTTAATTAGTAAAAAAAATTGAAATCTTCTTCACCAGTTCTTTCATAAAATAAATTTAAAAATAGAACAGTAGAGAACAAAATCAGCAATGAAGATTCCTGCCCGATCAGCCATGAATTTTTTTTCTTTTTAAATATCACCTAAAATTTGAAAATGTTTCTCCTTAGGTACAACACCGTACATGGAAAAACAGCTTTTAATTTACACAAAAAACGTTGATAAAACTGAGAGAAGCACAATTCGGTACAAATGCACAACTTGTGATAAATTTGATCAGTTCTCATCCTGCTTTCGACAACAATATCTTTACATACAACAATTAGGCTCAGGATAGTAAATGAATGGGGCCACGTTACACGCACACAAAACGCAATAACGCGACGCCACACAACTAGTTTCAGGAAGCGTACTGGTTGTCGTTCTATGTACAATAATTCAGATGAGTTGTAACAACATGATGAAAAACATGCTGAAGACATATTAACAATGACATCGAGGTATGTTGATACGGTTCATTTAAATGTTTAAACATTTGTGATTGTCGATTTTAAACAAACGAGTCTATAAAGGAGTAATCAACAGCAGGATAAAAATCAAATTAAAATATTAAAATATATAGAATATGGGGTGAACTTATGGAAATCTCCGGTGGTGTTGTTTTCAACAACTAGCAAAAATTAATTGTTTACAACCATAAAAATTTCATGCTTCACAACTGCATTAAAAATATTTCACTGTTTTATAAATAATTTTTAATTTTTACCGTCGCTGTTTAGAAAATTATTCATTGGTGTTTTTTACTTGTTAATTTTGTTAGAATCGATAAAGGGCCAACATTTTGCAAGTTTAGTGCTGTTAATGTTTTTTTCTCAATCAACAATCACATTTGTTTATTTTCAAAATGACTTAATATGCCTTGAATATTTATCGAATTTATAAAATGCAAAACAACTTAGCCAATATAAAGCCCGCTAAGTACTGCCACATTGCTCACAAGGCGCAAACTTTCCACTGTTTTAACATTCCGTCTCCTGACTTTTTTTTTCTTTCCAACAAAATCCACAAATTAAAACAAATAAGCACATCCCTCCATGAAGTTAAATTCAAGTCATTTTTTTTTTCTCCATTTTCAATTGTCTATACAAATTTTGAACCAACAACCAAGAAGCTTCTGAAACTCTAGACTATAAAAGCGTGGCAACTTTACTCACACAAGTTTTTAAAAGCTACTAAAATTTTGATTTGTGACATGCACACATTTTTTTCTGTTTTTGTATTCCATTTATATGTTGTGATTATAATTTTTTTTATTGTCAGGCATTATGTGAACTTTAGGATTCTTGGATTTAACGATCCTGCATTTGTATAAAAGTTAAGAAAATATAATGACCTTTAATCGAAATTTAAAAAAAAACAAGTCAGAATAAATTGTCTTATTCATTCGATTTGTGTAAATTTTAAACAAATACAATTTATTGGCAGAATACAGATTCAGTGCTAGAAATAACTTTGAAGAAAATTGCACTGATAGCAAATACTCGACGCCAGGTAATAGTTTTCTTAAACATTAAACACGTTTTCATACCAACACTCAGTGCTTTGAAAGTAATGTTGCCAACGTTTAATGTACAATGCATTCATGTCACAATTTAATGCTTATAATACCATAAATATATATGTACATGAAATAGAAGAAATAGTAGAGAAGTACCTTACAAAAAACATAAATAAACTCATTGTAAATTAAAACCTTTGCCTTACATTTCATTCATATTTGTGCAGTTGCCAGAGGAAATTTGTAAGGAGTGCGATATGGTTGAGCACGTTATATGAATAACAGAGGCAATAAGTGTTGTATTTTTAAAATTAGGTTCTCTAACACATACTAACATTTACGATAGACCTAATACTGTACAGTTCTATTTCCTAAGGGTTGATAAAAATTGTACGGGGTGGGTGGTATTTTGTCTACGATTTATCTACTTAACTACATTTTCTTTAGAGAACAATTCACTGTCATCTATTTATACATGTTTCTTTTTGAAAAAATATATATTTATTTTTAATCTGTGTTCAAAAAATAAAACAAAAAATATATTGGTCTTTCTAAAAAATAGTAATCATTGGTTGATGTTAGAACAGGTGTTCGATTGAAAATCAAAACAAAACGAAACAAAAGTGATACTAGCCCAACGACTGACGATGAAAATATGAAAGAAAACAAAAGTGATGTAATTTGATAAAAATGGTTGTGATACACCAATAAATGTATATTTTGTTGTGCTCGGCCTAAACAAACAGTGATAATGCACATGTCATGCAATGATAACATTCATCTAAACGTTCATAGAAAATAGTTTTTGTGAGAATATTTACATGCATAATGAAACTCTTTGCTAACAAGCAGTATATTTTACTTCTCGATAGATATATATAAAAAAGTCATAATCAGACATTACCTATATCGATCCTGGATCTAAAAGGTATAACAAGAGTAAAGTAAGCATATTAAACTTAAGTAGAATACAATATACCGTAATAATCCTTACCACAGCTGACAAGTGTATAAGGCAAAATATTTAGTTTAAGAATTTCCCTTATAAACCACAAAGAATTTCATATATGTTGTTTTTTCTTTTTGTTTTCTTGTAAAAATGTAAAATTAACTTTTGTACGCAAAAAGCACCACACTGCTAAACAAACATTGCAAACCAGAGCACGATTATTGGACATACATAGAGACGGACAGACGGACAGACACTGAAAACTCTCATGCTGATGGTGTGTATACTTACGTGGTCACGGATGTAGCGTCATCATGCACCCGGTTACATAACCAAACACAGGCCATAAGCAGAGAGAGAGAGAGAAATATCGGGCCAAAAACAGAGACAAAAAGAGAGAAAAACCAACATGAATACACAGTATGCTATTACGGCAAATCGCTCCGCCGCAAGAGCAAAGCTTCATTGCATCAGTAACCCTCTTCATTTCCATAATGGGCAAAAACATTTTATAAAATGTAATATTTTTTTCTTGACAAAAAAATAAAGGGTACCTGATGCAAATGTTCTGTAGATATCTCTCATTATCTAATTGCAAAGCTCTGTATGAAATTAAGAAATTAAACAATTTGTGAATAGCAACATACAATTCAATTGCTTTGTAAAGTAAAATCAATTGATCAAATGTATAATAATTAACAAACAGGGATAAAAAAAATACGCCTTGAAATTTTAGACTAAAAATTAAAACAACAGAAATTAATTTCAAGTTGATCTATGTACTGGATAGTCCCAAACAGGCCAGACTCAATTATCTATCAGACAGTAATTGACGTGGTGATCACAAATATACTATATAATCCTTCATAGTTCGTGGTCCGATTGACCAAATAACTTCTATTAATTATTTAATCTTTATGTAAGGTATTGGCTGAAGCGAAAAAGTTAGTGTCACCAACGGGATTCGAACCCACGAACTTCGGCTAAATACGCCGCTGCTCTACCACTTGAGCTTCATTTCAGCCAATACATTACATAAAGATTAATTAATTGAAAGAAGTTACTTGGTCAATCGGACCACGAAATATAACGGATTTAATAAGTAAATCTTCATTAATGCTCACCGCGGCCATTTCGTTTGTCGCCGAGAATCAAATTGATTACACGACATTTGAAAAATGGCAAAGAGGAGGGAAAATTCGAAAGGTAGGTTGAGATGGGAAGTTGGTGTCCGAGTGGATCGAAGTCACGATAGTTCAAGTGGTTAGAACAGCGGCGTATTGAGCCGAAGGTTGTGGGTTCGAATCCCGTTTGTGACATTAATTTTTTTCATTTCAGCCAATACCTTACATAAAAATACTATATAATCATGGTCAAAAACCCTTAATTTAATTTTTAAGACCAAAAAACATCATTTTCCATACATTTTTGTTAATAGCCCAGTAAGTGGTAACTTTTGTCAAAAAAGTAACAAAGTAAAAGTTATGAAAAATTATAAATTTCCTTTAAAATGAGCCCTTACCAGTGATTTTTCGCTTTAGGAGTGAGTATCAACGGATAAGAACGAAAAAGCGGATACACGATAGAACAGATTAGGAACTTTTTTCTAGATAGTACAAAGTAAAGTGTTTTTTACTGATTATTGAGTATTAATGGCTGACTACATAAGCTCAAATCTGCACATGTATGTACATATAAACACACGTGTATAGAGTTGAACCTTATGAGCCAATTCCAGCTTTTGTTGTTGTTATTTACAAGAAAATTACCGGCACACGTCGAGAATCACCCACCTCGGGTGTTGGCAAGGTCAGACCTCGGTCTTATCCTTCCATGAGCTGAGGTTCTGCTCCAGGCCAACATAGTCATAGCAGCCCTCAACGAATCACACTCTCACTCACATGTTAAATACATTCTTTCTTATTGACATGCCATTCACTCAATTAGGGCGATAATCGATATTCCATCACAGTTTACACTATTTATGTAACGGACCTAATTGATGGTGGATGGGGTACTCAACAAAACTATCAGTACTATATACAGAGAAAACCTGTTTCCACCCAGAATCGAAACATAGCGTCCAGGGGCGGTCAACAGGTCATATCAGCTCCAGCATTTTCTAAACTTAAGAACAACCTCACTCTTAGTCATTCTTAAATATATTCTTTCCCATTTATATACCATTCTTTCAAGTACTCCAAATCCTGCATCACCTTTTACATAAACTCGATTAGGTACTTGTTATTATACCATCATCCCTGCCACACTAAACATTCACGCTAATAAATACATTCAATCTCAATATGTACAAAAAGAAACAGAATGAGATATATACACAGCTTTACAAAAAAGGTTGCGCTATAAACAATAAAATAGACCTGTTTCTTCCAGCATTCAGAACGGAGGAACCAGATAATCGCTGCCGTGCTCAAACCATGATTTGCACCTTTCAATTGTGTGAACACATCGACCAACCTTTCTCTACTTGGAGGGCACAATCGCGGCCCAAAGTAAGTGACCGTGTGTCAACCTCACTTGGCCTATCCTTAATCGAGTTAGGATGACCATTCTTCCACGAGTCAGGTCCTCCGAGGGTCACCCATCAACAGTACTCTTTACATGCGAGAGCTTCTCTGCCATTAGGACCCCCGACGGTGCTACTTTCTAATCATGTTTTTGAATTAATTTTTAGCCTCAGTAGGTACGAAGGTTAGGACTCCAGGCTTAGCCGCCTCCTCCTGTTCGTTACCCTCCAGACCGGTGTCCGGGTATTCAGTATTTCTTTTTTATCATGATTTTATTGTAGGTTAGCACTTTGTTTTACAATTAAGGCTTTAGAAGAGTATCCATCATTTTATAAAATAAGTTGTTTATGACTGTTTATCTTAGCCGCAAAGTTTAATGAAGTATCCGTTAAAAGAAATGTATTTTTCAACATTTTTATACAATAATTTGTTTCATAAAAGTTAATAAGTTCCGAGAAATTTACAAAAACGTAGAAACAAACAGGTTTTTTGGCCGTACAAATTAAGAGAAATTTTTTTACGAGAAGAATTTTTGCCCTGGTTTTTGTGGCATCAATTACTGAAAGATCACAAAGCCTGCCCTGGAAATTTGGGACCACCCTGTGCAGGAAGTAAAAAGCAAGAAGGCAATAGTATAAATAATACTGTAAGATTTTTACATTTGATGAAACTTGAAACTATTTTGAAGTTTAACATCAGCAATTTTTATAACATAAGTACTTTTATGTTGTATGGATGTGCAAATTTTTACTTAAATGGACCAAAATTATGTATCTATGTTGTTATAAGAAATATCAGGTCACAAAATTATAATTTTGTACTAAAAAATAAAGGATAAGGCCAATTTGAAGAAAAGAAAAACACTCAATTTTTCACCAAGAATCGTCAATTATTTTTAACTATTCAGAAAATTATCAAATAAAGGTATCAACTTACAAAACTTAAACTTATAGTTTAAGCCATTGTAATGAAGTTGCAAGTTGCTACTTGGAACGAAATCTACAACACGTCCATTCATTATCGGAATCGTGTTTACATGAAAGGCTTTGTGAAGGAAAAATCAAAATTGTTTTATTACAAATCGGTTCTTGACTGTTGGTTGGATACAAGTTGATTACAATAAGTAGAACTTGGTAGTTTTAAAGTTATGATGATAATAGATTTAAAGTCAACTTCTTCGAAAATTTTATGAAGGAACTGATTGTTTCTTTTATTTCAACTTGGCCTTATCCCTGATTTTTTAATACAAAATTAAGAAGCTATGCATGTAAAATACATTGGTGATAACGAAATTTATAAAATGGAACAAAACATGAATAATTTTGTCTTTCACACTGACAGCCCAGTTTAATTAAATTGATAAATTGATTTTACTTTTATTATATAATATATCCATTCAATTGATTCTTATGATATTAATGGTTCTGCTTAAATATTGTTTATTTTCTTATTTCTTAAAAAGCAATTCTATTGTATATAAAAAAAAGTATAAAAATTTATGTACTTTGAATCAGTCTGACACGTGAAAAGTATACAGAATCATAGAAAAATATATTCAAAAAACTGCAAGTAATCAAAATGATCGTAATTAAATGAACGAAATACAAATGCATACATCCTAGAGAATGGAAATTAAATTAATTTTAAAATAAATCGATTTCAAATAAAAAAATTGCAAAATAGAAGTAAAAGTATATAAAAATTTATAACGTGAGTAAAAATTCAAATACATAATGCAGTAGTTTACCTTATAAAAAGTGGGTTTTTAATGTGTTGTTGTGCCAGTTAAAAAAAAATTTTAAATGTTTCTCTTTAGATTCTTTTGTTAAAAACATTCAATACTTACCTTTCCTAATACTGTCGATACATATTTTCTAAATAAAATTCTTATTAAATGCTATTTAAATTAAACGGCTTGATTGTTTTAAATGTAAAAAAAATAAACGAAGTATTACATTCACATTGTTGATGTCAAATCTAAATGAAACTAAAATCCATCTACGATTTCGAAAATAAGAAAAAGAATAATCATCGCATATTATTTTTGTCAAATGTCCTTGTTAAAAAAATATATATTTTTAAATCTTGCAATATTACAAAGTACAGAAAGAATTTGCTTAAGTGCATGAAATAATAATAATAATTAAAATTTGTAACCAGGATGCAATCAGTCAGCATAAGATTGAATTAAAAAAATTATAAAACTAGGTATGAATAAATACATAAAAAACAGTATAAACAATCTAAAATGATATTGTATAGTCAGAAAAATCTACTTGAAGGTTTTTAAGCTGATAACATGCAAATGGAATGTGAGTGATGAAAAATGGGAGAAAAAACGAAAAAAAAATATACAAAAATCAAGGTTCCAATATAAACTACGTAAAGGGACTTTGTCCAAAGTGGATAATTTTTAAACATGTGAATGAAATTCATCCCTTGACTTTCTTCTGTTAAATACAGTAAAACGTAAAAAATTCTAAAGAAATAAACAATGTAAAAAAATTAAATTTGAAAAAAAAATTGAAAAAATACTACAATGATGGTAATAAACAGGTTCTATTGTGAATTTAATTCATTGAACTGGTAGTGCATAATAACAATTTTAAAAATTATGGTAACAATAGCACGGGAAATACCATACAATTTTAATTAGATAGCAATTGATCGTTTTCAAGACTGGCGAAAAAAAGAGGGGACTTAGGGTGTTTTATTATCTGAAAAATCAAGACACTTGCTAGCTTCGCCATTGCGCTTAAGCATTAATATTATTTTTAGATATAAAAAGGCCAAAAATATGAGACAAAAGTGCTATTGTTCAGCAAGCAAAAATATCTAAAAACTAATAATTTATCCGGCGTTTTGAGAATGAAAACCTAGGATAAAGTAAATCAAAAAGTGCAGGGGAAATAAAAATCCGTTTTTAGTGTGAAAAAATAAATAATAGAATAATGTATTTTCTAAACAAAAAATAAAGTATTCGATTAAAATGTATTGAACCACTTGTTGCATCTTTTTCGGCAATTGTTGCGGCTTAATTTTCTAAATGACATGTTCTCCTTGAAAAAGTTTAAATTTTATGTTATTGCCTAATTAGAAGACTTAATCGTAAGATTTTTTTTCCTGTTGAGGATTAACAAAAAGCTGCTAATGGAATTTTGATTAAGAGAACTCCAAAAAACACGATCTTCACCGGTTTTTGGACCGTGATTCAATTTATTTTGTCGGAAAAAGTAACTATTGACCCCACCTGTCCACCTTCTCCCTCGACGCTCTGCAGTTCCTTCCATTCTTCGATCGTCTGGGCCAAATCGACCTGGCAAAGCGGGACTTTGACTTCCCCGATCTGATCGTGCTTGCTGAATCTGTCGAAATCGAAAATGGCAAATACGAGAGTCTTGTTCATAGCATCGGCATATGGTACACTCTGAAACGAAAATGGAATTGGCCCGGGTCGTAAGATCACAATCAAACGCGCGGATAGATTACCTTGAACGTGAACGTTTCGTTAAAAACTGGGCTGAGCGTTTTTCGATGGACTTTGGTCTCGAATTTCTTCTTTTTGTCAGGCAGCAGATAAACTTTTACGTAAGGATCGGAAGTGCCGCCCATGTCCAAAGCGGGTAAATCTTCAGCTTGAATGACCGTCACTGAGAGGCTGTTGTTGTTGAAATCGTATTCCAGCTAAACAGAAACGATATTCTATAATGGAAACGTCACGAAAGCCGACAAAACGAACCTTGTACTGCAGTTTTCCGAGTTTCTGTTCACTTTGCTTGCTCTCTCCTTCTTCCGCAATTTCCTCCGCGTTCTCCGTTAGCTCTTCCATATCCGGCTGAACCTAGTTACATGTATTAATGTAATCGACTTATGTTAGTTAACCGTTCCTCTTTTAAACCCAAATGCTTGCCTTTTCTTTGTAGGCGGAGCCGAGGAGTTGGACCGACTTCAGGTCCACTATCCCTTTGCCCTTCTTCCCATCTTTTGATCTCCTCTTTCTGAAACATCGCCTGATACAGCAGAAGCATATCAGCAATATCAACACCCCAATGCCTGAAAAAAATTAAAATTATATAGGAAAAGATTCAACTAGAAAAGAAATTCCTCATCAGATACTCCCATACCAACCGACATATATGACAAATAAAATCTTTAAAAAAATTATTAACAATATCATTATAATAAATGTACTGATTTTACAGACAACTATCAACTCCGTATATAATTCTTAGATTTTGGAACCCACCGACTAAAATAGAGATGATGACCCATCCTTCCAGCCCTGTCTCTTTCTTCAATTCCTCGACGACAATTTGCAGTTCGTTAGGACCTTTAGTTGTTGGCAATTCGGTCGAAAGGCCCTCATCCGATGTCGAACCTATAAAGCACAGTTATCAGTATGTTTTTTGCTTATATAGGCAAATAATGAATAGGCGTTTTCGACTGACTTGCTTCTGGCAGGAAGGTTGTCACCACCTCTTTTGTCTTGGCTGCCATTTCGAGCGGTGCCGGTTGCGCGGATGCTTCAGGAACGGGTGCCATCGTCCCAACTTCCTTCGCCACCTCCCTCACAAAACGGTTCACAGAAGGCGGCATTATTCTGAAACAAATCGATTTATTGAAAAGTCATGTTTGTTGTTCTTGTTTTTTTCCATAGAACAATTTATAGTAAAACAAATCAATTAGAAACAATGTACAGCGAGTAGGTACTTAAAGAAATCAAAAGGTTGCTAGTTGACATGATTTTAAAAAGTTAAAATAATAAGTAAAGCATAAACTATAAAGGGACTTTTGCTTCGTTGTTACAAGTTTTTTGTGAGCCGTTTTATCCTCTCTATATGAAACCTTCCAATATCTTTCCATCACTTAAGGCTTATTCGATTTAACCTATTTTTCATTCTGAAAGCAGTTAAAAAGCATCAAAGTTACAATCCTTTGTATTTTTTGGCACTTGGTGGTTTGTTACTCTATTTTCAAAACTTTCAAGCTCCTTAAAGTTTACCACTACACGATTCGTTTCCTCTCTGCAGAATAGAGCTCATATCCTAAGGCAATATCGAAGAAGAGAAGCGGTAAGAATGAAGAAACAAGCAGCACCAATAACCCCTGGTATTTTTTCGTATTTGGTGTTTGTTACTCTATTTTCAAAACTTTCAAGCTCTTTAAAGGTTAGCACTACACGATTCGTTTATGCCATAAGGCAACAACGAAAAAGAGAAGAGGTAAGAATGAAGAAACAAACAGCATCAAAGCTATAACCCCTGGTATTTTTTCGTATTTGGTGGTTTGTTACTCTATTTTCAAAACTTTCAAGCTTAAGGCTTAACTTTAAAGGTTAAGGGAAAAGATATTAAAATCTTTTCTGACAGTCAGGATAGTCTTAGGGCATTACAAAAAGATTTGTCAACCTCACGACTGGTGGAGGAAACTATAGGTCTTATCATGGAAGGTTCTAATACTGCGTTTGTCGGGCCACAACCGGTATTACCTCACTCTATGAGCACAGCGAAAGAGAGTATCAATAACTGGGGCATGAAACAATTCCTTAGGGAGTGGAATTTATNTATATATATATATATAAAGGTTAGCACTACACGATTCGTTTCCTCTCTGCAGAATAGAGATCATACCAAAAGGTATCGAAGAAGAGAAGAGGTAATAATGAGGATACAAGCAGCATCAAAGCTATAACCCTTTGTATTTTGTGGTATTTGGTGGTTTGTTACTCTATTTTCAAAACTTTCAACCTCTTTAAAGTTTACACGATTCGTTTCCTCTCTGCAGAATAGAGATTATGCCATAAGGCAACATCAAAGAAGAGAAGAGGTAAGAATAAGAAAACAAACAGCATCACAGCACTGGAACAAATATCAATCGATGATCATTCTGAATTTTAAGACCAAAATGTAACAACCTCTATTGCGAACCAACATATGCAGGAATAAAAGCAAACGAAGGATGTCTTGGCAAAACAAGGAGCCGCCACATGCCTATCAAGAGTCGAACATAATATGAAAATGTAAGAACATTCAGGACAAATCGTAAGGCTTTATATTTTAACAGATTTCTTGACGGGAAATATGGGCAATACAATGGGCAACTGAGAAAGGTTAGCACCAAGGAACATAATAATTAAGACCTACAACACAATATGCTTAAAAATGCAGGATTAAGCAAATGACTCATAATCTTAACAGGTTTCTTGATGGGACTCAATGTCTTTCTGAGAAAGGTCAACACCCTATCTTTTGATGACCATAAGCAGTCAGATTTTAATACGTCAAGAAAATTAAAATTGTTTTGGGAACTACAGCATAGTTAGCAGGAACTACAGCATTAACAATTGCTAAACAGTGGACTTCAAATTTTAAGAGATTTCTTGATAGAACACCATATGCCTGTAAGAAAGATCGGTAGAAAAACAAAGAAAACCACAATACATCTGCAGTCAGAAATTGGTACTACATGAAAAGGGAAAGTGTTTTGTGACTGAAAACAACAATACAACAACAACTATTGAACAAAAATACAACCCAAATTATCTTATAAAATGTAATATCTTATTAAATCAGAAGAACCGTATTGCGTAGTATTGGTCTTTCCCAGATGTCAGTCTGCAGTGTCCCATCTAAAAACTTATGCTTAACCTCTTGAGTTTTTGCTTGTTCTTGGTTTCTCTGATGCAGGTTTTTTGCGGGTCTTATAACACATTCTCTTCTGGTAACACCAGTCCCAAATAATATCTATTGTGAATGTACTTTACTTGGTTCTGACCTTTCTTACACGCCCATAGGTTGATGAGCGTTATTTGAAGTCTTATACCTCGTGCCTTCAATTTTAATGCTTGTTATGTTAACGGTCCCAAAACACTTTCACTTTTCTTAAACACTTGATTATTTATTCATAGTATATTGATTGTTTTTTTAAGGTTGTGATGTCAGTCCCAAAACACATTCCCTTTTCGTGCAGCATCAAAATAAAAAAGCATATTTGTCTAGTTCACTAGTTTTCGTGGTCCGCTTGACCAATTAATATCTTACAATTAATTAAGGTTTTTAGTTGAGATAAAAAAATCAGTGTCACGAGCGGGATTCGAAACCATGATCTTCGGCACAAGAGGTCACGTTAGCTCAAGGGTAGAGCATCGGCGTATCTAGCCGAAGATCGTGGGTTCGAATCCCGCTCGTGACACTGACTTTTTTATCTCAACTAAAAACCTTAATTAATTGAAAGATATTTGTCAAGGTTTCCTCTGCTTCTTTTCAAAATAAACACACACCCGCCGTGCAGCTTGGTGATGTCCTTGTTCAGTCGCCCATTGAGTCCTGTCAAGAAACCAGTTAAAATTTCAAGTTTCTTGACATATGGATTTGAAATAGTCTTCAGATCTCAAAACACTTTCCCTTTCCTGAGCACCACAGATTATGAGCATATCTATTGGGATTTACTTTCCTTGGTGCTGGCTGACTTTTCTCAGTTGTCAATTTGTGTCCTATCAGGAAATTGACTTGTTAAGTTGAAGGACCTAGAAAACTTTCTCTTCTTGTAACAACAGCTTGAAAGCATATTTCTAGATCACAAAACACTGTCTCTTTCTGTTGAGTGTAAAAACAAGTCGGTTGATGGTTTCCGTTGCTTGGTGCTCATCTATTTTAGGTGCCCTTTGAAATTACAATTTTTAATGCTTTTTATGCTAACGGTCCCAAAACACCTTCTCTTACAACACTTATTGTTGTAGCATGACGTCTAGCATGTCTGTTGAGGTTGATTTTGTTTGGCGATGACCTTTCTCAAATGCTCATTACGTTTGTTGTTCCCTGTCAACAAACCTGTCAAGAAATGAAGTCGCCTGCTTGATCCAGCATTTTTAATGCGTGTTTGGTTGTATCCCAAAATACTTAAATTTTTTTACAGGACTACAGATGGAAATGTCGGAAGAAATCTATCTTGGATATCCTGTGCATTTTTTAAAGGATCAACACGTCACGTGTGCTTATCTTTCCCAGAGGGCCATTAATTCTGCGGTACCCAGTCAAGAAAACCGACAAGACTTGAAGTCATGTTCTGCTTTGTTCTGCGTTGTTGATGCATGTTGTGATTAGGGTATCGATGCACTTTCTTTCCCAGATGTAGCCATTTTCTATTATTAGCAAATAATCGGTTCACGTACAAATTTATCGCTGGTGTTCTATAAGAACAAAACGGAGGATACAATAGTTTTTACAGGGTTTAACATCCTGAAATCTCATTCAATCAATCAACTCAAAATGACGTTTAGTTAAAAATTTAAACTAGATACTAAAAACACTCTTGGAGCAAAACAATAATCAAATATTGAATTATGAATAATGCAAACCATTCGATTACAATATGTTACAGCAAGTCAAGTATAAAACGAATGTTCTATTTTTCCGACTGTCATCAAAGCAAAGTATTTTTGACATGAAACATAATTTGCTTGTAATTGTTGTTCAGGTATGTTGAGATTCTGTCAAGCTTTCATGCATTCCATGTCACGACCATCATTAGGCCAATCTCAATTAAATTAATCACACTGTTATTAAGTTCGAGTTTGAAACCGCTTATAAATGATCTTAGATTATGAATAGGAGTTGTGCGAGAGGTCAAAAGGTTGTATGCGATTTAGATTATGTTTGGGGATAGATTATCGCACCGTCGAATCGAACAGTTGTTAAGTTTATAAATAATAAATCTGACCTTTTTTTAAGTCTCTGGAAGGAAAAACGTCGACATCTCTTTTATTGAAAGGTAATCGTGAAATCCCGTTATACTTACATAGGACACGACCCACTTGTCCTAGCTGCTGCAGAAGGGTTACGCCCAATCAGAAGGTCTGCCCGACCTAGGAAACTGAGCTTTTCTCTGGGCAGACGCACCCGATTTGACGTCACTGACACGGTCACCAAGGGAACATCCGTGGGCGTCTTTTATCGATAAAAACGAAATTTAATCCCATCGTGTCGTGTTGATCCGAGTAGTGGAATGTCTACGTTTACATCGTGGTACGACGTCCGGAAAAGTCATCAGGCCGGAAAACTAACCCGAGCACGAAAATTCTAACAATTGACCCGCTGTCGATACTAAAAGTCGATTCGATTTAATTCCACCAATCTCGTCGTTTCGTTTATATTATAAAACTTAAAACTTGGTTTGACAACCCATATAGTATTCATGTGTGCTAGGTACATATAGAAAGTAATGCAAGCAATATCTTTCAGAAGGGCTTTACTTACACCCGACCTCGGATGGCGTGAAATTGGATTCAGATCACTTCACAACATTCCCTCAAACTTATTAAAGAAAATCCCAAGGTTAATCATTACAAGAGTCGCGTACGTGGCATGAGATGTCCGGACCTGACGACCTCAACCAAAGGCGGTACATGAATTACCATAGAAATAAGATTTTTCCTACTTTTGCATGAAAGTTTAATTGAATGATCTCTCGACATAAATAATTCCATAAAGATAGCATATGAGTATTGACTTTTGATCGTGTGATAGGTCACACAGCTTAAAGTAGATTGAACTTGCAAAAATGGGTTTGACATTGAAATTAATTTGTATAGGGTTATAAAATAAACTCAAATCAGTTTTCTCCTTTTCTGTTGTTGAAGATCGATTGACTACCTTTCCGATCCGTTCCTTTCAATAGAAAACCTATTATGTACATGTACCGTGATCGATTTCCTGTCGGCCTACGGGATAAAATTGTAAATTGGAGGAGGTAAGAGACCCCGAAGTTTTCATCAAGTAGAATAGATTTGTTCAAGAGCATCTCATCCTCAGCCCTCATCCTTCTTTCGTCCTTTCCATAAGCATTTATACGAAAATCTGTTACAAACACTTTTTAAAATGATTTTTCTATATTAAAATTTAAAAATTTAAAGAAAATCGTCTCAGTTTACTAAACCATGTCCTAAACTCTTAAGAGTTCATCATAGACAAATCAAGACCAAATCAGTAAATTACAATTTGAAATTGAATAGGAACCAGTGCAGCCTTGCAGTGCATCTAAGTTCAAATACTGTAGGTATAGGAATCGTCGGGTATATCTGTGTTTTATTTCTTTCGAAAAGGCTTTCGAGTACAATATAGGAAAATGGTAGAAATTCTTAAATACACCCAAATGGATGATAAAGATTTCCACCTTATCGCGTACCTTTACTGGATCAAAAAGCAAACGTTAAGATAGAAGGGTGGACATAGGTTGACATCCTTGTCAGGAGAGGTGTGAGACTGGGGTACATCTTGTTGCTTCTACTATTTAACAAATGCTCCGAAACATATTGGGGGAAGCCCTTGTGTGGAACGATACCGTTTTAATTACAGACAGCCAAGAAGAACTACAAAGCCTACAAGACAAGGTGTAATGAAGATGGTTTAAAACAAAATGCTGCGTCTGTGTTTTTTTAGTTGTTTAATAATTTGCCGTGAGGAGCGGTCAAGACCTCAAGAATTCTACAAGTTACTAGATGCTGCAAAGACTAATTTAATGGATATTAACAAGACACCAATCATGGAATCAAGATTAGAAATAGGAATTAAGACCTCAGATATGGTCCAAGAGACAATAAACCTAGGCTGTTAGTTGAACGTCATGTTAGACCACAGTAAAGAAATAAAATCACGGAGAGAAAAAACATTTAATTTACTAAAAAGAGCAATGTGCAGTGAGATTAAGGATAAGATTAATGAAATCCTACGTCTTCTTAACTCTGTTATACGGTGACGAAGCTTGAACCTTAAAAGAAACCTCTATGCAAAAGCTTGAGCCATTCGAGATGAGGACAGAAGGGTGCTAAAAAATAAGCTGAACAAAAATCATCACTAGCGTGGTGGTGCTCAAAAGGGTAGAAAAAAACAACAAAAAAATAACTTGAGTATGTCAGACATTTTCTATGTCACCCGGGTAAAAATGAACTGCTTGAGATTGTTCTAAAAAGGAAAAATCGAAAGGAGACGAGGTCCTAGTAGGAGAAGAAGTTCATAACTGAAAAACCTGACCGAGTGCGCATTGCGATCGTGATGACCAACGTTAACGGATAACGTACAAGAAGAAAGAGAAAAGCGAACATTTTCAATTTCCTTGTCTTCTGCAGGATAAATCTATGCAGTATTTATTAGCTTTTACAAAGTAAAATAATTCCTGTAATATAAGAGGGGTTACGTCCAATTACCCGTTGGGTCAAACCACATTACAATGTTTTTTCCATATAATTCACTGCTACAAATTTCATGAGTTATGCCGAGTTTCGAACCCAGGACCGCTATATTGGCAAATACTAGTCGGATGCCCTAACCACTCGGCCCTTCTTAGCTTTTAATTTATTTTTAATAGAAAGATCTCGCATCTGTTTCCATATGGTGGAAAACTAATGGTTGAACAACTGAGACACAACGGAAAAATGGAAAAACCCTGATTTTTTCATTTTTATAATCGTGTTCTTTCTTTTTTTTAGATTTTCTATCAAAAAAACACACATAAATTTAACTTATAGCAAAGTATTTTCAATTAGAAAAAATGTATATATTGAAAACGATTAAAAATATGATTTTAATTTTCTACCGTTTTTTAAAGCATAATTTTAACACAAGTCATTAACTCGAAAGGCTTATGGGCTCTTAGCATTAAACACGGTTGCGACATGACCTCACCCAATCATAAATATGTTTTATGGAAAACTGCGCAAGCCAGTTCCGTTACGTACATCCATTAAACGAAAATGTTAATTTTATATTATTTTTTATGTTCTGACAATAAGATAAAATCGATCATTGCTTAAAAACGCCTCGTATTTGTCTATTTTTGACGACCCGTCCGGTTAAAATTAAGCATGAATCTGTCGTACTTACATATGGCCCTTCTTCTTCGAATGAATACTTAATAATAAAAATATTTAACTTATTGCAATGACAAATCTTTAATGTTTGAATAAAAGTTTAATTTGCTTTTTTTAAATATCGTTTCATTGATGAAACTTTGTCCAAAATTAGCGTAACTTTATTGTTTTTTGCGCCATGTCAAGTTCACCAAGAGCAAAATCTTTTGCAAATAGCATTAGAAATCTTTTTAGGACTGTCATGAAACTTAGCAGCCAGGTCGTAAAATAATATAATTGATTGTAAGGCAGGCAGTTTTATTAACAAATGATCTCTGATACGATTACTGATCAGCCTTCATCATTATAATTTTTTTTTTTTAAGAGATCAGAGATAAGCCAATTAGAAAGAAAACAGGAAGTAGTTTTCAAGCTTCTATGAATAACATTAATCGGGACTGTAAAACTTATACATTTTTAATCATTAAATTATATTTTTTAGTCCTGATGGAATAATATATTTGTAGAAAGCTCGATGAACGTAGTGAGTGTTTTCTTTTTAATCGTCCTCAATCCTGATCGTTTAATATATTTTTGATTCATTTCATTCCTGATTTTTTAATATATTACGATTAAGATATTGAAACTCCCTCATAAAAGTAATTTGAAACTAAGTCAAAAGAGTTTACTTGAGGGACCAAGTCAATTTTACAGAACCTTATAAAATTTTGTGCGCGCGCAAGCCCACCATTGACTTTTCACAGTTCATTCATATCATAAGAGTGGATTCACTTTTAGATCAAACTTTAATCCTTGAAAAAGTAAATTCGGCTAGGTTTGAACTTTTGCCCTCGTTTGCCCTCTGCCGATTTCAGCGGTTATAAACACGATTTTTTCGAAACTCTTTGCCGCTTGATGTAAATATTTTGTATCAAAGGGGAAATTGTATGCTGTTCTATTGTTCACAAGAGAGAAAAGTAACAAACTAGTTTTTCAATAAACATAATAATTTTTATAACGGTTTCATCGCACAATGATATTAAATGTTAGGTAATAAAATTATGTGGGCACAAAGGAAGCAATAAAGTATTGGACCGTTTTCTCTTGGCGTACTCCGGGTGAGCAGAGGTCAGCTGAATACAAAAGGTTTTCATAATTGGGCGAAGCTTCTCTAAGGTTAACTTGGTTCCGCCGGGTTTCGCTCTCTCACCTGAATAGAACGGAGGATCAGAATCGGTGTCTGTCCATAAAGTCGGCTCGTGGAGGCGAAGGTCTCGAGACTGACGAGAGCTCCGCCAATATGGCGATGAGCGGGGTCGATATGCTGGTCGGCGAACGCGCAAGTGCATTCCCACCGATCCCTAATATCGCGCGATTCGATCCTCGGGCCACGATAAATTGCGTGTTTGGCACGGTTTTATTTCCCTTCCACGCCCCCCTCGAACTTAACACTTTATATCTAGTTTTAATTCCCCTGGGACGAAGGAAGAAGGACGTCCAGGAGGGACGAAAGAAACACAGTAACGTCGGATATTCCAATGAACATGAACAGCCATAATGTTTTACTGTTTCGGCTAATTGCGTTTTACAAGGGAACATGACAAATATAATCAGACATAACATAAAATAATCGCTTTCAACTTACGGCTAAAACGAAATCAAAGAGAAAAATAGTAAAGAATACTTGAAATCATTGATAATATTACATTGAATTATCAAGCCTTCCTATTAATTTAGAAATCGTGAGATGCGATCTGGTGTGATGTAGGTTTCCGAAAAACATTTTCTTTATCGTGCCAACGTTTCGATCTTTATTGAGATCATCTTCAGGGCCTGGGATTTACAAACATTGTTTAAATATAACAATTACATTTTGTATGTGGAAAAGTGAATTTATACAATGCAAAATATATTTTTTTATATTCAATCAAAGTATTTCTACTCACTCAAAGTGTTTGTCTTCTGTGTAATTGTGCCATTCTTGCGTTTCGTGACGAGATGGCCAGTAAGATTTTGCTATTTTGTGTTAATATACGTTGGATTTTGAACGGGTGGGGAAGGATGTCGGTATAGAAAAGACATTTTTGTATAAGGCGTTTCTTTGAGGTGAAAAGAGCCGACGAAGGGGAAAAATGTGTCCTTCCCCACCCCTTCAAAATCCAACGTATATAAACACAAAATAGTCAAATCTCACTGGCACTCTCGACACAACACGCAAGAATGGCACAATTACACAGAAGACAAACACTTTGAGTGAGTAGAAATACTTTGATTGAATATATAAAAAATATATTTTGCATTGTATAAATTCGCTTTTCCACATACAAAATGTAATTGTTATATGTAAACAATGTTTGTAAATCCCAGGCCCTGAAGATGATCTCAATAAAAATCGAAACGTTGGCACGATAAAGAAAATGTTTTTCTGAAACCTACATCACACCAGACCGCATCTCACAATTTCTAAATAAATATCGATTAACGGTCACTAATCACCACACACCTTCCTATTAAATGAAAATGTTAAACGTTGTTGGTCTTTCACCCCGAAGGGTTGTCAATCTGTCCGGTCTGACCCCTAGGGTCTATACGTCAGGGAGTTTACTATCCTGTTGTGTAGCTCGGTCACTAGTATCCCCCGATAGATGGATGGCCAGATGCCCAGCTAAATATTTTAAAAAAATAGATAAAAATTAAACTGAGTAAAACAATTTTATCAAAAATATTGCTATGTAAACAATAAAGAAAACATTCAATTCAGCACGTAGTATTTGTTGTGGAATATTTTCATTACTCCTCCAACCGTGCCATTCTTAATTCCTGCAAATTCTCTGATCGCTAGGTGACTTTTTACCCCCTTTGACAACTCGTCCCGAAGGTTAGATAGGGTTTGAGTCGGAACTACATGCTGACCACTCAAGTCATTGAATTGAAGCCCGTTCCAAGTAGTCACCAACGGGGGACCTTACATTGTCATCCAGAAAAAGAAGCCTTCGCCAATTAGTGGCATAAAAGGAACAACTTCTGATAATACTCTTCAACGTATCGCGCAATTATCAGGGACCCTCCATGAAGATCAAGTTTGTACGACCTTTCATAGAAATGCCAGCCCAAACCATAACACCAACTTCATAGTTTTCCCGGAGAGAAAATGTTACGTGGATATTTTGCTTTCCTTGGTCTTCTCCAAACCCTCTCTCGGCCATCAGAAAGCCTCAAATAAAACCTTAGCTCAACCGAAAACATATGAAGTCCAATCTTCGGCCATCAGAACGCCTCAAATAAAACCTTAGCTCATCCGAAAACATATGAAGTCCAATCTTGCTCAGACCAATTGATGTGATTTTTTGCGAAACTAAATCGAGATGTTCTGTGTCTTGTCAGACTTTCTTGACCAATGGCAGCCCTTCTCGCACAATCCAGCTTCTGAAAGTTTTCGCCTTCGTAATCAACATTTCTAATTTGTTGAAGTCGTTTGATCTTAACAGCAGTAGAATATCGATTGCGGATGTGACTCCATGGCGGCCTGATCCGTGCCTTCTTGAGAAACTTCCAGTATCTTGGTAATGACGGAAGATCCTTCGGACACCTGTGAAACCTGGCTTATGGGCGATCATTACATAAATTAAGAACTACTGTTAATATTAAGAACCATGGAAAAATATTAGGTTAAAGCAGAATAAATAGGAAAAAGAACACTCGGATTAGAGCCCAAATGAGTTAGTCGAAAATTGCAAGCATATTGAAAACTAAGTTGAAATAAGCAAGCCACCTAATGATATGACTGTGTAGGTCGACAAAGAGAGAGGAGGAGGAGACAATGCCATTCGACCTACTGGTACGATATGAGGAATTATGGTGGTGCCTGGCCCATGATAGAATAGAAACTTATGACTTCAATTCAATGTTTTGTTCAAGGAATAGTTCAACCCGCCTATCATCTCTCATATCTATGAAAAAAATATGTAAACATAATAAACAAATCATATTGGTTATCTTTCATTTTTATTTGATTATTTATATTTATGTTTTGCCACTGTAATAATTCTGTGTGGTGATTAGTGACCGTTAGTCGATGATTATTCGGAAATCGTGAGATGCGGTCTGGTGTGATGTAGGTTTCAGAAAAACATTTTCTTTATCGTGACAACGTTTCGATCTTTATTGAGATCATCTTCAGGGCCTGGGATTTGCAAACATTGTTTAAATTACTACAAATACATACATGCAAAAATTATTAATTACTTATTTCTTATCAAAACCATTTTATGTATAAACTACAAGTTGACCACACAATGGTTCAAGTTTGGGGATGGTACATTGTACTACTATTGACTCACTAACTCAACCCCCCACACCACACAAGGTCACGGTCACTTCAATATCATAAACCTATTTCGCTTATACTTTCATTCCTTTTTTCTTTCTTTTTTTAATTTGTTGTGACGATGTAACAAATTGGAACTTTTGTTGAATTTAAAGCACGTTTTTCTATATTGAATCGTTGATTTCGCTTTGATTTTGACGCTGGCTCATCTATTTATTAATTTTATTCGCTTATTGTTCACATTTTAAAACGATTAAAATAAACAAATACACTTGATGAGTCAAACGTTAAGTTTTAACTAAAGTTTTATCACTAAGCTCTCCAGGCTGTTGTGTCGAGTCGTCACATTTTACTTTCAAATGTCCCCTGAGGTGTATCTTGCATAAAAATAATGCTAAGAATTAAATTAAACTCACCCAGATTTTAAACCAGGAACACGCTGATAAACGGATATACAGTCGAAAACAGCGATTTACCAACTACTCACAACTGTGTAAATTGAGCTTTTTTACTGTTCAGGGAGGGATCTTATCGCTCGGGAAACGTCCAATGAGCCTTATCAAGGTTTTTTTCCTTCGGTTTTGTATAGAAAACAAAATTAAATTTCTATTGTAACTAAGTTAGAGCGTAATCGATTTTATTCTGATTTTCCTAGATAATTACTTTCCAGATATAAAGTAAGAAAACTTAATTAAACAACACTTTTTGAAAGTAACGAAATAAAAGTTCTCACTGGATGATAAATTTAAAAAACAAATAACGAGAAAAAGATCAAAGCATTAAAGTTTCTTCTTATTTATTAACTTTCTGGTTTAATTCTTCCTTTTTGTCATATTCCGCTGGAACGAAAAAACACATTTACATTAAATAAATGTAAAAAAGGCATCGGTCCCTGGACGGAGTCTAGAAGGTCAAAGGTCAAACTTACCAGGTTGCGCATAGGTCATACCAAGATCACACTTCTAATGGGGTACCCGTTGGGTGAAGAGCTTATCACGGTAGAGGATAAATATTTTTAATTGAATATAGATTTTGTACTTTCATGTATGTGACGTATGTAATTTATTGGAACAAATTTATTTATCCCCAAATACCCTTCAAAGGTCTAAGGCTGCCAGTTCCTATATCCGTTTCCGGACTTACACAGGATGGTCGTGCAACCATATACCCCTGAAGGCCCAACCCTCACGTCACCAGACTTCAGCCATGGCTGCAGCCGTTCCCAGGATGGACCACGGGGAGGTGCCTGGTCGGGATCTGACGTGAGGGTCGCACCTTAAAAATATCTTACGTGCTAATGAGGGGTGCCCAATCCCCAAATACCCTGACGAATATCAAGAACTTTGGGTGAGTGTAAATGATGTATGCTATGAGTATGTAAATTATTAGCGTGAATGGAAACGTTTATCCCAAATTACCCCGACGAATATCAAGAACTTTGGGTGAGTGTAAATGATGTATGCTGTGAGTATGTAACTTATTAGATTGAATGGCAGAGTTTATCCCCATTTACCCTGAAGAATCGAATACTCTGTGGGAGAGTGAACAAAGTCTGGTGTGTGTGAATGTAATACATTAGGTAAGGTATTGGTTGTGATAAAAAGGTCAGTGACACGAGCTGGATTCGAACCCACGACTTTCGACTAAATACGCCGCTGCTCTACCTCTTGAGCTATCGTGACTGGGATCCACTCGGACACCAACTTCCCATCTCAACCCCACCTTTTGGATTTTCCCTCCTTTTGACGCGACTAAAACGCAAGAAAGATAAGAAATGAAATGCAAAGCTAAGAAACAAAGAGAGGACTGGCGTTGACTAATGTAGACTAAAATATAAAAGTTGTTAAACCTAATTGTCAAATCAATATTTCAACCTAGAAAAAGAAAAACAGAAAAAGTTATTGGATGGTAAACAATCATATACATACTACATATTTATATAGTTAATGCTACATAAACCGACCAAGCGCATATTTTAGAGGTTCACTCTCCCCCCTCCCCAAATATCTAAATATTTATTTCTTATTTTTTTAATTAAACTTCATCCCTTTTTGTAAATACAATTTTAAAAAACCTTTTCCCGTAAATATCTTAAAATATTTTCTTCATAAGTGGAAGAATGTCCAGTCTAATCAAAGTAATTGAGTGCTATTATTATATCGCTTATTCAATAATAGTAGTAAAATGTTTTTAATAGAAGAAACATAATAAATCTTTAGTAAACACATTTTCAAAAACCAAATGGTGGTTGAAACGTCAAATGGGCCAGTAACACCTCTTATACATTACAAGGCCTCTCCTTGCAGTGTCCGACGTGACGTAACACGGGCAAGCAGCTCAGTGACTCTGCCCGACGTGACTTACAAGGGGCAGTATCACCTTACCATGAGATAGTACATACTACATAGATAGCTCCCTGTACTCTGACCGATGTGGGGAAAGATAGTCCAGTAGCACCTTCGCATGAGCTAGCATCTTCGTGCACTCTGTCCGACGTGAATTTACACGGGGCAGTATTTCAGTATTACAAGTATCGGCCACTTTTTCACTTACAAGAATCAAGATATGGTCTTGAAGAAGAAAGCAAATTTAGTTGCCCAAACTTTCGACCTATATTAAGCTCATCATCGAGCAAAACAACCTTAAATTTGTCTACAGATTTACATGTTTAAGTTTTTACAGGCGAACTCAAATTTTCCTGAAGACCGATTCAGTCCTACAATTGCCAAGGACTGTAATAGTATTGATTGTGAATAGTATTTGATTTCTTCTTCAAGACTAAATCAAATTGATCCAGAGTGTTCGTATGGGGGAGTATCACCTTCGCGTAGGAAAGTAGTTTCCTGTACTCCTTCCGACGTGACGTCACAAGGTCCAGTAGCACCACCACATGGGCTAGCATCTTCATGCATTCTGTCCGACGTGAATTTACATGGGGCAGTATCACCTTCACATGGGCTAGTAGCTCCCTGCACTTTGTCTGGCGTGACGTCACATTGATCAGTAGCACCTTCGCATGGATTACTTTGCATAGCTCCTTTCATAAGTTTAAGCTAGTCGTCAGGTGTGCCAGGAGCTCCTTGTGCTAGTAACACCTGGGCCAGAACCGACCTTTTCTCACCACTACCACTGTTCACACAAAAGTAGATAGCTCTGTGGGAGGATAGCTATGTATGTGTGAACTCCAGACAGGATACAGATGTACACACATGTGAGTGAAGGGAAGACCATCCGGTTGGTTAACACTCATATACATTGGTCGACATAGTTTGAAGAACCCGATATAATATCTAATCTAGAGTAATTATGCCACATAGTCAATTGGTGTCTTTTTATGAGAGAATAGCTTCTAAAACATTTGTTAGTGGATAATTTGAAATAGTGAATTTGGCAGGAATTTAATAGTGATACCAAAGGGGAAATATTATTTGTGTGAAAAAAATTGAAGTTTGAGAATGTACTGAATTTGCTTCTGCATTTCTGAATGATGCTGCTATCTGGAAATTGAACACATAACTTGAACCAACAGCTTGCTTGTTGTCACATATGGGAACATGAGCTCTACAAGAGATTATTAATAAAATGGATGTTCTGTCTGCCTAATTATACACCTACATGCTTTTTATAATTGGAAAGAATACTATGTTCACTTTCAGTCTAAACCTGCCTTCTTTTATGTATTAATCTTGTCAAATCATTTAAGAGGCAGATTAACCTACCCAGTAAACAGAGAAATTATTTATTCATTCCCAAAATAGGACAGTCATCAAATAACAAATGAAAATACTTTTTAAAAACTAGATATAAAAGTAAATTTATATTTAATATAATTAAAGACTGTACTAATGGCCAACTTGCCCTGCTGAAGGAATTATCCAGCAATAAGTTAATCGTTTGCACACATTGGAATGTAAGAGAATAGATCTCCATTATCTGATGAGTCATTGAGAAGATAACCCATAACTAGTTTAGGAAAAGGCACATAAAGAGGTTAAAGTTTCTTGAGTCCCAATAAAGAACATTAAAACGAAAGGTGGAGGCCACCTTAGGAGCATCCATTAAGAACTCTTCAGCAAACAGTGAGTGAACCAAATTTACACAGGTTTAAAATATCCACATCGGCTTTAAGTTTATTGTAATTAGACAAGTCTTCCTCCTGAAGACAGATAGGTTTACACACTAAATATTGCCTGCTTTAGTTGAACTTTTGCAAGCCTATCCAACTCACATTGATAGGCAGGAAACCAAATAAGTTGGCATACTTCAAAAGGCTTCTAACAAGGGGCTGATAAAGGAGTTTGACTGTGAAAAGATTGTTGACTCTGCAGTCATTCGATTAATAAAACCAACATTCCGTAGGCATTTTTCGTGATGGCTTCAAAGTGGTCTCAGAAGTGAAAATAACACCGAGGTTAGAAATTAAGGTGACTTCCTCAATGACAGTATAGCGAAAGTTAATATTGGAATTTGTAGCCTTATTCTTGGAGAAGCAGATAAATTTACACTTTTCACCATAACGTCCAACTTGTTTCATCGCCACCATTTCTAAATGCAGTCAGGCCCTCTTGAAGAAGACTACAATCACTCCGACAATCAGGCAAAAAAGCAGCACTAATTGACTTCTTAATAACCCTAGTAACATCATTGAAGATCAAAAATAAAATTGGCCTGGTGTGTAAGTCCTTAGGAAAATCTGATGTATTAACCAAGAATGACACAACCAGACTGGTAAGAGATGACCAATCCCACAGGCTTATAGCTTTTCAACAAGAATATGTGTATACACCCTGTCAAACACTTTTGAGATATAAAAGTACATAACATTATTGCCAGATTCAATAGAATTTGAAATAGTCTTTATATAACAAGCTCATGCTTGACAAATCCATGCTGATCAATAAACAACAAATTACTTCTAAACTCAGGAACAAACGAGTCCTTGATCTAAATGCTGTTTCCGATTTGTTTCTGAATGACCAATCCTCAACTATTATAGGGTGCAGTTTTTAAATAAAAAGTCCCTCACAGAGAATTTTTTTATTTAATCAGTTATTAATTGGGCTAATCTGGCCCTATTTATAAAATGGCAAGGCTAAAATAATTTAAGCTACAGCTAACATAGTCATACTTTTTATTTATTTATTCAGGAAAATTCTACTGTGCCTACAACTGACTTGAACAATAAATATTGCCTACACTGGCTGAATTTGGTCACCATCGATAGAATTGAATTTAACAACTTGTAAGAAGCTTTGTGGTAATATTTCTATTGCAAAACCAGAATAATCGGTTCAATAGTAATTGAGACAAAATTGTTTTATTCAATTAATTTAACTTTGCTTAATAAAATGTACTGTAATAACCAACAGCCAAGCAAAAAAGAAATCCACTGCATATAAAAATATATAATTTTCTTTTTTTTTTACAAATTATTTATATAAATTTTTCAAAAACCTAAATTTTGGATTGTATCGATATCATTGTAATGTCCATTACATTTGTACCTGTGTGACCAATTTTAATTTGGTCTTCACCATTGTTCAGTTTGCTGAAAAAAGTATAACTATCATTGTTTGCTATATGGTTGGTAAAATGCAAACCCTGGTCTTCTGCACATTGGGTTTGACCTATGTAACCGAGCGCTCCTGCGGCATCTGTCGGGCCGTCCAAACCGTCCGTCCCACCACAGAGGATAACGATATTGAAAAGTTGAAGGACATGATTCGTTTTGGCCAGCTCATCGACTGCAGTCGAAAATCTCAACGCGAGCTCCTGATTTCTCCCTCCTTTTCCATTGCCTTTGATTTCCACTGACGTTTCACCCCCAAACAAAAGAAGTAGTTTATTCGTCGGCTCGGAGTACAGTTTCTCTGCTAACTCTGAAACTGTATCACTTGAGATAAACAGCCCTGTATCCAGTTTCTCCATTTCACATAAGAAAGTATCTTTGTTGACAATTTTCGTCAAAGCTTGACAGATAAGGCTGGAGAATTTGGCTAAAAGAAGAGAAACCGTCTCCACTTTACCCTGCAAGCTGTTAGTAAGAACCTGCGTCACGTATCCATCCTTAACTGTCATCTCTTTCGCTGCTGTTAAAGCTAGACTATTATTTCCGATTATGTAATTTCTCGTATTGATGAAATAGTCTTCTTTATCTTCTGGGTCTTCTTTCGTCAATACTTCAATTACTGAATTTGGAATTTTATCAAATAACTCATATTTTTTTAGAATCTCAATCGAAGTGTATTTTGAGGAAATATCTTTAACTGTGGGACCACTTGCAATAGAGTCAAGCGGATCACCAACGATATCAGATAATATCAATGATATGACTTGAGCTGGATAAGCGAGCTTGGCCAACTTACCGCCCTTGACAAGTGACAATTTCCTTCTCACTGCGTTCAATTCCACAATCGGCGCCCCTCTTTTTTGCAACAAATTAGTTAGTTCTAGTTTCTCTTTGAGCGTCACTGGAGGTATTGGGTACGGCAGCAATGCCGACCCACCGCCTGTTATCATAATAATCAGATTGTCGTTTTCACTCAAAGATGTCACCAATTTTACAATGTTCTTGGCAGCTTTTTCAGCCTTCTCATCTGGTATGTTATTCTTCGCTCCTTCGAACACGTCTATATTACCCCTGAGCGAGTGAGAGGTGCCTTCCGGTATGCTCAGCATCCCTTTTTGAAGATGTCCCTCCAACGCTACGCAAGCCGCTGCAGCCATGTCCACCACACCCTTGCCAAAGCCGACAAGGTAGCAGTTTCGCATAAGTTTGTAATTGATACCGCGTACTATCAGCTCTCCGTTCTGGACCAGCAGTTCGTTTGAAACCAGCGTCTTGGGATTGACAGAACTGATACAGTGATTAAAAACAGTCCTCAGATAATTCTTCACCTCTTTCAGTTGGCTCAGCACTTTCACAGCTTCCATTGTTCCTTCGACAGTCACAACAATTACGTTATCAATTATAACTAACAACGTTTTTAACGTCGGACGGGATCTTTAGAAAGCTCACTTGTAAAGATAAGAGGAACAGAATTTCGTCATCTTCAATTAGGCCAGATGATTAATTATCGAAATCCAAAATCTACTCACGCGACAGTCATAAGGTACTATTAAATGTTAGCTTTCTTCTCTGACCTCGTCACACTCCTGAACTACAAATTAGCCAATCGGACAGACAATAAAATAAACTTGGAAGTTTAATAACACTTCCCCTAATATTTATTTTGAATAATATATACTGAGACAAAGAGAACCATGGTCAACAACCAAGTAAAACGTCAATACAGTATACACGTACGTGCGTCGCCCTCTAGGCTCTGTTCTCTGAAACTAGAGACGATTCAACTGATAAATGCAGAGTGCGGTCACAAAGGTGATGACTGTTGACAGTCACAAGTAAAAAGCGCTTTTTAACTTTAGCCACTTCTTGGGTCAATTAAATTTTCTATGACAGATTTGAGATTCGAATAAATTCTAAATTTTTTTGCAAAGCAAAAATCAAATTCCATCAGCACTAGCCCATAGTTATTACCTATTAACATACACGCAAAGAAAAAAATAACTTACTCCCGTATGTATTTGTTTATATTCCATAATAACTAGGTATAAACATTAAAAGTCCTCTTAAAACATAAACACAACATTAATAACTTCTTGATTACCTTGGTAGTGTTACTAATTCTTTTAGCTCTCTTAAAATCAAAAATAAAGAAAATCAGTTAATTATCATTTCTAGAGCCAACTTGTCGAGTGACTTAAAAGATTTTTAATTTTTTTTCTTTAGAGAAACACTAAAATTTGAGTAGGGATAAAACAGGCGGCCACAAGGCCTTTTGAACTTCGACCTAAGCATATCTATTGTGCGCCTCTATCTTTATAACTCATTGGCCAGTTTAAGGTAACTGTTCATCAACCATCATAGCTTCGCTTCTTAGTGCAAGATCTTGCTTGCGGTTTTTCCTCTCCTAGTTGCAAGAATGTCCTACGTCACAAAATTATAAAACGTGTTCTGCAGTCTTCTCTTCTTCGTGGCGGTATCTGCTGTATTTCTTCTGTTTGTACTCCTATCCGATGTATGTGCCTTCTTTGGCAGCAGTGCCCTAAAGGCAAATTTCCACTGGTACACAGACGGCTCAAAGGGTAACTTCCCTATAGGCCTAGGCAAAGTCCTACCATCAACCCTGGTGCCTAGGGGTAACCCATGATGGAGGCAACTTCCCCCTTCCCTTTCCTTCCTTTCCTATCCTTTTTTCCCGTCAATCCCCCCTTGCGGTGGCAAAAAGGGTAACGGGTGAGAACAGTAGGGGGGTAGTAACAGTAGGGCCCAACCCCCGGGTGGGCGATCAGTCCCACCTTAAAAATAATACTGAACCACGGGAGGGGGCAATTCCAAGTAGCCCCCAATTGAGGTTGGACTCGTGGTGGTCGTGGTTTGAAACTAACTTGCGTCTTAGCTGAAGGGCGCCGGCCAACCGGAGCCGAAGGTAAAGCTACCCTTATCTACCTCTCCGGGGGGTGGCTGAAAGTGGAAGCACGGCGTCTGGTAAGCCCGAAAGGGTAGGTACGGTCGAAAAACAAACCCCCAAGCCAGGAATGAATTGGGGGAAAGATGGGAAAACTGGTACACAGACGGCTCAAAAACCGACAAGGGTACAGGAGCGACAATCGTCGAAGACGGAACTGACTTTAAACTTAGGTAAATACGCTACAGTCTGAAATCACAGCAATTGAACACTGCGCTAGAGAAATAAAAAGGGTAGGAATTTGCTATTTTTCTGACAATCAGTCGACACTTCTTAGCCCTAGCGAGGTAAAGGCAAAAAGTGCATGGAATTGTATGGGAGCCTTGGTAGAATGTCAATGAAACCAACGACCTGATCCGGCATGGGTTCCTGGGCATTCGGAACAGAGGCAATAAGAAAGTGAACATGTTGGCTAAAAAAGGAGCCAATTCTGAATGTCAATTCTCCAGGTCCCGAACCCTACTGTGGCCTAGCATCTTACCAAAAAAAGGACACATCCAAAAACGGATTCTTAATTAGTACAAAGCGCAGTGAAACAATACCCCAGGAATGAGGCACGCGAAAAATCATCCGCAAGAATTACAAAGGAATTACTGGAGGGCAACCGTGACCGAACCAGGATTTTATGGGGCTCTAGGTGTTCCTTTTAAGTAGTAGCATCGATTGGCATGCCTATGGCATCTGCCTGAATCTCCTCCCTCAGTTTCCATTGTTTGTTTACATGGGCTATCCTTGAAGATGGTTATCCATTTATGAGTCTGTGACCAGCTGCTCTGTCTTCTCCTTGGATTAAAATATGGAGTGGTGGGAAGTTCTCTGGGAAGATCTCCAAGGCAGGAGTTGCATGAACAAATCGCCCAGAGCCAACTCCAAGATCACAAACACAATTGAAAAAGGAAGAGATAATCTAATCTTGTACAATCCTACTCTAATATTGTTAGATAATTAATTATTGCAAGATACTCTTACTAAATTTATTAATATTCTTGGGCGTTTGTCTTCACCAAATGTTTAACCATATTTTATATTTAGTATAAGTTCACAACTGTAATGTGCTTTGCTCAATAAAGTTTAAAAAGACGAAAATTTAAATTTAAAATTTGGATTTGAAAATAATTTAAAATACATATATATGATCTGATATGATTTCTTGTTTTTATAAATTGCCGATAATTCTTTATTGTTAATAAAGAGGAAACTCCCCTCGAAGGCCGTTCGAAAATAATATATTCTCCATTTAGTTACATTATTTTATTCTTGATTTAATGAAATTTGTAATAACAAAATGCCTTTTTTCTACTGGCTAGTCAGTAGTAAATAGAGATTTGTTTGTTCAGTGCAAATATGCTTTAGTTTTACACAACACGAGGTGATTAATAGGTGACCTCATGGACTGGCGCCATGATACATTTATGTATCGTTCGATTATGTATTGTGAGAAATGTAATGTCAGTCGTATATTATTTATAATGCTATTGAAATATTTACATTTCCTTGTGCAATGGGTGTTCTATGCGGCCGAGTATATGCTGTATGTTTTCTTTCAGAGTTTGAAACGTGTTGACGTTTTCTTCTTGCACACTATCGAGTTGGAGGTTCTTTCTGCATCTTTTTTGATATACTTTCGAACGGTATTCTAGACAGGAGTCGTCCGACATCGTCATCTCTTTGTGCACTTTTACCGCGGCTTCTCCCTTTTTACTCGCACGTTCCTTTGCACCTTTAGACCTGAACTCGCCGAGAGCCTCCAGGAGTAGTTTTTCCAGGCACTCCAGGTCTTTGGGGACACTCGAAGCCTTCCTCTCGTATACATTCCTCTTGTTGCGTCTGATTGAATCTTCTGAAAAAAGTAGCGATAGAGAACGGCACAAATCCGGCCGAACACCCAAAGCCACTTCAACGGTCTTTTTCAGCTCGTTGAAAGATTTTGGAACTTTTTTCGCCCCATCCACGCTCATGTTTGCCAGCTGACTCGGTTTCGAAACGATTTTGAGTTCTGTTTGTGTTGATTTTGACGTTTTCTCTGTCCCCTCGGCTTGGATCGGCGGGTAATAAGCATGCACTTCGATTATATTTTCCGAAAGTATTTTTCTGCTTAGGCTCAATTTTTTACGGAAAAAGCTTTCATCGCTTGACCTGGTTTGAAAAGAAACCCCTTTCCCGTTCATTTCCTCGCAGCCGCAACCCATGAACCCATGATTGGTCAAGTTCATTTCCTCTCTTCAAAACATAATTGCCGCTTTTTTTTCTTCCCTCTAATTCATGATTTAAACTGGATCCATAATACTTTTTACTCCGTAAACACTTTGAAATAGATCGTCAATTTTTAAAAACTGCGATGTCTCGCCGACGTCCAATTTCTTCAAATAACTTGTATTTGCTCGTTTAAAATTTAACTTACATTCTTTTTTACAGTAAAAAACACAAACAAGCAATTTCTAGAGTTAAGTCGAAGATCCTCAGTCGGATGAAGCCGAGCAAAAAATAAATATCAAACCATAGTTTAATCACAATATTCTATTCCGTTTAGAAACCTCTAAAGAAAATATAGCCGAGGAGGTAATAATACAATGCCAAATGAATAACCGACTATGGTATTCTGATGATTTTGCAAATAATAAAGTAAATGCGAATGAAAATAATGACTCTAAGCAGTTATACAAGCTCAATTCTTATCAGTTCGAAACCGGAAGAATAAACTGAACGTTCAACTATACTGAGCCAGCAGTTCAGTTTTTCGTCCGGTTTTCTTTTTTGTGTATAACCATTATTTTGTTTTTACCCTATAAATATTCGTACATATTACAAATGTGATTAAAACAACGTTTTTTGTTGAACCGGCACACGGGCACTTTGGGTTATTCAAACAAAAAACCCGCGAGTGAAGACGGACCCAGTAGTGCCCGTGTGCCGGTTCAACATGAGTTCACCAACTCGCAGATCAAGCCCCATCATCTACTACGTTCTTTTACGCGGTTATTGACTGGGAGTTTTGGTGGCCATAATAAGGGGCCGTGTTGCTCTGTGGTGAACAGACGATGGATGAGGCCGGGACCGGGGGTGCCGTTGGTAGTGGTCCGTGACCGAGAGTCGTTGGCTAAGGTCCATGGCCGAGTATAGGTAATGCTGCAGAGGTTGAAGGTCTAGGGCAGCAGGTAGCCGAGTGCAGCAACTGATCAGTAAGTAGCCAAGTCGGCTGTTGAGAAGGCGAGTTCGAGGCATTTACGATTATACCAAGGTATTTAACCTCATCTATTTTTTAATTGGTTGGCCACATTGCTATGAATGTTCCTCACGCTCATGTATTTTAAAATAAAACTCAACGATTTCTCCCTTTCGTATTCATCAAATCGTGTCATCATCAATTGTTGGCAACTTTTATGCCAAAGTCGCCGCATGAATCCGGTAATTTCTTTTTAGAGTTGATGCTTTTGGTTTGCGAGTCTGTGGACTCATGCTGAACCGACATTGGGTCCGTCTTTACCCGTTTCGGCATTGCGCCATCTTCAGTGAGAAACTGAACAGTTCAACAGTTTGAACAGTCACTGGTCACTGAGAAAACATCCCCACCATGGGTATATCCAAAGATGAACACATTTTTAACATACGAAATGAAGAGGAAGAAACTGCCGATGGAGACGTAACCTAAAACCATGAAAAATATAACCCAACTACACGGGTGCCAGAGCCCAACGTATTTTGAGTAAAGAACAAACAGACTAGTCAGAGGAGGACTGCACGGTCAAATTTTGTCAAAAGATTCGAGGACGCCCCAGAACATACAATCAGAATAACAAGATTAAACATAGTATCTTCTATCTCAGAAGGGCTTTTCACAAAGCAAAACGAGAAATGGATAAGAGCAGGAAATACAAGATAAAAAAGTAATGATAGGGCTCAACGTAGGACAATGTCGTCTGAGAAAACTCCTGAAAAATTAGGGGAAAATATAACCGAACAATATTATAGGTAATTATTCGGAAATCGTGAGATGAGGTCTGTTGAGACGTAGGTTTTAGAAAAAACATTTTCTTTATCGTGCCGACGTTTCGACCTTTATTGAGATCATCTTCAGGGCCCAAAGTGTTTGTTTTCTGCGTAATTGTGCCATTCTTGTGTGTCGTGTTGAGAGTGCGGAAATATATATACCAACCTACATCGTCTGTAATAATAAGGGTAAGTATCGATGTAACTTAAACTAGATTTTAGTGTCACAACCAGTTATCTCATGCACGTGCTAATAAGGATTTAATCAATATTGACGAAACCCTGCAAAGTCAATATTACTGTCAGTGACATCTTTCTTTTTTAAGTATCGATGCCCATGGAAATTGAATTCCATCAAACATCACCACCACATATGACAATTGTCCGATACGGTTTTTTGCCATAGCTGTCCCCAAATGTAAAAGTTCCGTCGCTAATTCCAATCATTTACAACACGGCTTGACCCTCAGGCCTGGAGGGAATAGATGTGGCAATTGGTCTACCCCGGCCTCCGCAGAACAGTTGGGAGGGGCAATCTCTTTTACTTTCACAGTCAGAGTCAGTCACAAACCACTCGCACCAGCACGACTTTCTACCACTTTCGTTTTCAACTGCTTCTCTCCATATTTCACGTGAGTGCCGATTACGTTTTTTCAACATGTTTAAATAAGTTTTTGGTCTGAATTTTAAATTTCAACAATGTATACTGAGGGTGAGTTGTTTCAAC
The DNA here is from genome assembly GCF_000648675.2 of Cimex lectularius. Classification (NCBI taxonomy): domain Eukaryota; kingdom Metazoa; phylum Arthropoda; class Insecta; order Hemiptera; family Cimicidae; genus Cimex; species Cimex lectularius. The sequence goes on from NW_019392668.1 coordinate 388,580, forward strand.
CTGAATGTTTACCTAAGATTTTGGAAGGGTACATTACACGCGGTGCTTAAGCGGAACAGTTTACTTATTAAGTAGTAAAATTTAAAATCAAATTAGTATTTTTACTAATTAGTACTATTTACTTTTAATCAAACTCCTTATATTTAAAAAATGCCGCATGAATTAAAGATAAGATTTACGCGTTATCATTGTTTTTTGATAAAACTTTTTATTAATGTAATATTAGCTTTCTATTTAATCGTAGATAAGAAAAATCTTGTAAATCCTGTAATCAAGGAAGCAAGTTTCCAACTTCACGTTGGATGTAGTGGATGAGGAGTCGGACTACGTTACAACGTGGTAACGCTCAATGCAAATACGGAAAGTTTTTCGGTTTTCCCTTTTGTTTTTATTTATTATACGACTGTTAATCCAGTTTTAACATCCGGGCTAAGGTGTTACGAAACGAAGAGCCGAGGAACCCTGACAAACGACAATCCCACGCCGTTTTGTATTGCGCAAATCGTCCTTTATCGTCCTCAAAGAAGTTAATGTTGATAATCAAACGCGTAACTTCGGAATACGGTGACTCGTCGTTCGCCAAAGTTACTGAATTCGTTGCATAATATAAAGACTTAACCTACTTAAAGAGACTCTTTCGCCTCGATTTAGCATACTTGCAACAAAAAGAAAAAAAAATTCCAAACTAAAAAAAAAAAAAAAAAAACCTCCAACACGGTCTATATTATATAATCGGGCGACATGTACAAACAGTACATAACAATTTTTATTTTTACTTAATTATTATATTACGTATCTGGGAATTTTTATAAGATGAGAAAATTTAAAACCGAAAATAAACGAGGACATTTGCATTAATCGCAAACAGAATATTTTCACACCTCTAGAAACGGTTTGGGTCTCACTTAAAGACAATTTTATTTTCCTGTTTGTCAAAGCCCATTACTTAAGTATTTAAATATACTTTTAATTAGCATTAATGAGGGTTAAAATGTACGTACTATTAAAAGATATTTTTTTCCAGCAAAATTAATGGAAATAATAACAAAAAATCGAAAGCAATTTAAAAGGTCGTTGTTTTTAGCCTTTTTTCTATTTTTACACAAAATGACCGATTGTTTAAATCCTAATTATAATTTTTGGTAATTTAATCATTCCCGATCTTTTTGCTCAGCCTAGTTTCGTTGATTTGTTCTTTCGGAAGGTTTGGGGTCCTCAGTATACAGCCGACGTTTCGACCTGTATTTTGATCGTCTTCAGAGGATAAAGAATAGCACCACACTTTATACCCACAACCTTTCACACAAAACCGATATGACACCACAAAAATAGCACCACACTTTATGCCCACAACATTTCACATAAAACCGATGTGACACCACAAGAATAAGACCACTCTTTATGCCCACAACATTTCAAATAAAACCGATATGACTACACAAAAATAGCACCACACTTTATGCTCTGAAGTTGACCCGAATAAAGGTCGAAACGTCGGCAAAAATGAAGAAGGTGTTTCTGTAAACTACCTCACTCTTGACCGCTCCTCACGATTTCCAACAAATTATGAAAAAACCGGTCACTAAGAAACACACACTTTTTATTTAGCATTAATGAAGTTTAAAATTTACGCACTATTATAAAGCTACTTTTTTACAGTAAAGTTAATGAAAATAATGACGAAATCGAAAGAAATTATTTTTAAATTTTTTTACATTTTTACTCAAAATATCTGATTGATTAAATCCTGATTATATTTTTTGGTTATTTAATCATTACCGATCCTTTTGCTTTGCCTATTTTCGTTGTTTTGATCTTTCAAAAGGTTTTGGCTTCTCACTATCATGCATTGAGTGGCGTCAATCAAGGATTTAAGCAGGGAGATGAAGACGCGCACAATCCTACGAAAACGAATAATGTGCGATCGAAGTGCAAATTTTATATAAAGGTTGTGCACAGGACAGAATAAACCAGAATCAGTGGTGGAGATTTACTCTTGCCAATCCCTGCCTATATCCGTGATGGTACGCACTGAAAGCGGCCAAAATGTTGTGTTGTAGGTTGACAAAAATGACCGGAAACGACAAAACTACACAATTTACTTTTACCAGACCACGGTTATTTTTAGAATAGAATGGACAGGGATTAGTTGTAAGTTTGGGCGCCTGCCTTTCCCCACTTAAATCCTTAATGCCAGGAAGTCTATGAATGACAGGCCGATAGACAGGATAGTATGATCGAAAACGACCAAAATACAAATTTGACTCAATATGCAAGACAAAATGAAATTAGTCGTAGGTATGCTTCTCCCTGCTTATATCCCTTATCCACGAAGCATGGCAGGCTAATTAGGATAAACAGACTAATATCATCGGAAACGACAACGCTACATATTTTACTTTTCTTGACATACCGAACATGAACTATTGACGATGGTGAGAAGCGCGTCTGACAGCCAAAAAACAGCAAGGATCGGCAGAAAAAATGACCAAGTACCTATAGAGCCACAGACCGCAAGAGAAAAGTCACAATAATAATTACATAGGCGGTTTTTTTTTCAGTTCCAAAAATAAACTTTTAAGACTAAATAGACAGAAAACAACTATGAATTCCATAACTATTATGCACAAGGATCGATGATGAACTTCTAAAAATTATTTTAGGTGTGAGAATGAATCAGCGTGATTTTATGATCTGAAGAAAAGAGTGGGTGATATCGAGAATCTGTCGACCTTGACTTCCGTTATCCGCAGTATGATCATATCTGAGCCTGCGAGTCGTATTTTGCGGTCAGTGAAAGTCAAGATGTTTTCTCTTACGCAATAATTATTATTTACCAATTTGCTTTGTAATGCGGTTTTTGGCATTTTAATTAAAATGATTTAAAGTTAAATTGATTAGAAATTCATTCGGTAGGTTGAGTTGTATCCACTGGATTCCATTATGTACAAAACATTAGTACATTGTCAAATTAAGGTAATGGCAAAACCAAAAAAATAATTAGCAGAAGGTTAAAACATAAACCACATGACCACATTAAAACGGATTTCCTAAAGCCTTGTTTATCTCGTCGACGACTGTTGGCAACAATCTGCCCAGAAAGCACTTCGATGGCCTGGATGTTAGGCAAGAGGCCATGGAACCTCAAGGATAAAGATATGTTAAAAGGTGACAACATTTCCGGACTATAGTTTCATCCAGTGAAACGCTGTTGATGTTGATGGTTGCGTAATTGTTTTCAATTTATACAAGAAATACGCACAATTGCAATACAGGCTGAACGAATTTGAGTAATAAGGTATTGAGCTATCCACGATTTTATCTTCATCTTAAAAGCTGCACAAACTTTTATTATAAATAATACAAATCAGCATAACTACCGACTCTTTCTTATCATAGGCATCTCGACGAAAATAATCTAAATAATACAAGGTGTAAATGCAATTTGTAAGCAAATATTTGAAGTAAATCCATTAGATTTCGTGGTCCGATTGACCAAATAAGTACTTTCAATTAATTAATCTTTATGTAAGGTATTGGTTGAGATAAAAAAGTCAGTGTCACGAGCGGGATTCGAACCCACGACCTTGGGCTAAATACGCCGCTCGTCTCGTGACTTCGATTCACTCGGACGCCAACTTCCCATCTCAACTCACCTTTCGAATTTTCCTTCCTATTTGCCATTTTTCAAAGATAGGAAGTTGGTGGATCAAAGTCACGATAGCTCAAGTGGTAGACTTTTTTATCTCAACCAATACCGTACATAAAGATTAATTATTTGAAAAAAGCTCAATTGCATTTTCTGCCAAAATGAAAGTGTTTAAGTTCTGCTTTCAGGCACTTTTATGTTATGGTGCACAGATCTCAGCGCTAAACTGACTGTGTTGATGATTTCCAACGCACGTTCTTAAATAACAACCTAATCAAGGAATAATTATGGCCCCGAGAGATGACATGACAGGATGTTCGAGTTCGAGAAAAATTTCCAAAAAAATGGAATGGGAAAGAGGAGAAAAACCGTCAAGAACGTCACCATCTGCTGGTACACTGACAGATCTAGAAGGCAGGAAGGTACGAGGCAGGAGCATTCGATCCTAAAACCAAATATTCATAACACATTGGGAAAATTGAGAGATTTACCCAGTTCAAATTGAACAAAGGATACAAAAATAAGACTATAGCCATCACGTCTGCTCAATGATGGTGCTGGACTGCAAAACTAAACTAATTAGATTAGATATGCGAAATAAAGTCACCCTCTGCTAGGTCCTGAGGCCTTCCTAGGTCCTGGCATACGGATTCACAATATCAATGGGTAGGGATAAGAGAGGCGGCCACAAGGCCTACTGCACCTCGACCTAAATAGATCTACTGTGCTCCTCTGCTGATTATAACTCATTGGCCAGCTTCAGGCTATTAATCAGCCTCCACAGCTTTGCCAGCGGTTCCTTGCTGTAAGATCTTGCTTGTGGTTTTTCTTGTCGTAGTTGCAAGAACCTGCACCTACATGGACCTTCGCAGAAACATAAAATGTGTTCTGCGGGCTCCTCCTCTTCCTGGCAGTATCTGCACAGTGTTTCTTCTGTCTTTACTCCTATCCGGTGCATCTTTTTCTTAAGTGGCAGGGCCCCGTCAGGATTCAAACCAGAATCCTGGTTCGGTTGCGGTTGCCCCCCAGTAATTCTTTTGTAAGTTTTGCGGATGGTCCTTCTGTGAATTTCAATGGATACCATATACAAAAGGACAAAATGAAAATGAGAAAACAGTGGAGTTCACTCGTCGGACATAAACGGTGCAAGAACCTTCTAACAAATTTTGGTAGGAAAGAAACAACGAATGCATCAAAGGAGGCCGGAAAAAACTTTGAATCCTGACAGCATTCTTGACTGGAGACTACAGACTGAATTGCCTGAAAACCCAACAGGGCACGTGCAGATTTTGCAAGGAAGCAACACGCCAACTAAAAAACTGTGGCACCACATTTGCCCGCAGGAGGAAGTGTTTTGGGTTGAAACCGTACCTAACAATCAAATTTCTTGATTAGCTAGAACTCACCGATGTGTTATAAGTACAGAACGGAGGATAGCTCAACAGAAGTCATATCAACCCTCAGGGTGCCGGGTTTTTGAAAAAAAGCCCATTTGTCCCCCATGTCGGGTTCAATTGGAGGGCCGCTGGATTCGAACCCAGGACCTTTACCTTACAGTGATGAGCGCCGTATCAACGTCTACCGTTGCGGCCACCGACGCCCCCTCCATATTATTCTTTGTTTACTAAAGACTTTAAGAAGATAATAATAAAGATAAATAATACAAATTAAATTAAACGACCCGTTTTGTAGCTTCCATCTACTAATTATCCATTTATAAAACAATAGTTGATAAACTATTCCGCATTATTGAAATAATGCATGGGAGCGAGTTCTTACTACTTTTATCAGATAATACCTGCGGGGAAAAAATTAAACTATTATTTCATATACTGAATAATCACACGAAGTTCCATTTATAAAATTTTAAATTAAAAGAACAAATTTTCAACAATCTTCAATTATGTTTGTACAAATTTTCAGATGGTGTTCGCCAAAAGGAAAAGTTAGTTGATCATGAGTGTTTCACACTGGGCCCTCCTTCTGATTTTAATTTACAAAGGTAAGGCGTTGCGAAATATAGCTTATCTAGTAGAATTTTAATAAATAACCATTTATAGATTATTGTTGACTGACTTTAGTTAGATTTCATAATAGGTTTTACACTATTTTAAATTAATAATTCTATTATCGCACTGGCTTTTTATCCAAGCAAATGTAGCAAAGATCAATGGTAAAAAAAAAAGGTCACAAATACAGGAAAACAGTATAATTTTACCATTTTTATTAGGTGTTTGGGATGTAGGTAAGGGCGCTATGTTAAAATAGAATTTCCCAGATCTAGATTTTCGCCGTTGCCAGTGCGCTTACCTCAATCCAAAAATAATTGCGTATAGATTTGACAATTTAAACTAATAAAACGCTACGATAACTAAATATACCATAACAAAATTAAAATCCTTAATAAAATAATAAAAATTGAGTAAAGAAAGAAACATAGACAGATAGATATATAGGTAGGTAGATCGAGATAGATAGATAGAGATAGATAGAGAGAGAAAGTGAATGAGGAAGAGAGAGAAGATAGGGAGAGAGAGAGTGTGAAAAAGAGTGAGAAAGAGGGAGTGAGAGGGAGATAGAGAGTAGAAGAAGAACACAGGCAGGCTTACTCTTCTGTCGGGTAAAGAAAGACATATAGTTAGATAGAGAGAAAGAGAGAGAGGAGAGAGAGAAAGTGGAGGGAGAGAGGAGAGGAAGGGAAAGAGTCAAAGATAAAGAGAGAGGGGACATAGAGGAGAGGGAGAGAGATAGAGAGAAAGAGATTGAACAAGAAGAACAAAGAAAGGTTTACTCCTCTGTCGCTTATGTAAAGAAAGATAGATAGATAGATAGAGAGAGAGAGAGAGAGAGAGAGAGAGAGAGAGAGAGAGATGATCGAATAAACGAGATATACAGGCTGAAGATGTTGCGATATATAGAAGAAAACTAAACTGAAATAACAAACTCCGATTCCGATTACTTTTGTGACCTGTCGACGTTATTTTATTTTGTTTTTTAATCTATTGTGGAACCCTATAAATGATAGACATTTTTTGAAAATTTGGAAAGTGCCATTTTTCCTAAAATCCAAAGCACTTTCCTTTGTGCCTTTTCGCGCACACCTCTTTCGGTGTGAGAATTACTCTAGCGAAGTGGGTGTAACGTAACCGGAAATGCTTTCCATTCACAAAGGGCATGAGACGATGTCTCCGGTTCCTCCTGACGGCATGTTTCTGTCTCTGCTTTGCCCATCTTAGATGATTTTTGGTGATAGCAGGAGGGCCTATGATTTTTCTTAAGTCCTGCCTGTTGAGAGAGAAGAGAACCATCGCATTCCTTTTTGGAAGATTTGTAAATCTCTTAACTTGCCTGGTACTTATGTACAAAGATTTTCTATCTCAAGCCATTTTTCCAATTCCATCTTATCCGCACATTCCAGTGTACTAGTATTGGTTCGCGTCCATGGGAGAGGGCTGCATTTTTTGGCTGGGACCTGGCGATTGGATCCACAATTATTTTTGCGTAACTAATTTATTAATCCTAATTGTGTAAGACTATCATTTTCAGAAGTTTAGCTTGAAAAAGGACATATTTTAAATATAACATGGAATTTTTAAAAATATTGGTAGCTCTAATAGTTAAACGTAATATTTCAAATAAAAAGCGCAATTTCGGATTACTTTTGTGAGACGAAGAATTTGCCTCTCAATCTAAAAAAAATGGACCCGGGGACTTACGGCAGATTAATTAATTCACAACAAACTTGTAAATAATTTCATATTTGATGTATAAGTCAAAAATCTAATCTAAAGTCAAGTAAGGTGAATGTTGTGATATTGCACGCGTATTTTTCCTCTCGACACGTTATTAATTTTTTTTTAATCCTTAATCTACAGACATTTACATAAAACTCTCTCCGTTGATATCACTGCTGGGAGATTAAAAGAAAGAAATTTTCCACGAGATACGAAATGCATTTAAAAAAATCCTATGGTATGATTTATATAAAGGAAACGACACAAAAGAAAAGAAAAAAATCTGTAAACAACCTAATAAAAGTGTATAAACCAAAACTGTTCAAAAGTAGAAATATCTGTCTCTGTAACATATAGAATATAATAATTAAAAAAATCATTTCATAAAAGGAAATAATATTTCGTAGGTGTTAAGAAAGTTTGCCAATACCTACCGGTGAAAGTAGTAGAAAAGAATTAATACTTTCCCTAAATTTCATAAGGAAAATTCCTTTTTATTGGGAAAATGAACTACATTAAAATAAATCATAAAAAAAAGATAATCTTATATCTTACTCTTCCTAAATTGATGTTGATTTTTTAGAGATCACTTTAGGCATTGGGCAGGCTCACAACGAGACGCAGGTGAAAAACATCAACGACCTTTATGTAACGACATCATGCATTGATCCTCCTTTCGTGTGTCCACATCCAAGAATACAATTTTTCCTATATACCAGGTATTCTATTTGAAACTATATTATATTATGTTTTGCCGAATTAGAATTCAGATTGGAAGAATAAGCAGTATAATTAACCATTCATAGCTAGTCCTACCATAGTTTTTCTTAGATTTTTCCAGTTTTTAGGATCCACCCACGCTCAGTTTTCTGGAATGTATATCGTAAAAAACGACGGAACAAATAGCTGAATTGTGTGGGTGTTTCCAAAGTCAGTGATTGGTCTAGTTTTTCTATATTTTTAGAATCCACTTGCGCTTAATTTTCCCGAATGTATATCGGAAGAAATCAATTGAAAAACTAGCTGAATTGAATGGGTGTACAGTTCAGTTTTTCATCTAGTTTCTCCAGTTCTAAGGATTAACCCACGCTCAGTTCTCCTGAATTCAAATCGGGAGAAAAAAGTTCCACCCACACTCAGTTTTCTTGAATGCGAATCGGAAGAAAACAATTGAAAACAAGCTGAATTGAGTGGGTATATCCATAATTCAGTTTTTCATGTAGTTTCCCCAGTTCTAAGGGTCAACCCACGCTCAGTTTTCTTAAATGCAAATCGGAAGAAAAAACTGTACTGAGAGTGTACGGGCACAGCTCTGTTTTTCGTCCAGTTTATCCAGTTTTAAAACTCCACCCACGCTCAGTTTGCTTGAATGCAAATCGAAACAAAACAATTGAACGACTAACTGAACTGAGTGGGTGCATACACCGATCAATTTTTCATCTAGTTTTAAGGCTCCGCCTACGCTCAGTTCTCCTGAATGCAAATCAGAAAAAAAAGCTCCACCCATACTCAGTTTTCTTGAATGTATATCGTAAGAAAACAATTAAACGACTATCTGAATAAACGAGTGCAGCCACAGAACGGTTTTCGTCCAGTTTCTCAGGTTTTACTTTCATTTGTGTCCCTTCTCCTTGCGGTTATTGGTATAATGGTGTCGCAAAACTGTCATGCTTGACAAATTACCAATTTTGCCAGTTAGGTCAACTTTGAAAAAGGAAGAAAATCAAAAGTCCTTAACCCATCATACCGCTACAATCCTCAGTTTAACATGTGACTGGCTGAACTATGTTGATAGTGCATGTGGTACGTACTCTTATTTTTTTAGGGATGCTTTTCATTTTGTTCCTTTTACAAAGTTGAACTCGCTACCAAAAGCCAAAATGATAATTTCCTTCCACACATTCCTCGACACTGGAAGACGACAAGGAGAACTGACTGAACTGAGAAGCTGGAAGAAAAACTGAGCTGTGGCTATATAAGCTCAGTGTTGTTAATCGTTTAAGTTATTCTTCCTGACTGAATTCTGATAAACGACAGATAAAATAATAAATAACTATGAATACAAAACCAAACATTTCATACAAATTTAATTGATGATAACTACTTAATTAATAAAGGTTTAAGGAACAATAGGGCGAAATAGTTGAAAAATTCATTAATTTCGTGGTTCCGCTTGACCAATTAGTATATTACAATTAATTAAGGTTTTTAGTTGAGATAAAAAAGTCAGTGTCACGAACGAGATTCGAACCCACGATCTTCGGCTAGATACGCCGCTGCTCTACCACCTGACCTATCGTGACCTCAATCCACTCGGACATCTCCCATCTTAACCCCACCTTTTGAATTTTCCCCCCTTTTTGCCATTTTTCAATCCCTCTCGTGCCGTTGAATTTTTATCTCAATTAAAAACCTTAATTAATTGTAATAGTTGAAAAAGTTGCTTGCAATGAGGTTGTAGAGGAGCTTAATAAAGCTGATTCTTTCTTATTTATTTTTATTATTGTATTTTCATGGGTTTGAACTTATTTTTTTAAGTGACTTTTGACTTCTTTTTTTGTTACGTGGTAATCAATTTAACATATTTTACTTGTAAAATACAATTTTTTGAACGTGTATTTTAAGTTGTATATATATGCTTCTTCCTGTTTTGCAAAAGCAAACTGAACAGGTACATTATTTCAAAATTATTGCCACAATTCAAAAATATTTTTCAGGTACACACAGAAGAACCCTGAACTTCTAGACACGACGAATCCCGAATCCCTGTACAATAGCCATTTTAATCCTGCACATCCTACAAAAGTGATTATACACGGTTTTCAGGGTGGAAGAAATTTTTCCCCGAGCACTGATTTAAGAGATGGTAAATAATTCATTGTATAGAGGTCAAGACGTTGTGCAGACGGTACTGACCTTTTTCGGGTAACAGTACAAATAATTTTTGGTTTTTTAATAGTCAAACGCACGAATTGAAAAAAGAAATTTGACTATATAATTTTAAAAATATTTTCAGCTTATTTTAAAAGAGGAGACTACAACATAATCATAGTCGATTATTCGACCCTCGTTCGTCTGCCATGCCTGAGTCAGATGCAGTGGTCGCCAGGATTCTGTGCTCAATGCATCGCCCAGATGGTGTATTATCTGTCTCAGCACCCTCGAGGAATTCAGCCGGAGAAGCTCCACCTGATGGGGTACAGCATAGGAGCCCACATTGCTGGTCTTACAGCTAATTACTTAGAAGGAGCCAAACTGGGGCGCATAACAGGTAATTTCAGTTTGTATTGTATTTTTTAGAATTCCAGTCTTAGAGACTCAGCCACTAACGGTTCTAAAGGAATTAGATGTACGTGATGTATGGAAACTTATAATTGCCCATATGGAAAACTTCAGATAATCTGAGCGAGGCTCTTTTCAAGGTGCTGTCCACTTGAGATGTTTTACTCTTGAGAGGCTATCGAGAGCTGTTTTGGCTAGTGGTGTAGTACTCTGAGAGTACTCACAGAAAAGCTGAGAGGTGGCAGGTGTAGGTTGCTCGCTAGTCGCGAAATGCTTCTGCTGTCGTTAACCACTTGTTTACATCATCACGAAAATTCAACTTTTCCTTCCATTTCACAGGTTTTGTGGCAGTAACGTATTGGAACAATATGTTTATGTATGTTAAAATCGGAAGAGAGTCATAGTCGTCATAATCGCAATCATTACAATTAAACTGGTAAACCCCTCTTTTTGCCAAGTTGTCTACCTAGTCTTACCTTTTAAGAGGATGTTTCTAAGTGAACACGCACTTCTAAAAGCTATTCCAAAACCTTCTTGTTTAAGAATTTTACTATAGTTCAGCAATGTATGGCAAACAACGGAAACCTAATGATTCATGGTGGTGGCTGAGTCCTATTGTTCCTTCTTTTAAAGTTAATTTGTTTATTCTTTTAACTAGCAACCTATCAATAAATATTTCCTGATATCCACTGTTTTTGCTAAAGTTTTAATAGTTTATAATTCTTTTTATAGTTAGTGGGAGTTAATGGAAGTTTTAACATACAGTCTATGAGCCAAATGAAACGAGCAGCCTTTTGGGCCCATGAGAGATAGGTGATAAGAATCCGCTGGTATCATAGTGTCTGTAGTTGTGGGTTTTCTATATACGTCTATTTCAATTAGGTTGTTTATTATGGACAATTTTAGGTATAAAAAGTTCAAACAATCATCTTTATTAATTTCCAATATAAAAGTTATATTACGGTGTAGAGCATTAATTAGTTAGAGGAATTCTTTGAGATCCTCTAATATTCCCGATCATATGCATAAATTATTATCGTCGACATAGCGTTTCCAAAAAAGAACAGATTTAATGAATTTGTTGCTTGATTTGAAAAGATTTTTTTTCTCATTCATGTTGTAGAACTCCTTGAACCTGATGTTGAGCTATTAGCTCGAAATACGGATCGTTGAAAACAACTTAGTGTGAGTAGTAACTATCTTTTTAAAAATATTGAACAACAATTCACCATTCGTCATTTCTATCATCACCCTTTGTGGTTGTGCGTTACCAAAAAAATGATTTGTCGATATGTGATATATCGATATCACCAGAAAGTTAGAGATCAGGGATGCGGTCATCAAAACAAGTAAAGCGGAGAACACACCCGACGCAAATCCAAAGTACATTTTTCCATAAGATCGTATACCCCTGTGCACAACTGCCCGATGCCACGCAACGCTACCCTACTCTACGCTCTGCGATCCCCACTGCCCAGATTTTCGTCGGGTAGCATCGAGTCGAAGACAAAAGACCCGGACACTCATATTTTTATCCAAACTCGTGTATTAAGCCGGGAACACACTTACCCGTTGCTATGTCATGCGTCGCTACTCGATGCTTCCCTGATCTCTTTCTGGTGATATCCTGATTCATCCTTCATTCGATATATCGATATATTGTTGCCATCCCTATTCGTGATTGCTGAGTGTCTGTTTTCTTACAAAGAAATTACGGACGGAATTTGTGATGGAGAGAACGTGCTAAAAATCGTCGGGTTTTCGAATAAGTTGGGTTAACAATTGATGAGGAGAATCGTCCCTTCGTTCTTCCAACATCGTAGCATGTCTAAGAAAAACAAGGAAAAGCCTGAATGCAAAACTCCGAAGCAAGTTGATTTGGACAAAAACGGCCACATCAGGATCAGAGTGTCGGCGAGGCCCGGGTGCAAGACGAGTGCAGTCGTCGGATTCGAAGATGAAGGCGTCCTCGTGCAAATCGGAGCGCCGCCCGTCGACGGCGAAGCCAATTCTGAGCTGATCAAGTTCATGGCCCAGTTCCTCGGACTTAGAAAAAGCTCCGTCACACTCGGAACCGGTCACAAATCCAAGAACAAAGTCCTTCTCATATCCGATTCACAATTGACGGTGGATCAGGTCATAGCAAAACTCAAAACAGCTTCCAACGATTAGAAATCATCCACCGATACGGGTTCGTTCAAGAAATCCAATTCACTTTATGTTTGGAAACTAAACTGCTCAAAAATGAATAGGGATATTGCCAGATTTGTAATATTTACTTTCCCTATCATTTTTATTATTAATTGCAGTAAATTTTATTAGAAATTGTTTTGTTACTGAAGGAAAATTTAATTAATAGATTTTATAAAATAACAAAAAAGGTTTTAATTACATAATTTTGTTGGACACAATTTTTTAAGCAATTAATACCTTGTATAATGTCCTCTGTTAACTAAAACTTCTGTGCACCTGTTAGGAATACTGTTTATAAGGAATTTCACTCCATAGATGTTGCAACGCTGCTCTCAGTTGTTGCCGGTCATCTGCGGATGGTGAGCAAAAAGCCTTCTGTGCAATGTTTCACACTGTGCTCAACGGGATTGAGGTCTAGAGACAATGGGGGCAGATAGGAAATTCTCAAGTTTTCTAAACATTGATGAACCACTCTGCGTATATGAGGTGTGACATTGTTATCCATAAATTCACTAATTTCGTGGTCCACTTAACCAATTAATATATTACAATTAATTATGGTTTTTAGTTGAGATAAAAAGTCAATGGCACGAGCGGGATTCGAACCCACGATCTTCGGCTAGATATGCCACTGCTCTACCACTTGAGCCATTGTGACCTCGATCCACTCGGACACTAACTAACCATCTCAACCCCACCTTTTGAATTTTCCCTCCTTTTTGCCATTTTTATCCATAAATCGAATTCCCTGCCAATGAGATCCCTGGTTTGAGGGATGTAGTCCTCGATAATTTCTTAGACTCAATGAACTGCGGTCAGGTTGCCTTCAACAATACAAGAGTCTAGTTAGATTAAATTGCCTCCTCCAACTGCACTGAAGGGAGCATGATCTGGGGGATTGTACCCTGTTCTAGGTAGACTCCAAAGCACCTGGTATCACTATACTGACAAAAATGTGACTCTTCACTAAACACAACAGCATTCCAATTGGTGTTCACTTCTAGGCGCTCTCTGCACCATATTCTCCTGAGTTACTGGTGGCGGGTTATTTCTGCAATTCGTCTCAAAGGGGCGTGCGATGTGATGCGAACTTCACATTAAAAGCCTTGCCGATAAACTTCATTTAGGATCTGGCGGGCACTAAGGAAAGGGTTTCGCCTTGCAGCAATGAAATATTTCTGTCTTCCCTAGTGTCGTCATGTGCTGATATCCACTACCAGGCCTCTCATTTGCACTTCCTGAGGCTAAAACCCAGGAGACCACGCACTGGGAAACTCCAACGGCAATACCCACTTGCTCACTCTCACAATAATATTGCGAACTTCTGGTTGAAGATGATGCTTTACCAAGAGTAAAGAAAATACAACTGGAGAAAAGATGTTTGTTTTCAAAAAGAGTAATCTTCATGTTTACTATTTTTAAGTAAATCTGTTATTAAAAATGAGGAGTATTTATTTCATTTTATCTGACTAACACGAATATATCAATTAGTTAATTTAATTAAAATTAATAGAATAAGAATAAATTACAAATATCCCTATTCATTTTTTAGCAGTTTATATACTAAATTATCAATATAAACTGCCCACAGCTCGGCTCTTCTATTTTTTCCAGACCGCATCTCACAATCTCCAAATAATCTATTTTTTTACTTTCAGTTGTGTCATTTTTCTTGCTGTTTTTGTGTGTAACAATGTCACAAAGAAAGTGGGGTTGTATAAGAGGTTAGGTGAAGTAGACAAGAGACAAGCAGCAAAGTAATTTGCCAAAGGGTCCGTACTGAACTTATGCACTCAATTTATCAGTGATCTAAGAATGTGTACCCACAGCTCAGTTTTTTCTTGTTTTGTATGTCAAGACAAAGAGATTGGGGTTGGATTTATTGTATACGGTATGATAGGTTAAGTAGACAAGACTCAAGAGGTAAAGTAATTCGGCGAAGGGTAAATGTCACATATTTTTATTTAAATGACCCTTGTATTCACTCAGATTATCAGTTTTTAATGAGACATCATGCATGAACAGTTGAAGGGTTCCATCCATGCTCAGTTTTCCCAGATCGGAAATATAAACTGAACAATCAATAGATCTAAGAGTGTGTTTCAATGCTTTTTACACTGGTCAATATTTCATTCAGCTTTTCTAGTTTTTGTGTATCAATTTCATAAAGAATATTAGGTTGGATAGGTCGGTTGAATTAGACAAGAGACGAGAGGTAAAGTAATTTGGCAAACGGTAAATGTCACATTTCTATAAGGACCCTCATACACACTCCAGGCCCTTTTTAACTGTACATTCTGTTTGAAAGGTTTCTTTTGTGCATGAATGTATTTATTAGTGTGAGCGGTTGAGAATTTAGATTTGTGGCAGAAAATAGAGTGCACCATAGTAGGTTAGTTGGTTACAGTGTTATGTCAAATGCAACGACATGAACAGTTATATTATTGCAAAAGTTGATCAACTCTAATTTTTCATGTGTATTCTTGTCTAAATGATTAACTGAATTAATTAACTTTTTATAGGGCTCGACCCAACAATTATATTTTACATGGGTACCAACCGTTCGCATGACTTGGATCCGACCGATGCAAATTTTGTAGACGTTATTCACACTGGAGCTGGAATTTTAGGGCAGTGGGGACCAAACGGACACGCAGACTTTTATGTAAACGGTGGAACGAGTCAGCCCGGGTGCTTAAGCACAAGCATAATCAGTAAGATCCTTGTGCAAGTTGTAATTAACCTTAACTAATATTTTACCAATTTATTTTAGAAACACTCTCTTGTGATCATACAAAAGTGACTCCGTATTTTATCGAGTCGATAAACAGCAAAACTGGATTTTGGGCTGTTCCTTGTCCAAACAGATTCTCATACAATCTTGGCCTTTGTAAACCGTCCAATATTAACGAATACGTCCTTATGGGCGAACATTTGTCTCATAAGTAAATATGGAATTAAATAAAATATTTAATGCATTCATTATATAATGGTTATTCGATTTTTCAGGGCTCGAGGCATTTTTTACCTTTCAACTAATGCGAACAAACCTTATGCAAAAGGTTTTCCAGGTTGAAATCACTGAACAGTCTTTAATGTATATTTTCTAGTTAGCAAAGTCTTATATGAAAAAAAAAATTATATTAGTTCACATTGAATTAATATTAAACACAAAATATAATTGTTATTGGTTTCATATTTATTTGTAAATAAATAATTTTGTAATGAATTGTGTTTATTATTTACTCCTATACTGCCGTAGTTGGATTCTATTTGTATATAATATAATGTACATAGAATTATTATAATTGACTAAAATTATTGATCAAAACAAAAGGTATAGCAGTAGTAGGTAAGTGGTCAGTTAACTGATTTATTGCCAAGGAATGTTCAATGAGGACACCTATTGGCCTTGAACCCTTTTGTAGCATACCAAACTGCCTGTGTTAACAATAGTCCTTGGTTCTATTGGTAATGTATCTCAGGACCTAGTCATCCAAAAAAAAATTTATTATAGAAACTAACAGCAGAACTTCTAAATCTACGACTACTCTGCAGACTCCAGAGGCATACAGGGCAGCAGACATTACCAGAAGAAGAAAAAAACAGTGGAACATGTCTAGTGTTGGTGTGAAGACTTCCTTCCTACTCCTGGTAAAGGAAAATTAAACATGGGACACCTTATGACAGCTTTGGGATCTGGTAAAAAGCTATAAGCTAAATGAGGATCTCTAGATAACAATGTACAATAGACTAAAACTAGTCACAGCACGTAGGTCGTAAAGAGGATGACATTTTTTCTAATCTAATCTAATTAAGATTGAAGCGAGAAATTGATTGGTTACCTGAAGTGGATGTACAAGGTTCCAATTTGAAAGCTCTCTCACTCCTTTATTGAGTGAATGTATTTATTAGCTAGATTTTTATTGTGGGTGGTGGGGCACCTGTGTTATACCAAATACCTTGATGGCTCATTTCTTTGTAACTGAACAAAGGCTCCATGAATATATTTATTTATGAATAAATTTATTTATCTGGCAAAATATAGTGTAACTTTCAGACCCACCAAACAAAGTAGGTTAGTTGCTTGTACAGTGAATGATGGTGACATATCAGCGACATACTGAATTCTCCAGTATACCATCCTTTTTAGCTGTATATACTGTTAGAAAGGTTTCCTTTTTGCATGAATGTATTTATTAGCGTGAGTGTTTGTGGCAGAATATAGAGTACCATACAGACCTACCAAAGTAGGTCACTTGCCAACCTTTTTAACTCTACATTCTGTTTGAAAGGTTTCTTTTTTGTATGAATTAGTATGAGTGTTTGAGAATTTAGATTTGTAGCAGAAAATAGAGTGCTCCGCAGATCACCTTAGTAGGTTAGTTGGTTACAGAATGTCAAATACTCTGATCTCACACCATTTCTTTTGAACTTGAATACTGTTTGAGATGTTTCCTTTTTGCATGAATGCGTTTATTAGTGCAAGTGTTTGAAGCAGAATATAGAGCACCATCAGGCCTAGCAAAGTAGGTTAGTTGCTTATACAGTGATACACCAGTGTAATATCAAATATTCTGATTGCTCATTATTTCTTTGTAACAACATACCATATGAAAGGTTTCCTTTATCCATGAATGCATTTATTAGTGTGAGTGTTTGAGTATGGAATGGCAAAATACATAATATCTCAAATATCCCCTAAAGTAAGTTACTTACTAAATGTTTATGGTCCTTGTTAACTGTGTAAGCCGGTTCCCGTCTTAGCGATAAGTTTAAATTGTTAAAATACGAACAAAATAGGGTAAACGATGAAAAGGGACAAAGGTAGTACTCTGAAGGGGCGACCACCCAGACAGGAACAACGTGACACATCTGGCAAATGTAGCCTGGAAATGGTTACCCAGGTAGACAGGTAAGAACGGTCGGAAATCCATAGCCAGGGGGACATCGTAAATTGGGGACGCGTCAACCCTGTGCTAGACCACCGACTTTGCCGGCCCACCCGCGGCGTGAGAACTCCCCCGACTTTTGAATTTCCTTTCCACCCCTACTCCGGGAGAGACCCGGTATAAAAGGGATGACTAGAAAATCAAAAGTCAGTCAAGATACAAGACTCACCCCAGTCAAAGAACCAGCCGAGACTCACCCCAGGCAGTCAAGACCAAGGACCGGGAGAGAAGCAGCCACACTCCGTCTGGGATTCAACAAGAGGACTCAGCCAGCGAGGATCAGCCGATGCGACCAATCGAGCCAAGTCAGAGGTTGAGAGAAGAGATGCTGTGGACACTGATCGTGGCGAGCATCGTTTGGGGTAAGTCCCTTTGTTGATAGACTCATCCCAGATTAAGAGTTGTGGCTGACTTGTAGATTAAGTAAGATTCTGAGGTTTTAAAGATTAAGAGAAAGAATTGTGTACAATAAATGTTACTGAATACGCTCTCTGGTTTATTGAATTCTGGAACCTTACCTTCCCCTACACAAGAATAAGTAGCGACGCGCTTACGCCGACTAATCTCTTGTCACTTAGAGAAAAACAAGCGAATATCGAGAGATAATTCGGCCGCCGCGCCGTCGTCCGCTTACAACTGTATATACTGCTACTGAAAGGTTATAGTTGTGTGAATGTATTTATTAGCATGAATTGTCAGACCTTAGTGACATATTGAATAACTTGTGCACTGCCAAACATAGATTAGGTGTATAGTAGTATGGATGTGTATGTTTTAAATGTATTATTTAAGCCTTATCACTTTGTATGGAAGAAAACAATGTACCCCAAGTTCCATCAAAAATAATAAACTAACATTTTAATCTACCTTCCTTGCACCTGTTGTTTGCTATTTTCAGTGCATGGTAGATATAAGCAGGGTGAGGCAGGTGCACAAAATCACCAGTGAAAATGGCTAGAGGTCAAAGCACCGAGGATAGATCATAGTGATCAGTAATGACCAAATTACAGGTTGATCATCCTGCAGACCACATAAAGAAATCTCACAATTCCAAAAATGTTGAGGTTAATTATTGAAATAAGTTAATTTTTTAAAGTATGCTGTTCGGTTCTTAAGTTTTTATGCACTTCAGCTTATTGTATCGCATGAAGGTACATTATAGTTGGATTAAATCTTAAAGAACTAAATAAAGTTTACATTATTGATTATCCCCAAACATATTTTAATTCAAGTGAATATTTTTTATTTTTATAAAATTAAATAACAGCTGTAGAGATAAAATTAGGCTTCAAGTAGTTAAGCTCTTAAGTGAAGAAACAATTTTTTCAAACATGTTGAACTGTGATGAGGATGAAGATGACAAAGCACCTCCAATATTCAAGCCGGTGACAATAGACAAGACTATAGCGAAAACTATAAGCGATGCTTTGGTCCTTCGGTGGGAAAAAGATTATGTCAAGCATGAAAAACAAGAGATGCTTCCTCCTTTGACTACGACTTACAAGCAATTCGACACGATAAGGTTAGTAAATTGTTTTTAGTTCAAATGGCCGAAACTCATTCCTTGTTTACAGAACGGTTCATGATTTACATGAAG
This sequence comes from Cimex lectularius, assembly GCF_000648675.2. Classification (NCBI taxonomy): domain Eukaryota; kingdom Metazoa; phylum Arthropoda; class Insecta; order Hemiptera; family Cimicidae; genus Cimex; species Cimex lectularius. The sequence continues at coordinate 407,987 of NW_019392668.1, forward strand.
CGTTCAAATATGAAATTGAAGAGTGTGCGATCAAAAAGAGAGAAAGAGAAGAGGATCTCGAGGAAGTGAAAAAAATGTGCGAGGCTTATAAAGAAACAATGCTCAATTTCACAACATTCATAAAGCACAACTCTGAAAAGAGGCAACGTACGCTGAAGCAAATGGAGCAAAACCTGGAGGAACTTAATAAGTGCACATTTAAGAACAGACGGTACATAAGATGTGCGCAGGATCTTCTGTACATCAAAGATGCTCTTGAACAACTCATTGAATCGAACACTTGCTATGTGACGTTCATGGAAGAAGTAGCCGGCCACTCTGTCCGTTACTCCTCATCCCAAAGTGTTGCTGTCAGATACAAAGCATTAAGTCAGACAAGAGAACGCTTAGCAAGCAAATACAATGATGTAAGTGATTGTATATTTATTTGACCTATACCAAGGTGATGTTTTATTTATATTATAAAATAATTTTGTTATATTATTAAAGCAAATGAATTAGCTTAATTTTTCTGCAAAAGTTCACATTTGATTGTAATATTTGTTGTTTTAGGTGCTTTTGAAAATACAAGGTTATCGTGATGAGGTGTTCAAAGAGGACAATAAGGGGTTGAGCGATCTTTTCATGTCCCTCCAGAGGCTTCAGAAGGTCAGCTATGAGTTGGAACAGATAAAAGAAAAGACAGCTCTTTTTGAGATGTCCATAAGTAAAATACGATCTCAAAGTGTAGATCACATGGTGGGCATCTGCCAGATTTTAAAATCGTCAGAGAACATGGTCAACAAACTTATTCGCCACGGGATAACAAACAGCAAAATCAGGAACCTCTCACTATCCGAGCAGTTTGAAATCATCAAAGCCGAACACTTCAGGCAAAAGAAAATACTGAAAGAATATCAAACGACTAAGAACAGGCATGCGAAGAGGCACGCCAAGAGGTTTACAAGAATGAAGAACAGAGAGATTGACAGAAACCTCGTGCTGGCGAATAAGAGAAGAGTGAGGGCTCTGCAACAGAATTGGCGCAGCATGGCACAGAGACTGCGCCAATCTGGAACAGAAAAAGAAATAAATGCCCTCACTCTCGACATAGAAGATGTTGCGTTGCTAACAGCAAAAGACCCAGATGCAGACACAGACGGTCCCAGCAGAAGGGGACTCGAAGACATCGATTCGAGCGATCTCGAAGCGACCACCACCATTACCACTTCTTCAGTCACTACTGATGAAGTATCAATGCTTAGTTCGGATAGCACTGAAATCCGTGACATCATAGTGAAGCCTAAAGAGGTCACCATTAGTGCGACTTCCTTAGTTGAGCCGCTTGTTCTCAAGCAACGCTCGAAACGAGCAGAGAGGCTTAAAAAGCACTACCTAACCACCCCGAGTGTAAGCACACCTATATCATCATCAAGTACATCAAGCGTGTACAGCGACCGCGCTGGAGAAGACAGCTTTGCAACATACGACAGACTGGGTCTAGAAATGGGTGGAAAAATAAAAACGACACTTTCGGCCATAGAAGAGCATGAAGACCACCTAAAAGACAGTGATGCCAGCATTGAAACAATTGATACATTAAGCGTTGAAAGCAGTATCGAGAGTTTGCCTAGTATAATTAGCAAAATTAGCCTAGACTCTCAGACTTCTTTTTATGAGTAATCGACCTATCTGTTCTATAGATATGTTTGCAATCCTTGATGTAATAATGCAAGGGTTCATTGTGCAACATTGTTGCATAATTTTTATATACATAAATAATTTCGAAAAATCCTTAAGAGTTAAGCTACAAAGCCTTACCTTCTTGAATAAAGAATGATATTACCGAGTCAATACATCATAATGTAAATATTTATAAATCTAGGAACACTAACAAAAACTTGAGTAACACTGGTAAAAAAGGACAACTTTTGGCTAGGTTAAAATTGTGGATAGTTAAGTTGATATGTAGTTTGTACGTATTTAGATGTTAGAAATTTCAGAAATATAAAGTTGCCAATAATTGCCAATACTGCAAAGGAAATAAAATTAAACAATTTTAAATCAAACTGTTTAAATTATTGATTATTAATTAAATAATTAATTAACCTCCTTATTATTAATTTTGCTTTTTTTACCATGTATAGACCAAAGTGAACTGCATAGAAGAATTTGAGAATCGAGTCATTATATTAGTACTCTGCTTTGAGAAAGGTACATTAAGAGTCCCACATGGTAAAAGCTTGCTCATAAAATGATACATCGTAATAAGAATTATTTGGAGATTGGGAGATACAGTCTGGTCTGATGTAGGTTTTAGAAAAACATTTTCTTTATCGTGCCAACGTTTCGATCTTTATTGACATCATCTTCAGAGTCTGGAATTTTATAAACATTGTTTAAATTTTACAAATAGATGTAAGAGATGGGAAAAAGTGAATTTATACAATGCTAGAAAATTTTAGATTAAAATAATGAATTTATACAATGCTAGGAAATTTTAGATTAAAAAAATTAATTTATACAATGCTAGAAAATTTTAGATTAAAAAAATTAATTTAGACAATGCTAAAAAATTTTAGATTAAAAAAAATGAATTTATACAATGCTAAAAAATTTTAGATTAAAAAAATTAATTTATACAATGCTAGAAAATTTTACATAAAAAAATGGATTTATACAATGCTAGAAAATTTTAGATTAAAAAAATTAATTTATACAATGCTAAAAAATTTTAGATTAAAAAAATTAATTTATACAATGCTAAAAAATTTTACATAAAAAAATTAATTTATACAATGCTAGAAAATTTTAGATTCAATCAAAGTATTTGTACTCGTTTTTTTGTAAAATTTTCTAGCATTGTATAAATTCATTTTTTCTTTTTTTTTATCTATAATTTTCTAGCATTGTATAAATTAATTTTTTTAATCTAAAATTTTCGATCATTGTATAAATGAATTTTTTTAATCTAAAATTTTCTAGCATTGTATAAGTTCATTTTTTTATTCATAATTGTTTAAATTCATTTTTTTATTCATAATTGTATATTCATATAAATTCATCATTGTATAAATTCATTTCTTCTTATTTTTTAATCTATAATTTTCTAGCATTGTACAAATTAATTTTTTTAATCTAAAATTTTCTGTCATTTTATAAATTCACTTTTTCTGATCTCTTACATGTATTTATAAAATTTAAACAATGTTATAAATCCCAGGCCCTGAAGATGATCTCAATAAAGATTGAAACGTTGGCAAAGAAAATGTTTTTCTAAAACCTATGTCACACCAGACCGCATCTCACGATCTCTGAATAATCATTGACTAACAGTCACTAAACACCACAGGTGATAAGTATTTTTTTCCCATTTTTGGGGGGTCTCTTTCTTGTTTTTAATTCACTCTCCTTTATTTCCAAACCTCGAAAAGTGCACTAATCTAAAGTTAGTTGAGCAAAGGTTCCTTTTTGCTTATTTCTTTAGGAATCAATAACGCCTTTCCAAAGAGGTCACCATTTTTGGGCCATGCTGTACAGTCTCAAAAGAAACGATGCAAAATAATTGATCATATTTAAAAATTAAGATAAATCTTACCTCAAATAAAAAGATTACAACCGGCTATATTATTTACAGTTAATTAGATATATGTCATACAATACTCTAGAGACGTTCTTCATGAAAGAATAAAATAACCTCTTGATGAAGAGAGATGTGATTTGTAGTAATTAAGATATCATCTTTTTCTTAAAATCCACGGATTGTAGCAATTATTATCTAAAGTTTGAAAAATCCCAAGTTATCTGTGGTTGAAATATTTGATTTATTACAATTAATTAAGGTTTTTAGTTGAGATAGAAAAGTCAATGGCACGAGCGGGATTCGAACCCACGATCTTCGGCTTGATACACCGCTGCTCTACCACTTGAGCTATCGTGACCTCGATCCACTCGGACACCAACTTCCCATCTCAACCTGAATTTTCCCTCCTTTTTGCCATTTTTTATGTCGTGTAATCCGATTGGATTCTCGACGACAAATGAAATGGTCACGGAGAGCTTTAGTGAAGTATACTTCATTTTAAATCATTAAATTGACTAATTTCGTGGTCCGCTTGACCAATTAATATATTACAATTAATTAAGGTTTTTAGTTGAGATAAATCTTTTTATATTAATTAGGAATTTTTCAACCTTTAGATAGTAATTAAGATATTAAAAGGGTTTAAATAAAAAAATAGAGATGTTCATATATTATGTATATTTGTATTAAATATATCCCTTTTCTATAATGAGGCAGACTAAGAAAAAAAAAAGTATTTTATTCTATAAGTTATGGATTGTAAGCTGCTAGCTAACTGACTAGTGCCCAATAATGTCACATGTACAAAAAAAAATTACAATATTTATATAAATTTAAATACACACAGATTGTTATGTGTAGATGCACACTCCACCTGCACTATCAGATAATGATTAATCTATTGTTACTCGATACGTACAATTTTTTCCACGAGTAAAAGATAATTTTCCAAGAGTCTTGAACGTTAATGAAAAAATATCACAATTATGTTAAATTTTTTAAATTAAATATTGCTAATTTTTTAATAATGTTGTTAATTTTATCCCACTAAACTGGAAGTGGATGTTCTTATAAGAGGAACATTAGTATGCTATGTTAAATTTTTGCTAGTTTTTAAGATAAATAGTCCAACCACTTTTAAAAACACAATTAAAATAAGTCTTTAGCCATAGGTGAAGCTGCAAAACAATTTTTTTTGGACAAGGTATTTACTCTAGATTAAATTAGCTTTGGTACATGGTTCTGAACTTATTTGTTAGCTAAAATTGTATTTTAAAAAAATATTGGAAACATTATCTCTGCTAGAAGAGCTCAATATTTTTGTATTTGCCATTATTTGGTATATTGTACAAATTAAATTTTTACAAAAAAATATACCAATGAGCAACAAGAGACAATAATACTGGCAACAAAATTCTATTCACAAAACAGAAATTCATCTAAAACATACGTTAATAATAAATTAGGAACCAAGTTCATACAATTATATGTAAGTTTTTATTATTACAATTAATTGACATGATGGATATAAATTTACCACATATGAACATTATGTCACTTAACATTAAATAATAAAGTTTAAATATCATTATAAGGAATTTTCGATTACACAAGCATAGAGTTCACCTTCTTCTGATGTATGGAAAAATAAATATCTACAAAAATTCTTTGTACAAAATACAATGATAATATTATTACATTAAATAGTTTTGAATACACTTAATAGTTTACAATGTGTTTCATTTGGTGAATTGACGAGGGCTTATCCGCATGCCGCTCGGTAAAAAAAAAAAAAAAAACTAAACAAAAAACCAATCCGTTTTGATGAGGATGTGGAATGTTTGAACCCAAAAAGCGAATAGTCCGTATTAAAAATAATAATAATAAAAACAAAACAATAATATAATAACATGATTTTTTCTCCCTTACAAAAGAGTCAAAAAGCGCGTCTTTGAGTTGTTACACCAGTCTCAAACCTCCTGTTATGTTGGCTCTCTGTGCCCTTGAAAATCATAAACTCCTAAACTGATATTGTCACCAGTGCCCCTTTCCTGCAAAAATAAAAACAAAAAAATTTGAACAAAAATAATTAATTAAATTCACTAATTTCGTGGTCCGCTTGACCAATTAAATCATTACAATTAATTAAGTTTTTAGTTGAGATGAAAAAATGGTTAATGGCACGAGCGGGATTCGAACCCACGATCTTTGGCTAGATACGCCGCTGCTCTACCACTTGAGCTATCATGACCTCGATCCACTCGGACATCAACTTCCTACCTCAACACCACCTTATGAAAGGGGTTAAATGGCAAAAAGGAGGGAAAATTCAAAAGGTGGGGTTGAGATGGGAGATGTCCGAGTGGATCGAGGTCACGATAGCTCAAGTGGTAGAGCAGCGGCGTATCTAGCCAAAGATCGTGGGTTCGAATCCCGCTCGTGCCATTGACTTTTTTTTATCTCAATTAAAAACCTTAATTAATCGTAATATATTTTTTATATTCAAACAAAGTATTTTTTGATTTCTTAATAATGATTTAAGAAAAATGTTAACTCAAATTTATGTTTTAGTGGTCAATTGACCAAGTTACTTCTTTCAATTAATTAGTCTTTATGTAAGGTCTTGGTTGAGATAAAAGAAAGTCAGCGTCACGAGCGGGATTCGAACCCCCGGAACTTCGGCTAAATACATCGGTGCTCTACCGCTTGAGCTAACGTGACTTCAATTAACTCAAATGTTATTGAAAATTGTTTATTATGCTCTCTGCCACTCTGTTTTAACTTGTGGGATTATTGCACGGGGTAACTCTTCCATTAAATATCTTGTAATCTGGCAGGACCCCTTACAAAGCATCTCAATCTGCAGTGACTGATTTCACACCTCTTTCTCATTTAACCTTGACCTACTTGTTCTGTCTGTACTGTCTTTTTTTTTTTTTTTTTTTTTTTTTTGGGGGGGGGGACTGCTGGATTCGAACATGGTACCTTTACCTTACAGGAGCCCCGTGCCAATGCCTTGACCGTTGTGGCCATTGATTCTCATATTTTATAAGTTTTGAAAGTTATCATCCTAAACAAAGATACTAAGTTGATTAGCATAGTTTTTATAATTGACAAGTACAAGGGTGCGAGACTTAAATGAAAAGTAGTGTATATACTTAATGAAAGTTGAGTACTCCATGGATCGGATGAATATTCAATAATTATAACTGTTTTAGAAAGCATAGCTGTTACCCTTACTCTCTAGGGTAGATAAAACATGGACTTCTTTCACTTGTGCAGTATTAACTTAGGGGTAAAATATTTTTTATTGAGGGCCAATAACGGTGAAGTATTGCTAAACTACATGAATGACACTTGTTAATTACTATAATTTATTGTGGTACATTTTTAATTTTTGGAGATGAAACTGAAATTTGGTTGTTTCCGATCATTTTCTGCCTAACCTTGCTGTTTTTGGTGAGATGTTTTAGCCTCTCATCAAAACCAATGATGAGGTTTATGCACCTCTCTCCCTTCTTATACCCTTGATTCCATGCACTGAAGACAGTGAGACAACAAGTCTTAGCACAAGGAAGGGATAGGCAGAAATGACTAAATCGCCTATTTTATATTCTGACAATTGTATAGCTCTGTTGTGTTTTGATTAATTGATTATTAATTGATAAATATTAATAATTATGAAAAAAATAAGTGTAATTTTCGTATTCAGATTATTTTGCCTAAGCTTGTATTTTAGTTTTCTGTGAATAATATTATTAAAGACAATTGTTATTATGAAATAGCAAGGAATGAAATTTTAAATGAAAGGAGTGAATGTGGGTGTGAGAGTAGGGCAATGTGAATGACCTTTCTAGGAAAAAATGTGCTATAATTTTTTATTTATTGTTTACAATAATTTAGTTTTATTCTACATTATGTACGAGTAATATACCAGAAGATAGAATTTTTAATTTGAAGAAAATTTAGGAATTGGATCCAGAACAATTTTCACACAGAAAAATTAAGAAAAGAAATGTTGGGTCGTTTATCCAATAATGGTCAGATACCGTAAGAAATTATTGGATTTTTATACAATTTTTTCTTGGACAAACAATGAAATATTCATTGCAGGGAATACTTCAAATCAATAAACATAGACTATGATCTTGGTTATGTGGGTTGGTAAAATATCAAAACTAATATCAAGAAATAATGTTAGATATTAACTTACTCTTGAGACGTGATGTAATGCAATCCGTGGGATCTCTCTCCCGAAAGGGGTCTGCTTTCCCAAATCTCCACTGCTTTCACAATGGCTGCAAATAGCAAAAACAACGTAAGTCAAATAAATCGATAGATAATTTAAGCAGAATTTTAAAAAAAAGTTACCTAGTGATGAGATTATGTTTGTGCTTTCTCTGTATCCTTACATAAACATATATACAGATGCAGACGACAAGGAATACAGCAATCGTCGCTCCAGATGCAATACTAGCTGTCTCCAGCATTACCCTGTGCCTAGATGCTAAAATCATTGAAAAAAAAAAAAAATTAGGTTGTGATTGTTTTCCTGTTTATAAATTTTGATGGCACTTACGAGTATACGATCCGTCAAGGTCTTTAAATTCACACCTCATTCCCATGAAACCGTCAGCGCACCTGAAAATTAGAAGCTCGTTAGTTCAATAGCTTAATTATGAAGCCAGTAAAAGTACGTGAAATAGAGAAATGAATGTCACGGAAAGATCGAGCGAGTGAACAGCGAGGATAACAATAGAAAATTAGTGAAGAGTGGACAGGGGAAAAGGACATTTTCCAACTGGCTGAGGAATGTAGTGCATTAGGATGCGCGGGCATGCCCTCAAAACTTAATGCCCGAACACGGCTTGATAGTCTTTCCCGGCCCAGGTAAAATACAATAATTGCCCTTCTTCAATCCCTTGGCCACTTGTGTGGGAAAAAGAGCCGACCTGTCTTTACAAAGGCAAGCGGTGTAATTACACAACTACATTAAAATAAGCCTGATGTGGATATAAGTGAAGGGGGTACAATATGTAAATAAGGCGTCGGTATCGTTTACTCGTAATTGGGCGAGAAAAAGTCAAAAATGCCTGGATCGTAAAAGAACGCTAGGATCGAGACCCCCTGCTGTATATAAAGAATCGTTGACACATTTTACCTGCATGAAATAGAGTAAGTAGGAGCGCAAAATCGTTTGTATGTGGGTACCTGCAGTTGTTCGATACGTGAGTTCCCACAAGCGGTGGAGGATTAGTAGGCCGGACCCGAGGATAATGAACTAGATTCTTAGAAAGTAGAGATGTATACATTAAAGTCATTTCGTACTTACTCGCAGTAGTATGTCTGGAACTCTCCTATGTCGACGGTGAAACAGGTCGCCCCGTTGAGGCAGAAAGAGTCAGCGTAACTCGGGGGACAAGTCGTGGTGTGGAAATTAGGGTTCGGACGGGCTACGGGCAACACCGGAGGCCTCGGCTTCGGTGTCGATCTGCTTGAGCATCCCTCTGAAAATAAATAATTAATTACAATCATATAAAAAAAGATTAAACCGACCTAATCTGTTGAAAAAAATCTTCAAATTCCTTGGTCTATCATATTCTGCCCTTTGCTGGTACGCAAAAATTTAAAACTACAGCGAAATCAGAGGTGGTTCAAAAATTTGTTAAGTTATAAGTAAACATTAACACTATTAAAGATGAAAGATTGAATTTCAAAAGGAGGGGAGCTAGAACATAAATGTGATTCAATTTACACAGGAAGAGTCAACAGAAGTTGTCTTCTATTTACACAAGAAACAGGGGAAATGTAATTTTATTTGTACAGGAGTAGGCAACAGAAATGTGATATAATTTACACAGGAAAAGACAAGAGAAAGAAAACTCTTCTACATAAAGAAGTAGAGACAACAGAAATCTAACCACCTAACCATCCCTAAACAGAAATGTAATTTCAAATTTGCCCGTAAGAGTCAACAGAAATGTTCTTCTATTTCAACAGGAAAAACAAACAAAAGTTTTCAATTTAAAGAGAAAGAGCTAACAGAAATTTACTTCAAATTAGACAGAAAAACGGAACAGAAAGAGTCGACAGAAACTTTCTTATATTTTAATAGGAATAAATTCAATTTAGACTGGAAGAGACAGCAGAAATTTTCTTCTATTTAAACAGGAACAGAAGAGAAACTTCTATTTTTATAGGAAGACTGAACAGAAAATTTCTGTCGGAAATCTATGTTTAAACTAGAAGAGTACAGAAGAAACGATAGAAACTGTAATCCAATTTAGACAGGTGGAAGTCAAAGAAATTTTCTTCTATTTTAATAGGAAGAGCGAACAGAAAATTTCCGACCGAACAGAAATGTAATTCAATTTAGACTGGAAGGGACAGAAGTCGGAAGATTTTTTTTTCTTTCAATTTAGACAGGAGGTGGCACAGAAATTTTCTTCTATTTTAACAGTAACATACAACAAACATTTTCTTATGTTTATACTAGAAGAGACAACAGATATTTTCTTCAACTTATATTGGAAGAGTCGACAGAAATTTTCTTAAATTTAAACAGGAATGGCCATCAGAAATTTTCTTCAAATTATATCGTAAGAGTCGAAAGAAATATTTGTCTATTTTAACAGGAAGGGCGAATAAAAATATTTCCTCTAACTTGTAGACAGGAGAATGTAACAGAAATTTTCTTCAACTTATATTAGAAGAGTCGACAGAATTTTGGGTCTATTTTAACAGGAAGGGCGATCAGAAAGAATTCAGGTCGAGACAGCAAAAATTTGCATCAGATTAGATCTGAATAGAAAACAGAAATTTTCTTTCGTTTAAACAGGAATGTAGTTCAATTTATACAGGAAGATTTGACTGACAGTTTCTTCAATTTAAACAGGAAGAGGGAACAGAAATTTCCTTCAATTTAGACAGGAGGAGGCAACAGATATTTTCTTCTATTTTAACAGTGACAGACAACAAATATTGTCTTGTATTTATACTGGAAGAGATAACAGATATTTTCTTCCATTTGGTTTGGAAGAGTAGGCAGAAATTTTCGTTTATTTAAAAAGAAGACAACATAAATGTAATTTAATTTAGGCAGAACGGTATGTGGCATAAATGTATCTGAAACTGGCGGCGATATAATAAATATATATTCAATTTAAACATGCAATTATGCAACAGAATTTCTTCATTTCAAACCACATTCCTATTCATTCAAGAATGCTAATTGAACTATGCTAATATATTAAACAGGATGCTAAGGATAATTGTTTGTATTCTAAGTTATACAAATAAAAACTCACACCGCCATCTTCATAGCGTGCCAGCGAAAAATGAATAAATACCGGAACAAGCCCGACCGAAAACTAAAACGAGAATTGGCCGGTAAACCGAGCATAGACGATAATACAGGGGTAAAATATTTATAAATCTCTTCAAAGCATGTTCTTCCGACTAAACAGCTCATATCCTAAAGAGGCCGAAAAAACACTTAAAGGTGAAGGGGATGAGGGCACTTGTATTCGCCACCCAGAGAGCTTCCCATGTGCCAAGTAGTTTTGAAATATTGTATCTTTTATCCGAAGTGTTTCTTGTTTGGCTGTCAATCAACTTTTGAAGTTTGTTATTATTTTATTTATAATTGTTTTTTATATTAAGCTAAACACGTCCTTTATTTTAAATATCTAATTTTTATGTTCAAGTTCCTGTTAAAATAGACAAATAATTCCGTCGACTCTTCTAACATAAATGGAAGAAAATTTCTGTTGGCTATTCCTGTATAAATTTAAGAAACTTTCTGTCGACTCATCCTCTCTAAATTGAATTACAATCCTGTTCTTTTTCTGTTCAAATAGAAGAAAATTTATGTTCGCTCTTCCTGTTAATATAGAGAAAAAAAAATTCTGTCGACTCTTCCAGTCTAAATCGAAGAAAATTTCTGTCAAATCTTCCTGTATAATTGTATAAATTGAACTGCATTCCTGTTTAAACGGAAGAAAATTTTTGTTTTCTCTTCAGATTTAAATTGAAGCAAATTTTTGCTGTCTCGACCTGTTAAAATTAAAGAAAATTTCTGTTACTTTCTCCTGTCTAAAAGTTAGAGGAAATTTTTGTATTCGCCCTTGTTAAAATAGACAAATAATTTTGTCAACTCTACAAGTCTAAATTGAAGGAAATTTCTGTTCTATCTTCCTGTTCAAATTGAAGAAACTGTCAGTCAAGTCTTCCTGTATAAATATTTCTGTTTAAACGGAAGAAAATTTCTGTTTTCTCTTCAGATCTAAATTGAAGCAAATTTTTGCTGTCTCGACCTGTTAAAATTAAAGAAAATTTCTGTTACTTTCTCTTGTCTAAAAGTTAGAGGAAATTTTTGTATTTGCCCTTCTTGTAAAATAGACAAATAATTCTGGCGACTCTTCCAATATAAATTGAAGTGTGGGTCAATCGTTTCAATTATGTACAAGCCTTTATTTACGGAAAATATTTCCATTTACACGGTATGTATACCTCATAATAGAGGCATTTAAAATATAACAAATCCATTATAAATAGTATAATCAGACCTGAATATTTACATGATTTCCTTCAGTGGTTTAGAATTGACAATAATTCTTTTTTATAACAGTTTTGTGACTGGTAAAATATCAAGTTGGTCGTTTACACAGTTTATATTTGATAAGCCCTTTCCAGGGGAACATTTTTCATATAATTGTTTTTATGGTGTGCTAAAAAACAACTCTGTCTATTTCTATAGGCAGGTCATGAAATTTTATCTCTTCTAGTTGAAAGGGGCATTTAATAATATTGTAATTTTGAACAATATTAGAACATCAGTCATTGATCTTTTTACATTCTAGTGAGTTTATACCTAATTCGGATCTCAGTTGAGTTTGGTCATCTGGTTCAAGACGTATTTGTAGTTTGAGTCCACAGGATGTTAAAAATTTGTTTTGCACTTTTTCTAAAGTATATACATGATAACTGTAGTAGGGTGACCAAACAGGTGAGTTATACTGTAAGTGGGACCTGACCAAAGCAAAATATAAGTTTTTGTTTTTTATACATTCTATTTGTTCCAGGAACGTTAACTTAGAATCAAAAATTACCCCTAGGACCATGGAGTCTAGTGAAGAAAGTTTAACATCACAGATTTTATAATCACAGATTAGAGGGCATTGAATACGATGGAAGCGTATTAAATTACACTTTTTAATATTAAGTTCTAGATAACAATATTTATATCAATATCATCTTCTAATCTTAAATTGTGATCTGTCAATTATAACTGTCCGATATACTTTTTGATAAAAATGGTTAACGTCCCTAATCATGACCGGTGGTTTGTTCCGGCATCTGTGTTTCTATTCATTAACAACTGCCTTGGCCGAGTTCACTCCTCCGGAGGGCCGTCTGATTTCAAAGCCGGCGTAACGAGTTGTGATCGGCAAGCAGGTGGACGTATCGGGGTACGGTAACGGCATGCGGTCGAGATCTACCCGCAGGCCATATGCTCCTCTCTTTTCTTCTTGTTAGACCCTAATCACACTAATGCCAGGCCGAATGCCGCAGCCGAATTTAATTTCTAACCTCCGCTTTCGCAAATGATTATACCCTGACCTAAAGGCGTGCTGCGCTCTAACTCGGAACGTATTTTTTTCCGCCGTTGTAAAATTGTTCGCTGCAACCAATAATTAGAGTATGAGGAACATTAAAAAAAACTGTGCCAAATCATTGTTATAATTGTCTACCCAAACACAAAAGTAAGTTAACAAAGCGTATTTTCCTGTTAGTTCTTCAAGGTGGTTGCTCGGATATTTAGTTATCTGACGACACCTGACAATAATGACAGTAAACTTTCTCCTTTCACGACCCTACACAATTGATTCACACTGACAAAACACTTTAATTTCAAAAGATTATAGTTCACGATTTCCTCTTCACGTTTGTGAGGTGGTGGACCTCAAGTTTGGTTACCTGAAAACACCGAAAGACAAAGATGACACCGAGACACTGCTACTAGTTTTCACAAATTTAAAAAATGGACCAGACAAAGCAAGAATCATACGATGCAGATCGTCAGTTACTAAATTCCATTGCATTCCTACCTAGTTATCTGGTTATATTAACTCTTGGATTCGGCAGGATGATGGTCGTGAAGCTTGGTTAACTGAAGACTCTGTCAAAGTTGACACTGATAACACCTTTCACGATCTTGTAACGCTGATTCGTACTGACCAAAAATTTGAAATTCAAACGACGGTTTAGGATAAGTTGTCCCTCAGATGGCCTCATTTCGATCCACCTTGCTGTTCTGATGGGCCAGAGGCGTTTCGGCTTTTTGCCATCTTCAGTCTTTCGTCTACCACGCCCTGTTGAACCTTGATGACAAGCACCAACAGGAAAAGATTAAACCGGCACACTCTTCAAATTTAAAGTAAACAGAATCAGAGGGAATTCGTCGTTCTTAGTTTAGAATTTGTATGCTTCCAAGACTCAATTTGCTTTTTCAAATCCGCCTAAACTTTGAACCGCCATCTTTGAAAACTTGGTCGCAGAAAAACTAGCATTTATCCTCGTGGGTTGGATGCGTGGGTGTCCGTGGGGACCTGCGGAGTGAGGGAAAATCTTCAGCCTCTTTATTCGATACCTCTGAAGATGACGAAAAGTCTAGACAAGATCAAAATGATCAGAGAATCAAACAACTCACAAGTAAACATTTATTCATAATAAACCTAGTCTTTCTTATGAAATTCGACCACCATCGTTGTTTCGAAATAAGACATTTCTTTTTCGGCTTTGTACTGTAAAAAAAAGCGGGCCCTGTCTTTTCAGAAATCCGCCGCTCATTTCTGGTAGTGGCCATTAAGCTGTCCGCTCCTGTTGGTGTTAGCCCTCTGTAATTTGTCACCCTCCACTCAACGAAAAAGGTGGCCGGTCCCTATACAATTAGACGAATAACGAGTTTCGTTTCCTTGGGGCGGCTTTGAAACCGAGTCTTTGCCATCTTACGCTATACAAACTTTGATTCTTCTCAAATAACCCTAAATCGGATTACTTATGACCTCTTAATTGCCTATCAGACCTAAAAAAGACAACTCTAATCTTTAAGATATTCAGCTGAGTATAAGAACCTATTAAAAGAATATAAAATTAAAACCAAGGTAGGAAAAAACTACCAATAACTATATAAATTCATCAAACAACGTAGCAAAAGCCTCATGAAGGATTATCACAGGAAAAAGCAACAAACCCGTCGAAAGTAATGCTCTTAATGTCCAGGACTTCAAGAAATTCTTTATAAAAATGTAAAAAAGTTACTAGCACTATAAACTACGATTTGGACATAGCCATGAGTAAGTTAACTGTAATCAATAGCAGCTTTAAATTTACAACTGTAATTGGTGACAAAATAAGTGATGTAATAAAAAAGATTATCTTATTCAAATGCCAAACGGTCATTGGGTCTTTCAAAATGTTCAATAAAAAAATTTTAATGGACTGATTCTTCACTAAACCATGCTAACCAGTATAAGCATCAATATTGGTATATTCTCAAATGCTTCGAAAGAAACCGTTATTTGACCAAAACATAAAAGAGGCAAACATGATGATACATAACTTTAGACCAACAGCAAAAGTGCCCACATTTTCCTAAATAATTGAAGCGTTCTAAAAGAACAACTTTTAGCAGCATAGCTGAACAGTATAGCTTCAGAATCAGTCCACTACCAATGCAGCAAAATATCTAGTCAAAGTAATAGTCGAAGCATTTGAGAAAAATGAAAATTGGGTGACCTTTCCAGAGAATAAGAATATGTCTCTCATGAGCTGCTATTGGAAAGACTAAAAACCTACGGCATGGATGGAAAAAGTGTAAAATTAATTAGAATTTATTTGTCACGCAGGTAGCACATGGTTTGCTACGATGGAGAAATATATGACTCATTAATATGTGGAGTCCCACAGGGGTCAATTCTGGGGCCTATATGCTTCCTAGTTGCGATAAATGACCTAGAAGTCCTTCCTAGTCCAGAAGGAGGTCCGAGAAGATGCACTAAGGAAAATGCTTACAATAGTCATATAAAAAACCTCACTTTCAAAGGTTTAGGGGTTCCACAATAGATCTACTCAGGTCGCAGTGTGGAAAGGATTGTCATAATCTGTATCAACTCCAACCCCCATTAAAAAAGTATTGCATGTATTTAATGGTCAATAAATAAAATAACATCTTTTGAATTTGAAATGGTAAGGTCCTTCCTATTTAGTCGTAAGTATGTGAAAGTTGTTACATTTATCCTTACATATATTTAGGGTATAAGCAGGAAAAACTGGCGCAGTAAGGTAGCGTGTCGAAATGATCGGAAACTATTAAATTACAGAATAAAAATTGTTTAATCATGTGGAGAAGGTAATAAAGTTGCTCTTCACGTGTCATCCTTCCTTCTAGCGTCCCAACGTTGGTGCTATGGTAGCCTAACCATTTTTTTGACCTTTGGCAAATGCCGAGTGGACGGCACCGCAACCGAAAAAGATGGCCGACATGCCCATTTATTTTCATTTAACAGTTATTGGATTTTTCCATTAAGGAGGTTTTTTTTTTTGGAGGGGTGGATAAAAATCATTTGTTTCAAAATAATAATGGAAAAGTTCTAACTTCCAAGTACTAAACTTGCTCTGGAAGCTCAACCTCCTATACCCACAAGAGAGCAGGACCCCGACCGCCCCAAAAACACCTACCCAACTGCATGCCCTCGGACATCCCATTCTATTTTTACCATGATCCCGCAGCGATAAACATAGTCTAGAAGGCATTTATGTATATCACCGTCCTTCAAGAGGAGCAAGGTTTCATAATTGGTGGAACAATACCCTTCCTTCATTGCTATATTCTGTCCAGCAAATTTTTTCTCTCCTTCTCATAAGTAGATCAAGCCGTCACATCGTGTTCTAAATCCACAATGGTGTTGCATGTTCTGCATAGATTACTACAGCGTTGTTTTATTTTATGCAGGTAAACCCCACATATGCCTTGACCCGACCAAGCCTGGTTATTATTGCAGTCTTTTTGTTCAGGCCAGTCCATTGAACCATGGATGCTTATTTATCAACGGGTTTATTGATTTATAAAACGTTCTCGTAAACCATCACAAAATTTGAGCCATACCCAAACCATTACTACAACCAATCGTGTTTTCGTAATGTAATTAAGAGCGAAACGTTAAATTTCAAGCTCTCGTAATCGTTCATGCAAATAGATGGAGTGGAATTTTAAAAACTACGTCCACATGAAATCTAGAATAACCGGCTTTGACTTTTAAAAGGATTCCATGTCTCGATTAGCAGTTCAAGCTTCGTATACTTGTGACGGTTGCGGTTTTTACCGTAAAAAGAAAGGTCGAGTTCTTAAACGTTTACGCTGCCGTAATTGTTTCCTTAATTACAGTGGCTCCCATTTTCAACAAAAAGGAATACATTTCGTTCCCATGACCCAAATGGTGGTTGTTTGTAGAAAAGAGAAAAAAAAAAGAAAAAACACCCAACGGTGGGAGTGGGAGCCCACCACAAGACGGAAAAACCGGAGGTGACGTTGCGGTCGGTGAGATATAGAAAATAATGAGTGAAAGAAAAGACGCAGCGCGGAGAACAAGCAGAGTAGAGTAGCTGAAACCAAATCGAAAACCGGTTCGCCTTCGCGACCAACCGCAGACGCGATAACTTCTCAGCTATTACTTCACTCACTTCCAAGGCAATCTACGTTTAAGTAGTCCTCATTTCATAATAAATCTTCGTCTTTCGACTTATCATTTAAAATGTTTTATACGCTGAAATGTAGAAATGAACGCTGAGCCTAGTTGAATGCTTTCTTATTCATATTCATGGTTCAATCTAGAGTCTTATACAACTTAATCAGACTAGGTATTTTGATATTTTACAAGAGTGACTTTTCACTGATGAATAACTGTTTTTTTTATTTTTTATTTACGACCTTTATCACTGAAGAAATTTTCAAAAAATTGCCGAAAAAGAAGTTAGTTGAACTAACATACCTAATGCTACAATCAGACTGAAATATGTTCCCAGTATCATAAAATTTTCAGAAGTTATTATGATACAAAAACCGGAGGACTAATATGGACGAATATACTACAGACAGTCTCTATGCTTTTCGAAAAGTATTACTGAAAAGAATAAGGCTCATTGTAGAAAAAAAATCATTCCTGGCCACCAATTTCGATTCCGAACAAGACAACAATAGACCAAATTCACCGAGTGACGGACGTAACAGTAAAATCACTAGAAGAAAAACGAATATCTTCCTTGGTGCCTCGCAACATTTGGCAAGGTCTGGCGTGAAGGGTTCATCAGTAAGCTAAAATGGATGCTGCCAAAGCAGCAAAGCAGTATGTAAAACTCTAAATGACAAACATTTTACAGTCAAAGAAGAAGAATAAAACCCACAGTAGAAAAAAAAGAAAAATCATTCCTGACTACCAATTTGGATTCCGAATAAGACAACAATAGACCAAATTCACCGAGTAACGGGCGTAATAGAAAAAACGCTTGAAGAAAAACTAATTTTTTCTAGTATCTCCTTTGATGCCACTCAAGCTTTTGACAAGGTCTGGCGTGAAGGGCTTATCAGTAAGCTAAAATGGATACTACCAAAGCAGCAAAGCAGTATGTAAAACTCTAACTGACAAACATTTTAGTGTGAAAGAAGAAGAAAAAAACGCTCGAAGAAAAACAAATTTTTTCTAGTATCTTCTTTGATGTCACACAAGCTTTTGACAAGGTCTGGCGTGAAAGGCTCATCAGTAAGGTAAAATGGATGCTACCAAAGCAGCAAAGCAGTATGTAAAACTCTAACTGACAAACATTTTAGAGTCAAGAAGAAGAATAAAACCCACTGTAGAAAAAAAGAAAATCATTCCTGACTACCAATTTGGATCCCGAACAAGAAACAATAGACAAATTCACCGAGTAAGGGCGTAATAGAAAAAAATCGAAGAAAAACAAACATTTTCTATCTTCCTTGATGTCTCACAAGCTTTTGAAAAGGTCTAGCATGAAGGACTCATCAGTAAGCTAAAATTGATGCTATTAAAGCAGTACGTAGTACATTCTGACAGACATTTTAGAATCAAACAAGTTGATAAACATTCAGAATGAAAAACAACAAATGCAGGTGTGCCACAAGGTAGCATGTTAGGTCCATTACTTTACTTGTGATTAGCAGTGATTTTTCCGAATATAGATGGTGTAAACTGTAAAAATTCCAACGTTTGCAGATCATGGTGGTGTCACTAGGACTAACGATCAACCATTCATCCAAAATCCTTCAAAAGGCTTGTAACAAGATAAACGAATGGACAAAAAATGGAGAATCAGGCTCAATCATCATAAATGTGTACATTAAATTTTATAAACAAAAAAGTGGATCATGTTCCATGTCTCACAATGGATGGAACTATTTATAACATATACACGATACAGCTATCTGGTGGATCTTAAAGAACATATGAAGAAAAAAGGACAGAAATAGGTTTAAGGTTGACAACTGTACTGCTTGCTAGGTCGCGACTCCAACCATCCTTTACAAAATAAATTATTATTATACAAATCCTAAAGCCTGTGTGGGCATATCATATTCAATTATGGGGTTATACCAAACAGCAATACAAAAAGTATACAAACATTCCAAAATAAAATCATATGAAACGTGGCCAATGCACCTCGGTACATAAGGAATAGGGATCTTAAGATCCCTGAGGTCACGATAAATGCAAAGATGCGCCGCCAAACACTAGTCTCGTTTTCGGCCACGAGAATGCGGAAACATGGTCAATACTCCATCTCCAAACACCATCTCGCCTCAGCCAACACGAGAATGAGGAAGCGACCATCCTTTACAGCCCAGAACATTGAAGTTAAGCAATTAATAATTTTTTGAATAGTGAATAGTAAATCTTATTGTACAATGGGTTTATAAGAATGTAAACATTTATTTATTGTAGATGTTACGGATAAAGCAAGAACAAAAGGTAAACCTAAGTTTATCCGGTTAAAGTGAGGATTACCAAGGCTTTGCGGCTAAAGCCAGAAGAATTTCCGATGTTTCCACCTTTAAACGGCTAAAACTGGGTCTAACCAACGCGATAAACAAATTTAAATTTACAAAAAAAATTGCACTTAAAATTTGAGGTTAAGAATATTGCAAATGAAAAAGGTAAGTTCATTCCAATCCAGAAAATGTTCATAAAATTTTTTATCAGTTGACAAATATGGTGTCAGGTTTTAATGTACTTTTTCTTTCCTTTCGACAAGGAACTTTTTTTCCATTTTTATGCTTAAATGATAACAACCTTCCTCCGACATATTTTTCTTGAATATAGGACCTTTAGACCATTAACTTGATAACGAACAGCATTTATTTAGAGTGAAATATTTGTTTACACCAATGACACCAAATTTTTATCATGGATGCTTTAGAAATACTCATATTTTTTTAATCCAAAAGTTGGTCTACTACTTCCATCCATACAAAGAATTCGGTGTTGAAGACCAATTTTAACCAGGACTCTAGGTACTACTGGTCTTTTGCCTCGTTTAGCTTTTTCACAAAAGTGTCCACGCACTGGGAAAACTTATGGGTTTCTGTGAAGTACCCCTTTGCCACTAATGTGAGCATTATTGGCAGAAAACCTCAGTTTTTCTTCTGGCCTTAGCAATTGTCGTACCAGAGAATTAATGTCTGTTTTGGACATGGAAGATACAGAACCTGTTCAGCCATAACTGCGGAGTGTGGAATGGAACTGATAAAGCTAGACTGAACGTCCTTGCAGGTTGCACAAGACACAAGGAAAGTTTTGGTTCGCACAATTTCCTTTTTCTATTGAAGAAGCGCTTCAAAACGCTTATCCTTTTGCTGTGCTAGTGTAGGAAGCAACTTCAACAATAAGAACGAATGGAAATATTTCGGGATTTTCTGCACTTACAACGTTTTTAGCAGTCTTCATACACATGTCATCGTAAAAACTAATGGTTGGTCTAATTAGACCAGTTTTAATAAGAAGAGAAATTACCACCTACTTTGGTTATTAGATAAAAGATTATATTTATAAAAACACCTAATTCTGAAGATTCGGTTTCAGAAGATCACTTTATACAGAAACCGTCCGAGTTTCTCATGGTTCAGGACTGTTTTCCTTTCTCTTTACGCCTACAAGAACATTTGGTTATAATTTATCTTCAGGCCACGATTTTCCGTATTAGGTCCGTTCTGTTTGTCAAGGTGTTTAGCCAAAGTTGCTCCAGATGCGGTACCTAATTCTATAATTTTCCTCGAGGACCCTTCACATCTGCCTCACCCTCGCTACCGCCCATCCTTTTATAATCTGGAAGACCTGGAGAGAGAGAGAGAGAGAGAGAGAGAGAGAGAGAGAGAGAGAGAAAATTGTATAGTGTACATTACGCTAATTGCTCGCAGATATGGTTCTCGATATCTCGAATTTAATGGAGAGAATTTCGTTTAATTTTATTTCATAGGAACGTGAAAGTACATCCAATATCCCCAGGTGATCGTAAGCTTGGCAAGCCCGTAAAAACGCGGCTCTTCGTGCATATTTTTCTACTGAAAAGGAGTAAAACTTAAAAAATTCCGTCATGATAAACTGAAAGATAAGAGTGAAATGCTAATCAACAGGTATTTCCAAATTTTTAAGACTCAATTTCCGACAGAACGTAAGATGTATAATGTATACTGATTACGCCCCAATCTAATAGACTTAGTCGATAAGATTCTTTTTTTAAAGTATTAAACGCCCTCTATTTCCTCATGTACTATTTTATAAACCTACAGAAAAGGAAGGAAAATGACAAAAAGAACCGTAAAAAGTGGGTCGTACGCTATTATCGTGAATCCAACTATGAAAACCCCCTAATAACAAAGAAGTAAAAGTTTGTGTCGCAAGTGGATGGACTCGTGTTGAACTGATCGACTTATCACTTCATGGGTCCATCTATTCTCGCTGTTTTCAGATATTTTTTTGTTAAATAGACCACTGCGTTTATCAAATAGTCTTCCTCGTGTTGGAACTTAATGTTTAATTATTTCCAAATGTAGTGGTTTTACAGTTATATTTGTTAGATTTAGTTTTTCTTGAAGTGACACAGTTCAACATCGATCGTTCGCTGTTCTATTTTCGCTGGTTTACGTTGCACGCATCTTCCGGAGGAGACAGGTCATCATTGACGGCATAAAGGAGAAACACACAAGGCAACAGAAGACGAAAATAAAACATACCAGTGTGAAGTTCAAAACTTCTCTGTTCATATTTTTTCCGATAAAACGATCGCTTTGAGATTTTTTTTCTGGGCCGATGAAAGGAACTGCGCCTCTGAAAAGACTTGCAGCACGAATGCTTCAAGGAACTAGACCACATCTTTTATTAAACAAAGGTCTCGTCTGTCACACTTTGTCGAAGGAGCAACCCACAATCGGTAAAACGTTTCAAATATACCGGTTGTTTTTTTTGAGTCGGACATCTTTCTATTTTCAATCGTTTTGGGCCGTCAGGTGCACCTGAGCGCCTGCCTCTCCCTGCTTATATCCTTCATGGAACGCACCGAGGTGCCGAATGGAAGACAGGCATGTAAAATGTAAAATGACGAAATTGCAGATCAAACAGCAGACCCCAAAAATGAATTTAATGAAACGCATTTCTCTTCGAATAAATTAATTAAAACTATCTTGTCATCTTCTTTTGTTGTAGTATACCTTCTTTAATCGAAATTCACGAAATCGTAATGTGACAAAGGACGGCGTGGTCAGTGAGACATGACGGGGATCAGTTCGAAAAGGAGGCTAAAAACTTTAACCTTGTCGGTCCCTGAGAAAATCCAGTGACTAAAGAAAACAAAGCACTAACGGGTAAGTAATCATCGTAAACGATCTTTTCTACTACTAATAGGATAGAAAAAAAATCTTTTGCTTGAGTACACAACCCATGTCGCACTAGGGAAGTATTCATAGTTCGTCGATAGGCCTATTTTTAGACAGGATTTTGTTTTTATAAAATGGTAGGGGCAAAATCGATTCCCTTAGTATAAAATAGCACTTCCGCTTTGGTAAAATAAATGAGACGTGAACTAAAACTATAACGAAGTGTTTATTTTTCATGTCCCAGAGCAGCCGACTTTCATTCAAAAGATGCCGGCTTCCCTCATTTTACGTAACGCTCAAAACAAGTTTTCCATCCCATTATTCGCCTTGATCCTCACCGACGACAACTGGCCGAGTCTAATTTTCAATTATTTTTTGTACGAAAAGGAAGTGAGCAACACGATATAACGAAAAGGTAGGCGAGATATAAAAATTACGGAAGCATATGGCCTCTCTCTAAGGCTTCTTATGGCATTCGGCACCATCAGCCCACATTTTCCACGCCCCGTTTTATTACACAACATACCTGCTATGAGGTCGAAAATCAAATATCCGATCCGTTCAAAAAAGTACACTATTTAATCAAAACTGTCAAGCTGAGAGGGGCGCCGTATGTGGGGGAGACGTCAAGTTAATGACCTTATGAGCCTAATGATACATTTCAGCGTCTATAGAAATAATGAATGACACACCTATCTAGGTCTAAGAAGATTAAAAAAATATATTTACATAACTCTAAATATGTAAAAAAAAATGATGGAGATTCAGATTCACGAGGTTGCCACTGCACCCTTTTAAGATATACATCCCCTGGACTGTACTGTATAGTATGACATATTTTATTAAGGAATTTTGATTTGCGGTTGCATTGATCCCAAAACACTTTCTCCAGCGTGGAAGAGTAGCACCACAGACTAATAACAGGTGTGTTTTGTGGTGTCCTTTGCCTCCTTGAAGGCATCCTCATACCGTGTTGATTCATGCCAATCTTTTTCAGATGCCCTATTTTCTCATTCTCACCTTTTCTTTTTTACTTTGCCACATAGTCATATCAAAGGTGTGTCATGACAATGGCGTCCGCATCTAGGTTTCTCTCTACTTCATATTCTGGAACCCGGTGGATTCCACGCGAGCTTGACATAACCTATTTAGTTTCGATTAAGCACCATTTTCAAACCGATGATATTTTACTTTGTACTCTGTTAATCTTGTCAGAGCTGCTTGGTAATCTGACCTGATGGTTTTGTATTCTAAATTTAGGTTGAATTAAGTACATCTCTCAATTTCATGGACGTTTACATGCCCACATTTGAAGCCAACCGACATGATATTATTGATTGTATCGACAGGTTGTACATCCTTGACTGTGGGTGTTTTTCCCCGATCCCACTCCTTTTTGGTCTTTAGGCTGGTCTGGAAGTTTTGATTAAATCCAAATTAATATGGTAGAACGCTATTTTTGAAGGTTTCCAATTAAAATGATCTCCAAATCCGTCGAAATCTGCCGTTTTTTGTCGATAAAAACGAATGGAAAAGTGGATTGAATCTGTTTATTTTATATTGTCAATTAAAAAAGGCCCATTTAACAACCAAACTGAAAATAAATTGTTAAGACTTTTTGTCTTTCCGATAAAAATTGGAATTATCTTTTGCAACTCAGTACCGCTATTTATCGCGATTTCGCGAAAGGCAACTTAGCCTAAGTTGCAAATTGGTCGGTAGAAGATTAAAAACCAAGTTTTTTTAATCCTTTATTATTCGGGCCATTACGGTTTTACCAGGTGGATTGGATTAGATTCATTGAGGTGGATAAAAAGACTTCAGCACTGCATCGATCATGTAGGACTATTTGCTTTACCAATTGGCCTGTCCTGCCCATATTTTCTTCACATCAATATCTCGAACCTAGTTTCAACTATGCGGACTTTGGCGTTCGTTATGCATTAATATCATTATATACTGTTATTAGTTATGGTGACTTCCTAAAAATGGAGAAGCCCGAAGAAAAACTGAGCTGTGCTACAAACGCNGCCATAAAAGTGGAGAAGCCCGAAGAAAAACTGAGCTGTGGCTACAAACGCTCAATTGAATTTTTTCTTCCGATTTGGATTTTTTTTTTAAACTGAGCGAGGTTGGAGCCGTAAAAATGGAGAAGCCAGAAGAAAAACTGAGCTGTGGCTACAAACGCTCAATTAAGTTTCTTCTTCCGATATGGATTCAAATGAACTGAGCGAATCTGGAGTCGTAAAAATGGAGAAACCTGAAGAAAACTGAGCTCTGGCTACTAACGCTCAGGTAAGATGATAGTTCAGTTTATTCTTAAACGCGTTCGGTTTATCTGTCAGTTTGACCGAATCCAAATCGGAAGTATCAACCTAAGATTAATTGATCCGATTTAGATTCAGGTAACTGATCGTCTATTGGGGGCCCTAAAAACTGAGAAAATGGACAAAATATTTAGCTTTGGCTACACACAAAGAGTCCATAACAAAGTAGTTTTAAATGTCTGACATAGTAAGCTAAGCATGTTTACGACCTATCGACCGACTGAATAAACTGGCAAACGGTTTATACTGATTTAAGTAAAAGCATGGATAATATACCTTTTTCTTTTGAAAAAATCTTGATTTTATTTTTTTATATTGAATAAATTGTTTAATTGTTTAGTTTTTATAAGTCACAAAAGCTTGACCTACTATGGTAGGAACCTCGCTGACCTTTCTTAAACGTTTGCTTTGTTTCCTAAATAAATAACAATTTCAAACTCATGCCTTTTATTCTTACAGAAAATGGATCAAATTTTTCGTTACTTTTACATTTATTACAAATAATACCACTTTATACGCCATGCTTTTTTAAATCCAATCGGACCTTCTGACAGTGTTATGGCAGTTTCTGTCTCTCTTGAAAGTTATTTAGCTCCCTGTAATGAAACAATCAGGACGAAAAGTAATGTAACTTGGTCTGTTTTCGATGTTAGGGCCGGTTATTTATAGCGGAGCCCTGTGTTCACTGTTGGACACACGTTTTTTCGGCGTTTAACCTGATAAAACCCTTCCATCGTAGTTGCATTAAAGCCCAATTAATCCATTTTCAAAAGTTTTGTACACGCTTTCTCCAAAATGAGGACGATACTTCTTAACAAAGCCATTTTATAATATTAAAAATGTTTTTATTTAGCAATATTTGACCGTTTTGCTTATATTAATTTATTCTTTATCCATATACCAGGGAAAAAATTGTCAACGTCAATTTTGCTGCGTTTTAGAAAGACGACGGCTAAAGAGATTTGCGGAGAGAAGAGATGGTGCATTGTTTTGATATAGATCTTTTAATGGTGGGAACACTAGAGTTAAAATATGATCCTGGATGCGTTCGTGTTTCAGAGGTCAACGATGACAGTTTTTGGGGTTTTTTGAATACCTCCATCGCATGCGACCTTATTTGAAAACTTGGTGGCCAAATTTCGAGGACCAAATAGCGTGGGTTTGATGAATCCTCGTTCTATAATTCAAAAAATTCCCTTTTGGGGCCTTTTCCGTTGTCTATCATCGCTGTTTTGGGACTGTTCGATGGCCGATTAGGTAGTCCATGAAGATCGGAAACGACCGAACTACAGCATACCATTAATCTCTCTGTTCAAAAGTGGACATTTTTTATCCAACATTTAAGCGGTATTTTTCCAATCGACATGCCATATTCAATTATCACTTATTTGCTCGAATAGTTCAGGTTATTACGAGAAAATGGCAAAACAAGGAAGATGTACGAAGAAGGTCATACGTCAGGCGTTTGGAAATTATATTTATTATACTTTCATCTTACTAAAAAAACAGAATCTAAGAGGAAAAGGGTACGTTTATGGTGGTGTAAATTGTCATTATTTCCCTGTCTTCCTCATATTGGCGATTTCGGTTCTCTAAAGGACCGTATCTTGACTTCGTGGCGTTACCAGTCCTCCCACGCTAGACTTAGAAAAGTAAAGGCCAAGCGATTGAAAACTCCCTGCCAATGAACCTTACCTTCTTTAATTTTCAAATTAAAATTAGGTTAAATACGTGATTCGAGGGTAAGGGTTTCTAGGACGTACGTGCCTTCAAAGGTCTCACTCATGCTGTTGAAAAACTGAATAAAATTGATCTTCTGAACTGGAATTCACTTCACGTAAAGGGCAGAAAATACAACGAACTTGTTCGACTCAGTTTTACGTTGTCTTCATCAAAAAAGCGCGATAGGCTGTTGCGAAAAGACCTTTAGTTTTTGGTCTTGAGACGCAGATTTCCAACATACAAAGGGCGAATGAAAAGCACCCACGTGAAATTGTGAAAGAAGCCGAAATCATCATGACAGACCCAAGTAGCGAGAATAGGCGCAACAGATGGAAATCGACCAAACCAATGGTTCGTCAGCCTACAAACCCCAAGACATATCACAAAAATCAAGATAATTACCGCCAGTGTAATTATAACAATTTTTTCAAGCAGAACTTTCTTATATAATTTATTGCTCAATCAACTCTTCGATGTACGATGTCGCTGTGTGAAAGTTTATTCCACCTAATTTTATTAAAAGCGTTAATATCTCTTTAATATTATTTATTTCATATTTATTAAAGTTGCTATTCATAAGAGAATTACCTCACGCATTATTAGTAAATAATGAGCCGTCTTAATTAACGCTACCTAATTTTAATTACGATACACGCACCTGTGTTTAATGATGGAAATTGCGACCATAATTTAAGTGCCTTCACCAATTCTGTATATTTTATGTATATAAAAATGTGCGCTATGGTATATGATATGAATTATTTAATTTATTTATTATTGTGTGTAGGGAGGGATACTAATTACAATATCGCCACGCCAGATTTGTCTGTGGATTAACAGTTAAGAAGAAGAAGATAATAAGTGAGTCAGAATCCTCTTCTTTCTCGTACAGTCTGCAGACAGGTTCGTTTCCGTTGATCCCCATTGTATGCAAATGTTGAGACGACAGTGTCGCGCAATATATTACACAGCAATATCTTACAAAAAAACGTTAAATTATCACACTAAAAATCATTATAAATTAACACTCCAATTGTCCGTTAGACAATCAATCCAAATATCGCATAATTCCTCTTAATGTGAGTAATGTAAACTTTGAATGAGGTCTTTACTTTATTACACCTTTTGGGCGTCGGTGGCCGCAACGGTTTAAGCGTAGACACGGCGCTCATCACTGTAAGGTAAAGGTCCCGGGTTCGAATCCAGCGGCCCTGCATTCGAATCCGACATACTTACAAATTTTTTTTTTCAAAAACACCGGCACCCCGAGGGTTGATATAACCTCTGCTGTTGCAAACCCTCGTAAAAAAAAAGGTTTTTCAAAATTTAAACTATCAGTCGCCCATGCATCAACAAGACAACTTATGTAACTGCCTATTTTTATCCTGCGAAATGTACGGTAATTAATTAGTTGTACCAAAACGTAAAACTATAACTTTTTATCACGAAAGCAAACTTTTCCCGACACCGTCACATCAAAAACGTTCAGGAAATGGGCACAATGAAGAAAAATTGAGAAACAAGAAAAAACTGAACTGTGGCTGCTCACACTCAAGTAAGATTATGGTTCAGTTTATTGATAAACACACTTGGATCATCTGTCAGTTTGACTGAACCCATATCGGAAAAATAAACCGAACAATTAAATCGTTTTAGATTTAGGTAACTGTTATACAAACTGATCATCTATGGGGGCCTTGAAAACGGAGAAACTGGAGGAAAACTGAGCCGGGGCTGCAAACGCTCAGGTAAGGTAATAATTCAGATTATTCTGAAACGATCTCAAAAATCAAAGGTGAGTTATCGTTTATTTCGTATTATCTGATTCACCCTTAGTTCTTCAGTCAGCAATAATTAAATCCAGATTGGAAGAATAAACTCAATGATTAAGAGATCCGATTTAGATTCAAGCAAATTGAAAGATAAGCTGATCGTCTATGGAAGTCCTAAAAATGGAGAGACTGGACAAAATAAACGAACAAACGGTTATTAGATATTATGGTTCATTTTATTCTTACATACGCTTAGTTTATTTGTCAATTTGACTGAATCCAGATCGGAGGAATAAACCAAACAATTAACTGATCCTATTTAGATTCTGATAAACTGATGGTGCATTGGGATCTAAAAATGGAGAAACTGGACAAAAAACTGAAACTCTTTTGAAACAGAAATCGCCAAATAGAAATTTTTCTTTAGTTTTCACTCATGCCACACACTTTTCGCGACACGTTGGTCGCATATCAATAACAGCAAAGAATGACAAAAAATAAATAAACTGCAAAAAAACTAAGCTGAGACTACAACGCTCAGTTTAGTTATTCGTTCAATATCTTCTGCCCATTAGGAGGTAAATCGTCAGATAAACTGAGCGTGAAACAAGTCCTAAAGATGGGGGAACTGGATGAAAAACTGGTCTTAGGATACCAACGATCAGTTAAGTTTCTTCTTCCGATCTGGATTGGGACAAATTGACAGGTAAACAGAGCGAGTTTGGAGCGGTAAAAATGGAGAAATCTGAAGAAAAACTGAGTTGTGGCTAAAAACGATCAGATAAGATGATCGTTCAGTTTATTCATAAACGTTTTTAAAAATTCCAATTAATCATTCTTTTTATCTAAGGTTTTTGGTTGAGGTCAAAAATCAGTATCAAGAGCGGGATTGCGACCCACGATCGTCGGCTTGTTCATCTCAACCATAAACCTTAGATAAAAAGAATAATTATTATGGTCAATTATGACCGCGAAAAAAATATGGATCTTTAAAAATGGAGAAAAGCTGACGACAAACTGAGCTGCAGGTATAAAGGCTCAGTTAAGTTGACAAAAAAAAGATCTTGTATGGAGCCCTAAAAAATGGAGAAAATTGAAGAAAACCTGAGCTGTAGCTGCAAAGGCTCACTTAAGTTTCTTCTACCAACCTGGATTCAGGTAAACTGACATATAAATTGAGTCCTAAAAAATGGAGAAAAATGTACGAAAACTCGAGCTGCAGCTACAAAGGCTCACTTAAGTTTCTTCTACCAACCTGGATTCAGGTAAACTGACATATAAATTGAGCCCTAAAAAATGGAGAAAATAGACGAAAACCTGAGCTGCAGCTACAAAGAATCACTTAAGTTTCTTCTACCGACCTGAATTCAGGTTAACTGACATATAAATTGAGCTCTAAAAAATGTAGAAAATGGATGACAAAGTTTCTTCTTTCGATCTAGATCAAACTGAGAGATAAATTGAGCGCTTGAGATCTAGACAAATGGAGAAAGCTGACGACAAACTGAGCTGAGGCTACAAAAGCTCAGTTAAGTTTCTTTTTACAACATTCAGGTCAGTTAACCGTTCAGTTTATATTAGTAAGATTCAAGAAAACAGACAGATATCTGAGAGTCCCTAAAAATGAAGACTCTCCAACCCCTTTAATGACAGTTTGCCAATAGAACCAATTTAAAACTATATTTGTAAAGGTGTAAATAATCGACCTGTAGTTAATTATCTATTGAGATGAAAGGCATATCATTTAGGTTGATTTAATTTGACAATCAAGAGGAAATAGAGGTGCACCTGGCTGCGGATGATCTGAATCCTAACAATAACTTAAATAAAATTTTTAAACAACGTAATTAATTTTTTATTATTTGTAAAAATATCATAAAACCGTGTTAAAAAAATAGAGATTTATTAATTCGATAAAAGTTCCGTAATTTCCGGTGGGAGCGAGGCCGGTTTAGATTTGAGCCCGGTAGAGGAAAGGTGTCGGGCAGGGGCGAAACTTCCGTAGCCAGGTATGAATGAAGAACCTTCCAGTCAGTCACATGTTATTTTTATCTGGCCAGGAATGCACTCCGACTCCCGTCTCTTATGAATGAAAGTGTACAGCGTACAGTCGGGTACACGTACCACCCGCCGCCCCTACCCCCGGGAGGCCGGCCACTGTACAAAAACCGACTGTACAACCGTCTCTCTCAGAGACACCGACAAATAAACACCATCGTACCGTCTCGCATAACGAATTGGATTTTCATGATATTTAAACCTTGGATTTACATAAATGTCATAGAATACTAGTCTTTCTCTGTATGCGACAAAGAAAGCATAAACTAAACGATTGTTTTTTTTGTCTTATCCAAAATGGCAATTATGATGGTCAGACGACGAATTAATCACCTCACGACTTAGACCAAATACATAACAATTTTACTGCAAACTAAAAGAGTTACAAATCTCGGTATTCAAACAATAGAAAATATAATAGAACAGGTTTTAAAGATAGAATTAAAGCATTTTAAATGTAAACTAACAGAAATGTGTACGATATACTGCATCTGTTTATGTACCTTTGATGGTTATTTATTATTGACTTACTGAAATAATGAATTTTATGAAAAAATCAAACTGCGGTTATCTGTGTTTACCCGAATCTAAGTCGTACGAATAATAAACTATTAAATCGAGCCTGTGTAACCAAGGATTAGTTTTTCGGCCGGTTTCTTCATTTGTATTGCCTCGTACGCGCTCACTTTATCTGTCTGTTTACCTGAATCCAGGTCTCAAAAAATAAACTATCTACTTAAGTGAGTGTTTGTACCCATTGCTCAGTTTCTCCTATTTTAGAGCTACTTATACGCTCAGTTCATCTGTCAGTTTACCTGAACCCAGATCTGACAAAATAAACTGAGCCAACTATTTAACTGAGCGTTTGTACCCTCAGCTCAGTTTCTCTATTTTTAGGGCTCCATATACGCTGAGTTTATCTGTCAGTTTACCTGAATCCGGCTCTGAAAAAATAAACTGAATTATCTACTTAAGTGAGCGTTTGTACCCTCAGCTCAGTTTCTCTATTTTTAGGGCTCCATATACGCTGAGTTTATCTATCTGTCAGTTTACCTGAATCCGGCTCTGAAAAAATAAACTGAATTATCTACTTAAGTGAGTGTTTGTAGCATCAGCTCAGTTTCTCCAATTTTAGGGCTCCATATACGCTGAGTTTATCTGTCAGTTTACCTGAATCCGGCTCTGAGCTCAGTTTCTCCATTTGTAGGGCTCCATATATGCTCAATTTACCTGAATCCAGGGCTGGAAAAATAAACTGAACTATTTTACTTAAGTGAGCGTTTGTAGCCTCAGCTCAGTTTCTCCATTTTTATGGCTCCATATATGCTCAATTTACCTGAATCCAGGGCTGGAAAACTAAACTGAACTTCATACTTAAGTGAGCGTTTGTAGCCTCAGCTCAGTTTCCCCAATTTTAGGGCTCCATATATGCTCAATTTACCTGAATCCAGGGCTGGAAAAATAAACTGAACTATTTTACTTATGTGAGCGTTTGTAGCCTCAGCTCAGTTTCTCCATTTTTATGGCTCCATATATGCACAATTTACCTGAATCCAGGGCTGGAAAACTAAACTGAAATACGTATTTAAGTGAGCGTTTGTGTCACATTCTTGTTCTGGGGCCGAGAAATCGCTGTTTCTCCAATTTTAGGGCTCGATATACGCTCAGTTTATCTGTCAGTTTACTCGAATCAAGTCACAAGAATAACTACCCACTTTACTGAGCATAAAATTCATAAAATTTAAAACTTTATCGGAAGAATAAACTTAGCGTTTATCTAAAATTTTAAGGGCTATATCCACAATACGATTGGACCGTTCGTCCGGTTTCTCTATTTAGCCTTAGTTCTTATTAAGTTCTTAACTTTTTAAGCTACTTAGCGAGTTAAAAAGAATGAAAACCCGGCAAAAAAGTGTGGTTAGAAAAATGGATAAGTGGTAATGGAAATCTGCTTGAACTCAATTAGCCTAGAAGAATCAATTCGTTTCGAAAAATGAAATGATTATCCCTACGTTTTCGATGAAAAAATCGGAGAAATTTCAGGCCAAATACCGGAAGTTTCGCCGGATAGAAGTGTATAGTTAGTTCTATTATGATTATTATTGAGTCAATCGTTCAAGTATGATGACACACACGAAAAGCTGACAGATAAACTTAGGACTATTGAGAAATGTCTTGTTTTGATGATTTTTTGGATGTAAAAAACATACATCTCAATTTCGTTACATTATAAATGTAAATACGAGCTCAGTTAACCTGTCAGTTTGCCTGAACCAGGAATTAAAAAACTGAATAGAACGTGTGTAGGCTCAGCTCTGGTTTTCGTCCAGTTTCTCCATTATTATGGGCCCAATTCACGCTCAGTTTATCAGTCAGTTTACATGAATCCAGAGCGGAAGAAAAACTGAAAGACAAACTGAACTGAGAGTTTGTCCACAGTTCAGTTTAACATCAAGTTGTAGCACCATTTTTTCATTCATTTGTGATAGTTCACTTATTCATATATAATTAATCACACTATCACAGCTTTAACTGAGTCGTCTAGTTTGCCCTAGCCTTTATCCATGTTTGGTTGGTCTATAATCTTCTGAAAAGGCCAATCGTATGGACGAAATTTCCATATTGAAACATGACGCTATATTTTTTGTAGTGCCTTTTAAAAATTAATAAGTGTATTGCGAACCGTATGTACTTCAACATAAACGCTGTGTTTTTCATGTAATAAGCCCCACTCTATTTTCCGTAACACGGATTCGTTTGCCAGTTGGAATCTAAATATGTTGTTTTTAGGGCCAATGGAGCTAGATTGGTCTTATTTTATAAAAGAGTTGTCTTAATTTACTGGCATTTTTCTTTAGAGTGGATATGAACATCAAAAAATATCATAGAGGCGGTGACCTCTTCAACCTGCCTCGGATCATTTTCTCGATAAGAGGTGTGTCGTTTACCGAACTATCATAAAATATCGATATACTAGCAAGACCTAAGATACGTACGATGCCGTCTTCAAAGTAAAATTGCAAGATGGACAAATCGAATCAAAATGGATAGAAATACCCATATGAATGCAAGCTGTATCAGTCGCCAATGTGAGGGAGCGCATATTGCAGCACCCCTTCCTACAATGCATAATTTATGATGGTGGCACCAATCTGAGAGATGCGCATTACACTGGGGCGTACCATCCGACGACTTTAATCTCAACGAGAGCTATAAGTCCTATAAGTCGATCGTCGAGAATGTCCGACCTCACAAGAAGACAAACGAACATCCTTTCAGTTTTCTCGACCTGAACTGGGAGCAAGTGAAATGCAAATGATTTCATACAGTTAAACAATAAAACAGCAGTGTAGGAAACAGCATGTTTAAATAAGAATTGGATTAAGAGCGAGCGTTGATAGTTTTGGACAATAGCTATTCTTTTTTAGACAAATATTTTGGGATTTCTTTGTATTGCAGTTAATTTAATTGACTACTGATCGGTTGTGGTACCTTTACCGATTATAGTTTTTTGTATTTTTTGTCTCTTTTACGAGAGGCCGGCGTTGGTGTGTGGGAAAGGGAAAGGAAATGGGACGAGATGGGGCCGAGTAGGGGTGGCGGCGTTTAGGAGGCTAATGAAACAATGGGACAAAGGCAATCCCGCCCACGCGTCAACGCAGCGACTAGCCACACAAGTTGCACATAATCCCTAGCCGCCCTCGAATCATTCAATGAATTTAATGTCTGTCAACTGAAGCGAGCCGAGAAAATAAACATTGACCCGAAACACAATACAATTGAAGGGGGGGCCCCCCTTGGACGCTGTTTATCTGCCAGTTTCTCTGACACAGGCACATATCGTTTTTTCGTCTGGTTTCCCTACTTTTAGGGCCTAGAAACGCTCGGTTTATTTGTCAATTTATTTGAATGCAGATCAAAAGATCGATCAACTGAACTAAGGTTTGCAGTAACACTCAGGTAATTAACCTGTTAGTTTAATTTCTTCTGTTTCTTTATTTCTTCTTCAGTTTCAGTTTCTTCATTTTTAGGGCTTCAAACACGCTCGGTTTATCTGTCCGTTACTTTATTTTTAGGGCTCAAAATACGCTCAGGGTTTATCTGTCCGTTACTTTATTTTTAGGGCTCAAAATACGCTCAGTTTTTTTGTCTGATTTTTTTTTGTCCGGTTTTTCTTCATTTCTAGGGCCGCAAACATACTTGTTGATATGTTAATTTTTAAGGCTCCAAACACGCTCGGTTTATCTGTCCGTTACTTTATTTTTAGGGCTCAAAATACGCTCAGATTTTTTGTCTGATTTTTTTTTGTCCGGTTTTTCTTCATTTCTAGGGCCGCAAACACACTTGTTGATATGTTAATTTTTAAGGCTCCAAACACGCTCGGTTTATCTGTCCGTTACTTTATTTTTAGGGCTCAAAATACGCTCAGTTTTTTGTCTGATTTTTTTTGTCCGGTTTTTCTTCATTTCTAGGGCAGCAAACACACTCCTCGATCGGTCAGTTTTTGTCCCGATTCTTCATTTTTATGGCTCCAAACACGCTCGGTTTATTCATTTTATGGGCCTCAAACATACCTAGTTTATCTATCTGTTTCTTATTTTTAGGAGCTCAAACACACTCATTTATCTGTGCTTTGGCTAGCTTATTCAGTATGAGAGATTCAAAAACGTTAGTTAATCTCTGTTTCTTCATTTTTAGGGCATGAAACATGCTCAGTTTATCTATCAGTTTCATTTTTAAGGCCTGAAACACGCTTAGTTTAACTGTCAGTTTTTGTCCAGTTTTTTCTTCCATTTTTGGGGCATCAAACACACTTGTTGATCGGAGAGTTTTTGTCCCGATTCTTCATTTTTAAAGCTCCCAACACGCTCGGTTTATCTATATGTTTCTAGATTTTTTGGGCCTCAAACACACTAAAGTTTATTTGTCAGTTTTTTGTCAAGTTTCTTCATTTTTACGGTTCCAAACCCACAAGGTTTACCCGAGTCCTTATCAGGACAAAAACTGAACGATTAACTGGACAGAACGTTTATAGCCACAGAATGTGCGAGCCCTGCATAACAAACAGGTTCAGTTTTTCCTTAGTTTGTATGAATCCTCCTTGCTGTTAATGATGTCGCGAAAAATTTGTGTCATGGGTAACAAAAAAAATTACTTCTATGCCTTTTTGCAGCTGCTTCACCTTTGCAGGGAAAAAATCAAAACCTCCCAACTATAATCCGTATGCTGCTATAACTGGCGATGAAAACCTGCTTCAAGAATTGAGTAGCGCAGAAAAAGTCTATACATTTCAATAAATGAAAGAATTTACATTGGAGCAATCACGAAGTGTTGAATTTAATTGACTGAGCTGACGATTTCCTAAACGGACCGTCAGTTGACCGGATGTAACCGTGGTCCCAAAGCTCAAGCCAGATACCGGAAGTTTCGCCGTTAAGAACTGTGCACCTACTTCAGTTAATCGTTCACACATGCCAAACTGACATATAAACGCACCGTACACATCTAACAGTTATCCATGTGTGACGTCATATTAGGACGTTTAAATGACCCCTACGATCATTTTATCCGGCAGTTTTCATGTGTGACGTCATGACTGAACAATTTACTGAAAAGGGGAAATTCTATCGAATCAACTGTGCTATTTAGTTTAGATATTAACAATAAAATATTTCCTATACATAGATGCTTAAAATATGAATGCTCTATGAACACCTAACCACAGAGAAAAAAAATTGGAAGTCTTTGTTCAAAGCAAATGTCTACAAGGCGTTCAAATTTACTGAATGACTAATATTTTTACTTTAAATGTCACATACGTTTCAATTACAAATTCAATTTACTGGTGGTAATTGATTTAATTCAGTACATTATTGTATGTTTGAAGGGTTTTTTTAATTTTGTCAGGGAAATGTTCTGTAAATTATTATGCTGTCTATTAAAAAATAAGTGCAATGGATTGTATTGAGAAATAAATCGAAATGTTACAAGCCCTTTGAAATTAAAAAAAGAGTTGAGAAAAGCTCTCTCGATGATCTTGATTAATATTTTTGTATTATTAGAATGGCCCACCTTTTTCGTTTCTAAGTCCAACTCAATGAAATGTAATCGTTTTTATAGAAGGAAAATTCACGCAGGTTGTTGCGTGCAGTCATATCAATTTTTCACGTTTCTCTTACAAAATCCTCGTAAATAAGTCTTTAGTCATAATGTGACTGACATTAATTGTTTGAAGAACACGCGACTGTGCGTTCACCCTGGTCCCATCCTATAAATTCAGGATTTATCCAATGCCAGGACCAAGGCTAGAAAACAGTCAGATCCAAAAAAAAAAAAAACGGTACAGAAGGAAAGTAAATTTCAAAACTCTAAATATCCACGTAATTTCGTACTAATGTTTATATAACTTTCAAAATTTAATAATTTTCACACCGACATAAATTAATAATATTGCAATTGTATTTTATTCCTGTTGGAGGGAAAATGGGGTAAATGATAAATATTAAACGATTTAACTGTAATAAGAAGAATTCAAGTGATTAAAACGAGCGAAATGAAACGCAATCCGATATTCTTCTTTACAAAAAGGACGTTGAACTAAACACCAACTCTCCACGAACGGTTTTCTACTTCCAAAATAGTACAAACGAATAAATCGAGTTTCAAGAATTTCATAAAAGGAAAATTCCAGTGTCGTGTATCTGATTTGCAGTTAAACAATTTCTACTGTCTCAAGAGTTTTTTTCATTTTTCAGGACAGCCAGATCGATAGTATGCCACAAGGGCTTCCTTAATCGTCCAAGTCGTTGTTATTTCCTTTCGGTAACGAATATATTTCTGATTTGTGTTCAACAGGCTTGTATTTTAGGTTTTTGCATCCAAACTGGACACGAGGATTATAATTTGTTTTCTCGTGAGATTTCCTCTTGGGGTCTACGATGTGATTATCCTGCATTTTTAATTGTATTGGTGATTCCTGTTTAGTCCGATCTCTTTTCTAAGTTCCTAAGCGAATCGGCGTAAATAAAAATATCAAAGGGCTGAAATGCATCTGACAGACCGAACCAGCGATGATAAGCAGACCAGAATGATAAAGAACGACCAAACTATATAATGTACTGTTTCCTTCTTTAGCGATTATTTTGGTTTCCCTATCTCTCCCCGCTTATATCCTTGACGCAAAACGGCAAAAATAACACCATGATTCTCCATCCGCATTTCAAGAACCTTATAAAATAGACATGAACGACACAGACCCATCAATTACAATTCAAAAGAAATATTGATAACTTGTGAAATTTCTCTTGAATCTGTGGTGTGTTTCATCCTTTCGTTCAATTGGGTCGTTGGTCAGCCTGTACCCTCAGGTTTGGTTACAGTTGCTTTTCACCTTCTCACCATCTTTAGTGTTTCTTTGGGCACCTGCCTCTTCCTGCTTATATCCTTCAGGCCATGCACTAAACATGGCAAAATGGCCGTACCCAAATACCGAGTATAGGCAGGTCAAAATAACCAGAAACGATAGAACTACAAATTGTACTTTTGCCGATCTACCGAAATTTACAGGGCAGAATGAACAAGGTGGGCCTGAGAGCCTGCATCTTTCTGTTTACATCCCGAATAAAACATCAAATAGAGACAAAAATGATCGGAATGAACCAAACCACAAATTTTACTTTTACCAAACTACCTGGATGTGGAGGGCAGGATTAACAAGAAAGTTGTGAGACCATGAACCTTCCTCTGCCTGCTTATATCCTTGATGGCACGTATCAAGAGGACGAAATGCGGAATTTTTCTGAAGACCAAAAAGTGAGGATGGGCAGACAAAACCACAAATTTTACTTTTACCAAACTACCTGGATGTGGAGGACAGGATTAACAAGAAAGTTGTGAGACCATGAACCTTCCTCTGCCTGCTTATATCCTTGATGGCACGGATCAAGAGGACGAAATGCGGAATTTTTCTGAAGACCAAAAAGTGAGGATGGGCAGACAAAACCACAAATTTTACTTTTACCAAACTACCTGGATGTGGAGGACAGGATTAACAAGAAAGTTGTGAGACCATGAACCTTCCTCTGCCTGCTTATATCCTTGATGGCACGTAACAAAAGGACGAAATGCGGAATTTTTCTAAAACCAAAAAGTGAGGATGGGCAGACAAAACCGCAAATTATACCTTAGTCGATCTAACGAAATAAGCAGGACACAATGGACACGAATCAACGGTGGGTCTGAGAACCTGACGCTCCCTACTTATATCCTTGATGCAACGCACTGAACATTAAGCCCGCCCGGCAGAGCAAAACAGCAAATGTACACAGACGAAAACGATGGGAAACAAACCAAAAATTTTGCCTTTATCGATCTACCGACATGTGCAAGATAGTGGTGAGTCTATGAGGCTGTGAGCCTGCCTCTCTCTCCCTACTTATATCATTGATGACACACTGAAGTATTTAATAAACAAATCGGAAACGGGGATACATAAATTGATCATATTGCCCATATGTTTATGAACTATATAAAATGAAAATTTTTACTCAACTAACAGAAGTGATGTAATTTTAGCAATCTCATTTTCCTGCCACTATTATAGCAATTTTCTCTTTTGACCAGGTTAAACCAATTTCAGTATTAAATATATATTAAATAATTTTTTTTTCAACCACAGCTTTGACAATTTCTGAGCTTGTAATTTAAGTTCAGATATGATTTCAGTTAACATCATCATCGAACTGGTCAATATTTCAATAGACTTCATCCAATTAAAACTTCTTTACTATTTTACTTTCGAAACTATATAGGATAGGAGAAAACCTTTGCTAAATTGCTCCAGGATAAAGATCCATACGAAGTTTATGAGACGAGCGGTCAATCATAATTGATTAAAATACAGTTGGTGTGTAACACCTCAAAATAAGCACATTTTATCAGTTTAAAAGTTTATATTTTAGTATTTGGACGAGTTTTTTCTTTCCAAACTGACTAAATATATCTTCGGACATATTTTAAGCATAAAGTATTAAATTTAACCAGCGTGTCGTTTTTAATTTAAAAAAGATCGAAATCTACCCGGGATTAGACAGTAGGACGGAAACTATGTTTTTTACTTGAGACGGAAAACACAAGGCATACATAAATATGTGACTGCGTATTCGTATGATGATGATGACGATGGTAAGACAGCTTTGTCTAGCCAGATACTATTTCCGGCAAGGTTTCCTGTCTACAGTCCGTCTATGTGATCCTAGGCCCAAGGTGGCTAAATATATCTGAAATACCTGATATCACCATTCTATTATGACCATTGTTGGAACCAGGAATCAAAAAGGGTTAAAATTTGTTTAAATTTCATGCCTGATAATCAACTCTTTCGTTACTGGGTATGAAAAGGATTGGGATTAATTGTCAATATTGAGGATAATTCTTAGTCGATTATTAATTTAAATTTTATACCTTACCTCATGTCAAATTTGACTCACGTGACATCCTCACCACGAGGTGTTTTAGTATTGATTCATTTTTCATACAAAATAGTTCCAAGAGAGATTAATCATGAAATAAGATGTCTTTATATAGCAATTCATTTAGAAATCTATTCATGCAAAAAGTTTCGAAAAATTTTCAATTATTGATTGTTTTGTCCGAAAAAATTTTCATTTTGTTTTGTACAAACAATAAAGAGGTTCGAATGTGTATGAGAGTTTTTGTTATCATTAAAATAATAATAATAAAATAATTATCGGTTTACAAAATGTGGCAATATTGTTATTACTCGTTGCCCCGTGGTATTTTATAATTGGCAGGAAATTTTACTTCCCAACCGTCTGTAAAACAAAAGAGATTCCTCATTCTGATTCTGATTCTCTTGTCCGCTTCGCTTTCCCTTTCTCAATTTTTTGCCCTTATACCAACCATGGCACCATGAAAGTAGAGCCCGTTTCCGCTTTCCGGACTCGCTCTCCTTTCATAGCTGATCAACATGCTTTAAAGTTCATGGGAAATCATCACAGTTTATTCCATTTAATAATAACGGTTGTTTCGTACTGGCCGAAAACGCGGCGCGACACAAAGAAATAAATAGGTTAGCGTGGGAAGAATATATTTTACTTTTTGCCAAATTTACGAAACTTTTAACAAATATATATTACAATAACTGTAGCATTTTAAGTTTAGCATTTTTAATCATAAATTTTTTCACAAGCAATTAGCAATAAAAGAGACCTAGTGATCCACATCGAACTCATACTTCAAGATTGTACTTTGTTTTGAAGATTGGAAAGATTTCCGACACCTTAAACTTTTGGTTAAAATAAAAGAAGAAAAATGGTTAAGAATAACTTTACTTTAATTTAACAAATTGATGAATTCCGATGTGGATCTTTCGCTCAGATTTGGTAAGGTCTTTCAAAAAACGAATTTACCTTTGGTTTGGTCAATTTTCCAATGAAAATATTAACGAATCCCTTAAAAGAATTTAGGTGTTGCATTTATATTTTTCGGGAAAGAAAAAGACCAAAATATATCGGGAATTTCAAAGATTTTAGGGTAGTTCAGTCTGAAAACGCAAATAATTTTGGTTTTCCAAATTTGCGAATGAAAATATCACATGAATAACAGTGTAAAATAAAGAAAATGAAATAAATTTACATATTAAATTAAGCATATTTTTTGTGAGAAGAAAAAGTGCAAAATAGGTCGATGAAATTCAACGATTTTAGGGTAGTTCAGTTTGAAAACGTAAATAATTTTGGTTTTCCCAATTTGCAAACGAAAATATTACATGAACATCCGCGTAAAATGAAGAAAATTAAATAATTTTACAAATTAAATTAATAATAATGATTGGGGGAAAGAAAAAGTCCAATAGGAGTCGATTAATTTCCACGATTTAAATAGGTCTCCAATCAGAAAACGCAAATATTTTTGTCCCTATTTACAAATGAAAATATTACATGATTTTCAATGTAAATTAAAGAAAATGAAATAACTTTACATATTAAATTAACCATATTTTTTGAGGAAAGAAAAATGTCAAAATAGGTCGATGAATTTCCATGATTTTAGGATAGTTCAGTTTGAAAACGAAATAATTTTGATTTTCCCAATGTGCGAACGAAAATATTATATGAATATCAGAGTAAAATAAAGAAAATTAAATAAATTTACAAATTAAATTAATAATAATTATTCGGGGAAAGAAAAAGTCCAAAAGGAGTCGATGAATTTACATGAGTTAAAAGGGTTGTACAATCAGAAAACGAAAATATTGTCCCTATTTACAAATAAAAATATTACATGAATGTTAATGTAAAATAAAGAAAATGAAATAAATTTACATATTAAATTAAGCATGTTTTTTGTGAGAAGAAAAAGTCCAAAATAGATCGATGAATTTCATCGATTTTAGGGTAGTTCAGTCTGAAAACGCAA
Organism: Cimex lectularius; assembly: GCF_000648675.2. NCBI lineage: Eukaryota > Metazoa > Arthropoda > Insecta > Hemiptera > Cimicidae > Cimex > Cimex lectularius. The sequence continues at coordinate 449,813 of NW_019392668.1, forward strand.
ATGATTTTAAAATTAAATTTTTAAATAAAATAAAATAAATTTATATATTAAATTAAGCATATTTTTTAGGGAAAGAAAAAAAAGCCAAAAGAAGTCGATGAATTTCCACGATTTTTGTGTGGTTTAGTCAGAAAACTCAAATATTAGTAATAATAATAAAAAGTAATAAAAGTAGTAAATACATTAGTAATTTAGGGTGTAAATAGTCGAGAGCTTATGACCTGAGCTAAAGTCAATATCACAATGTGTAAATCAGAACTGATATATTTTGGATTGGATGTTAATGGGAAAGTAATTAGATAAAATGGTTAGGGATGGTCACCTCAAATGAGTAGATGGATTTCGAAAAATGGCATTTTTTGTTTTGCCTATTTGCAGAAATATTACAAACGGATGTTAAACCATTAAACGTCATTGTAATTGATGTCTAATCAATAGTGCCTGTATTTCACCGTTAAACGTACTCAAATTAGGTGAAAGTTGGTTCATACGTTAATTTTTTACAACCTTAACTCTTTCCTAACTTCCCGTTCGTTGTACTTGAAAGGTCTGCAGGAAGTTACAAACGAATTGCATAAGGCAACTATTCTCGCTTCAAGCCAAGTGTATCAATAAGAATTCAGCAATACAAAATTTTAAGAAATCAAGACAATATTCTAGATATACTGGGAGATTTGTAACGGAAGAAAAACATAGTTTATTATGAAGTCAATAATTAAAGCTGTTAAGAAATTTTTGTAAAAAATTAGTTTTAATGACACGATAAAAACTGGATCCCGATTTTTCTTATTACAATAGTGAAGACTTGTTTCTATTCGTTCCTGTCACACTACACCTTGGAAGAATTGATGAAAATTTCTCCTTTGATAAAAGGTCCGTGTAAGCTAAATTCTATTTGAATTATATGATCCGTTAAATATAAAAATTTAATGGATAATGAACTGATGAAGCATGACCACGTGAATCTATATTCCCAATTCTTGGGTAAACGCGACATTCCTGATTGAAATTTACTCTTCAATCGGATCATTTGAAAACTTGGCCCATTTTCCATCTTTCTACACATACTCGTACGTTCTCATATCTGATTCAATTGGTGTGTATTGATTCTCTAGTAGGCGGAGGCCAAGATTATTTGTTCGGGGTTGTAACCTCCTTGTATCGATCTTTGTGAAATGCTATACTAAAACGTGGAGGCTGGAATGCTGGAGCCTCTCGTTGCCTTTTTTTCCCATAAGAAACCGCGGAAAATTGAACAATTCGAAATTGACACCGGCAAAAATGACTTGAAAAAGAGCATAATGAATGGGAGAGAGAGAAAGAGTTAGAGTGAGAGTTATAAACGATTGAAATTTAATTTCATTCAGGTCCGAGCTATTTTTACAATGGTTTTCAACAAATTATGACAATACATTTCCACGAGACATTAGTTTGGCATGGCAATTTCAATTTAAATCATTATCGAATTATTCAAATTTACGAGAAATAGGTGATATAAATGCATCAAAGTGAATAAACACATGTGGGAAACCACAGATTATTGTGGTATTAGTAAAAATTGTTAAACCCTGCGAGGCTATGTTGGTTGATGATAGACAACATAAATAATTAATGAAATAATGAGATTTCATATTGAGTCTGGTCGTATCCCAATATTTGACCAGGCAATCGAAGGTGTTTTAGTCTGTCAGACGCTTTCGACTTCTCCCCATATTAAGTGCTTCAGTGTACCGGCCTCTCCCTGCTTATAACCTTGATGTCACGGACTGAAGACGGCGAATGCCTAAACGCCCGCAGAAATAACGAAGATCGACCAGAACGACCGGAAAAGAAGGAAACAACGAACAAATGGTGTTTAAGACAATTTACCTCACAACGAAACAAAAATTATAATATAATTTAAATTAATTAAGGTTTTTAGTCGAGATAAAAAAGTCAGTGCCACGAGCGGGATTCGAACCCACGACCTTCGGCTAAATACGCCGCTGCTCTACCAATTGACTCGTGGCTTCGATCTACTCTGACCCTAACTTCCCATCTTTGTGTATTCAGCTAAACCTTAATTAATTGAATGATATTAATTGGTCAAGCGGACCACGAAAACTAGTGAATGTAATTTAAAGCCAAATTAGAAAAATGTCAACTACATAAAATGAAAAGCCGTACGGCTGGCAAAACACACTCAAAGTTCATTAAAAGTAATGTGCAACATTGACACGTCATTTTGGCAGAAACAAAACACCAAAGTTAGCGTACCAAATTCACAAATTTGTAACGTGTGAAATATTTACTTAAATTCACCAAAAATGCACTAGGTTAACCACGATTAGTTCCAGTTTCAAAGCTGAGCTAAAGAACGTTAGCTACAGAAAATATCTAATTACAAAAAAAAACTTTTTTTGAGTAAGGAATATTGAGGAGGTACGATCAATGAATAGATTTGAATTTTATTTCTGAGCATCGTTTTAAGAGTAGGTTTTTTTTTAAACTTCGTAAATAAGGTTTTATACGACTGCGTTTATAAGACTCGCTCGCAGAGTTTCCACCCGAGGAAGAAGCCTTTTTTGGACAAACCGCAGACCTTTCCTCCCCAATATCTACTTACACTTCTTGCTAAGGCCAATAACGACATTGCAGTTACTCACCCACTAGAGAACCGAACGTGTGGAGAGCCAAGATGGAGATAAGCGGCAGAAGCGACAACCGCATAGCTCCCTCCCTCATGTCCACACCACGTCTCCTTCCTGAAAAAAAAAATGCAAAACGTTATCTTCTTATATTACAAATTTCATTTAACAAAGTAGTTCAATAAACAAAAAAGGTAAATTGAATGGTCAACTGTATGCCCGTTTGTAAGAAGTGTCGAACATGAGAAACAGGACGAAGAACTGAGCTGTGGCTCAGTTATCGTCCGATTTAGAGTCAGGTGGTCTGACAAACTGAAGTCAAAACTCAGTTTTTCATCTTTTTTTTAATTGTGTCAGTTTTTCCTTGACGTTGTTGGTGGGATGAATCGGTCGCAAGCTAATATTTTCCTTATTTGGAGATCGTGAGATGCGGTCTGGTGTGACGTAGGTTTTAGAAAAACATTTTCTTTATCATGCCAACGCTTCGATCTTTATTGAGATCATCTTCAGGGCTCAAAGTGTTTATTTTCTGTGTAGATGTGTCATTATTGTGTGTCGAGTTGAGAAGGCACATGCCACATACTTTTTGTGATTAGCACATCATAACACTGAAAGGAGAACTGACATAACTGAAAGCAATGTGGAAAGACTAGAGGAAAAACTGAGCTGTGGCCTCTACTACTCAGTTGAGTTTGTCTTTCAGTTCTTTCTTCCGATCTGGATTCAGTTAAACTGACAGATAATCTGAACATAAATGGGAGCCCTAAAAATGGAAAAACGGTATAAAAACTGAGCTGTGTTAAATATGCTTAGTTCATTTAATCGTTCAGTTTATCCTTTTGTTAAGGTTTCTGGCAAACTGACAGATAAACTGAGCATGTATGGAGGCCCTAAAAATGGAAAAACTTTATAAAAAACTGATCTGTGCTACATATGCTTAGTTCATTTAAAAGTTCAAGTTATCCTTTTGTGTAGGTTTCTGGAAAACTGACAGATAAACTGAGCATCTAGTGGCCTTAAAAATGGAAAAACTATATGAAAAAACCGAGCTGTGCTACATATGCTTGGTTCATTCAATCGTTCAGTTTATCCTTTTGTGAAGGTTTCTGGCAAACTGACAGATAAACTGAGCATGTATGGGGTCCTAAAAATGGAAAACTGTATTAAAAACTGAGCTGTGCTACATATGCTTAGTTCATTTAATCGTTCAGTTTATCCTTTTATTAAGGTTTCTGGCAAACTGACAGTTAAACTGAGCAGGTATGGCGCCCTAAAAATGTAGTAACTGGTCGAAAACTGAGATTTGGCTACAAAAGTCGGTTTGGTTAGGTTCAGTGATTTTGGATATGGACTCGGTTAAATCGAGTGTGTTTGAGCTCCAAAAATGAAGAAACCGAGCAAAAAACTGACGGTTAAACTGAGCACGTATAGCGCCCTAAAAATGTAGTAACTGATCGAAAACTGAGATGTGGCTACAAAAGCTCAGTTTGGTTAGGTTCAGTGATTTTGATATGGACTAGGTTAAATCGAGTTTGAGCCCTAAATGAAGAAACCGGGCATAAAACTGACAGATAAACTGAGTGTGTTTGAACAACTAAAAAACGAGAAACAAACAATAAACTGATCAACTCAGTTTAGTCGATCGGTCAGTTTATATTTATCGGTCTGATAAATAGGGCCCTAAAAATGGTGCAACCGAACGAAAAACTGAACTGTGTCTACATAAGCTCAGTTCACTTAATCGTTAAGTTTATCCTTTCGTTCAGGATTCACAAAACTATTCACATAAAATATACATTTTAAGCCTATTATTTGGGAATTCTACATAAATTAAAGGCTGTCAAGTAAAATAAAGGTCTGAAACCCATTAAGCACTGGAAATTGTTCCAAAAGTCTACAAATGAATAGTATTATAGTGAGTTAACATTTAAAAGGAAAGATTAAGAATAACATTTAGAAAGAGCCATTTAGATAAAAACATTTCTTAAACTTAGCTTGGTGTGTATTCTATGAAATTATCAGTTCAACATTAAATTTTATCAATTTACTATATAAAAAAAATTTACTTTCGTATTTTTTTATTTAATACATTTAAAAAGAACGGTTTCGTGCTTGCCCAACAGCCGCGTTTCCAATTAAAACTTAGGTTAATTGAGCTCCTAATTAGTAATAACTGGAATTATCGCACATGGTGAATCATTAGTAACGCCTTACTAGTATAACCTCGCATCGATATCGGTCTTTTGCTAAACTCAGTTTCAATTATCACACAAATTATAATTTATGGTAAATAAAATTACTTGAATTTCTTTTTTACTATAAAACATATTATAGAGAGTACGCATAATACTAAGAAATGTAATTGCGTAATGTAAATATTATTCTGCACAGAGAAAAAATTAATTGTTCATTAAAAAGATCGTTGGTGAGTTTAAAATTGCCAGTGTGAAATATGGTTACAATATTAATGATAAATTCAGCGCAATCTTAACTATGAATTAAACGTCTACGTATAACACACGAAAGAGTCAACGTGGTGATGAACCTTTTTGCCATCTTCAGCGTAATGAAAATTGAGAAACGACGTAAAAGCGAGCTGTAACCTGCTTTGTTCAGTTTATCCCCAAATGGAGAAAATGGAACGAAAGACCGAGCTATGACCTACAGACAGTTGAGTTGTCTTTCAGTTATTTTTTTTTTCGATCTGGATTCAGGTAAACTGAGCATGCATGGGGTTCGAAAAATGGAGGAACTGGCTAAATTTTTTTCTTTCAGTTAAGAAACTGAGCCGTTTTCAATGTTAGAAGTATCACACCACTTTTTCACTCCTGAATGCTCTGGATCAAGGTACGGTCTTGAAGAAAAAGGCAAATTAAGTTTTTACTGCTAAGAGTTCGACCTATTTTACCATAATCAGAGCAAAACAATCTTAAATATAACAGTATAAATACAATGTAACCAATTTTTCTTCAAGACCATATCTTGATCAAAGGTTCATGTGGCAAACTGAGCTACATTCGCTTAGTTCAGTTCGTCGTTCAGTCTATTCAAATCTAGATTGAGACAAACATACAGATACACTGAGCAATTTTCTAAAAATGGTACAACTAGACGAAAACTGAGCTGTAGCTACATACACTCAGTTTCTTTATCCTTTCGTTCAGGATTCAGATAAACTGAGGAAAGTTAAAAGCCTTCATGTACCACAGGTAAGAGCTTTTCGCCATCTTCAGCGGTTGGTCTGTGTTCCTGCCACTCCCTGCTTATATCCTCGATGACATTGTCTGACATACCAAAACGGCGAGAATAGGCAGGCCAAATTTATCGGAAATGACAATGTTGAAGTTGTTTCGAGGGCGATTAGGGCATTAGAAGAATTACAAATCCCTCATAAAAGTAAAAAAGTCTAGACAGTTTTAATTCATAATTTGAAGAATAATCCGTGTATATTAAAAATAAATAAATAAATTGTGTGTGCTAACTTTAGCAATGCAGCACAATTCTAAATTAAAACAGCAAAGCATAAAATTTAAATTATAAATAATTCAGGTGTAGTTAACTTTTATGTTAAAGGAAATATTTATTGAGGAGAGTGGCTATGACTCGCTTAGGCCTCCCAGGGGGCAATTCCTCCAAATTGACAAAATTATATTTGTTAAGGGTCCTTTATCGAAAAATATTAAGTAGAACTGAGAATAATGACTTTATTTAAATGTGTAATTGAATGTTAAATCAATTCAAAATTATCGCCTTCTGTACTTTTATTCCGTGCATGACGAAAGGACCCCAGACATGGACATAAGCGATAAACAATGACACTACATAACGCTTTATCGACTGGCAAGAGAGAGAAAAAAACCATGACGTGCGATTTTGATTTGTGAAACTGCGAACTACACCCAATTTAAGTAATAGGCTTTTACTTAAATGATGTTATGAAAGAAAATTGTTACCATCTAGACAGTGATAAATATAAACGATCCGAAGTAACGATTTATTAAAAGAAACTGGACCAGTTGAATACGATGTTTGTAATCGGGAAAATGGTAGCGTGTCCAAGGACTGGGCATGAATTACCATAAGTGGGCCGGAGAAAATAAAAAAGGCGCCAGGAATATATATGTATCGGGAAAGTTTCATCTTGGACTGGAGAAGATAATAGACCAACGATAGAGCTCTGGAAAAATACAAAGATAAGTAGAAGCAATTTATTCCCCTTATAAATCCAAACATTAATTATTAATATCGTATTAATAGTTAATTGGTTGTTTTCTTCTTATTTTAGTTATTGCATAAAAATATTCAGTAGTTTAAATAAATGAATACATTTTGATAAAAAACTGATATTTGAATTAGAATATATATTCGTTCATTTTTTTGATGATGATGATTCGTTTATCAGCATTTGCAAGCACAATGAGAGGGAGGGAAGGGGGTAAACGGAGGGAGAGGGAAAGAGAAGAGAGGAGAAAGAAAGAGAGAGAAAAAGAGAAAAGAAAAAGAGAAAGACAGAGAGGAGTGAAAGCGAGAGAAAAAGAAAGAGTGAGAGAAGAGAAAGGGAGACAAAAGAGAGAAAAGAGAAACGGAGTAAGAAGAGAAATAAGTGAAGAAAAGTAGAGAGAATGAGAAAGGAGAGAAAGGGAAGAAAAGAGGAGGGAGTGCGACGGGACAGAAGGAGAGAAAAGGAGAAGAGAGAACGAGAGAGAGAAAGAACGAGAGAGAGAAAAAGATAAGAGAAAGCGATAGTGAAAGAGAGAGAGAGAAAGAGAGAGAGAGGGGAGGGAGGAGTGAGGGCGAGAGAGAAAAGAGATAAGAGAAGAGAAAAGGGAGAGCAAAAGAGAAAGAGGGAGAGCAAAAGAGAAAGAGAGAGAGAGAGAGAAAAAAAGAGGTAAGAGAAACGGAGTAAGAAGATAAAATAAATAAAATAAAATAGTGAGAGTGTGAAAGGAGAGAAGGGGAAGGAAAGAGGAGGGAGAGCGAGGGGAGAGAGAAAGAGAGATAAGAGAAGATAAAGAAAGAGAGAGATAGAAAAAAGAGAAAGAAGAGAAGAGTATAGAGAGAGCGAGAGATAAGAGAAGAGAAATAAAGCGATAGAAGAAATAGATAGATAGAAGAGAAAGAGAGATAGACGAGAGATAAGAAAAGAGAGAAAGAAGAGAGAGCAAGGAGAGACAGAAAAAAAGACAGAAGAGAGAAAAGAAAAGAGAAAGAAAGGAAGAAAAAGAGAACGAATGATTTTTCATATGTCGCCGAAACAGAAGAGTCTGAAATGTTTACACCCACCATTGTTGTCTATGCGTTATTTTTTTACGTCACTTGGTATATTTGATTTAATTAATGTATAAATAATATATAACATAAAATAATGTATAAATAAGACGAAAATTACGGAAGTTTCTGGAAAAAAATGCATATAAAATAAACTTAAGTTGGAATTTGAACTTTGCAGTTGGTTTACGATCGTGTGATCAATGATTTAAAACCTAGATATTTAAATTAGTACAGAAAAATTTCCACTGGCCTCCCCCCAAACAAAAGTGAGAGAAAAAAAACAATTGCGGAATGTATCAAGTTTAAGACTCATACCTGAAAAAACCGAAGACAGCGGCCAAGACAAATTACTACCGCTACAGAAAAGCGATTAAACTTACGTTTAAGGTCCGTCAACTGGGCAATGATATTTCAATAGCAACTTGAGGATATTGGGTGTGAATGGTTTCTGCCAGGGGGGAAACCTCAGTACATATGCTGTATGTACTTTGAAGGTTAAATTAAAAACAATTATGGTCATATAGGCAAAAATAAATGTTAATTCTAGTAAAGAAAGTGAGAAGCTACTATCTATTAAGCCATAGCATGTAGAATGCTAACAAAAATCAAAAATTTTGAGATTTCGTCATGAAATATGCAGGGTGATGAACCTGTAATCATTTCTGATTATTTGGTCCTCCTATCTTGGCTGATTTGGTTCTCAGATGCTTTTTAGCTTTTCTCCAGCTCTAACCGATCTGAAACGTCCAGAATACAAAAGCATGAATCTAGTTGTGTGCAATAACCGCAGAGGGCAATAGTCATACTTGATGGACGCAGTGCCAAAGTCTCTTTTTTAGAGCCAGCTCCGAAACAAATCCTAAATCATAAACGTCCGAGAGACAATTATACCGCCGTATAATTAGAATTTTCACGTGCAATCTTTATTCGGATTATTTAAGGAAGAGAAAGAGCAAGATAACCACTCAGCGGTATTTACACATGACCAACTGCTACACTTTCTAATTTCGCTCAGAATTAATTAATTTTCGCCTACAGGAGAAATAATTCAGTTGTGATTAGTAGTTATATTAAAAATAAACAGCGTAAGGGTGAAGTAACTGTAGTTAAGGTATGATCAAATAGATATTTCTGTATATTTACTAACCAGAAATAATCTAAGGTCATACCTACTCGTTTTAAACTTTCGCCCTATATATGCCTTAATCTTAATTAATAACATCAAATTTAATATTAACTAGTTTTCAGCGGTGTAGCTATAGTTTAAGGGAAACATGTAATAAGATTTCTCTCTATTAAAAAGAAAGTCAAACGTACATTTTTAGTTATCGTTCAGCTGTCATTTAGTTTTTCACGTATACTTATACAACCTATAATTGTTTGGAGGCTTTTAAGAGGCAAATGTACTATCAAAACACTTTATCGGGGTGAAACAGTGTGTAACAAGTGTCCGAGTAATTATGGTACACCAACCAGTTGGGGAGGCACTAGACTGTACACTATAAGGAGACCAATGCCGCAAGTTCAATGCCTTCATCTCGTTAGTAAAAGACTCTGCATCCCTAGTGGCTCAATCAATTGCACAATTTGCGTGTAAACTTCGAGATGATAATTGGGTACAACAATTTGATACAACCGTTTAACAACACCGCTTAACCGAGAACTGACTGGAAAAAACATTCCAATTTTTTCCCTCAATTATGTAAAGGGCTTAAATGTTAAAATTTGTATAGTAGAAGAATAATCAACAGCGATTCTAGTAAGGGAAAGATGAATTATTAGAAATTTTTATACCTAAATCAGCCTAAACCCTTTCAAATTACAAAATACAATATATTTACTTGTTAAGGTTTAATTATTTTTTATAACTTTTTCTTCCAAAAATATATTAAGAAATCGACCGACCCTTCCGATCTCTTATTAAACATTTGCACTTTACTTCTGTAGCATTTTCTCGTACATTTAAAAGCTTAAACAATTACACTTTGTAAAATAAAACACCCAGGCTGGAATTTTTCAAAGTAAATATATCGAAGAGAGTTTATTTTTTCGACGAGAATAACTTCCTATTAATCTGGATTTTGTTTGTTTCATTTCGGGAGGGGTCGCGGCTTTTTGCATTCCGAACGGTCCTAGACCGGATAACCAAAAATTGTGGTCAAATCCGAAATAAGCATGGAGAATTTGGTGAAAAAATTGCTTTTTGACGGGTGTATAGACACAAGTGGCATTTAGTCCTAAAGTTGTGAAAACATATCCAAACATACATTATCAACGCTAAATAATCAAAACCTCATCTTGAGATTGACATTTGTAAAAAATGTTTCGATAGTTATTGTCTCCCTCTTCCTCTTTTATTTGAAAAGTGATGGTACAAAGAATATATAAAAATTACAGCTAACCATAATATCATGTTACGTGTACGAAACGTCTTAGAGACAAAACTTTTGCTTGTATCAATCATTCTCATGCTATTTCTATCTCTTTCTCACTCTCTCTCATCTCTCCTCTCTCTCTGTTTCGCTTCTGCCTCTCTTTCTCTTCTCTACTATCCTCTTCGGTCTCATTTTCTCTCTTCCCACGTTAAGTGGTAGAATGTACCACGAAACCTAACTTCGCGTGGTAAAAAAAAAAAAATACCATCATCATTATCTCTTCTCTTCCACTCTCTCTCTCTCACTCACTCTCTCTTTCAAGTGGAAGAAAGATCCACGAAAACTAACTTTGCGTGGTTAAATAAAACATTTGATGAAACAACCGATCTCTCTTACGTATATTTCTCTTCTTTTACCTCTCTCAGGTTAAGTCCTAGAAAGGTCAACGAGTCCTAACTCCGCGTGATAAAATAAAACACGTCAATGTCATCATCATCATATTTTCTCTCTTTCATCATTTATCTTTCTTCTCGTATCTCTGTCATGGCACTCTTTCTTTTCTCTTCTCTCTCTTTTCCTCTTCTCTTATCTCACTTAAGTATTTTTCCTTTCTCTTACCTCTCTCTCTCTCTTATATGTCTCTTTCTCTCTTTCCACTTGAAGTGGTAGAAAGATCCACGAGACCTAACTTTGCGTGGTGAAATAGATATGTCATCATCATCTTTTCTCTCTCTCATCATTTATCTCTCTTCTCTTATCTCTGTCATAGCACTCTTTCTTTACTCTTCTCTCTCTTTTCGTCTTCTCTTATCTCACTTAAGTATTTTTTCCTTTCTCTTACCTCTCTCTCTCTTTCTTATATGTCTCTTTCCATTTTAAGTGGTACAAAGATCAACGAAACCTAACTTTGCGTGGTAAAATAGATATGTCATCATCATCATCGACTCTCTCTCTCTCTCTCTCTCTCTCTCTCTCTCTCTCTCTCTCTCTCTCTCTCTCTCTCTGTCTTTCCCCCTCGTGCTCTCTCTCCATCCATTCTTCCTCACTCCGACATTTTGCACATGCACATTTTTAAAAAAATCAACAAATCGAAAAATCGAAAGGAACGATAAGTTTGTTTGTGGTAATTACCATTCCAGAGATATGAATAGTCTGACCAACCTGAGTTTCGTTTCTCAACGTGGTTAAGCCAAAATCAAAAAATCAGAATCTTTCGGCTCAACGAAAAATAACGGCGAGGTTAAGCGGACCAGAGAAGAACCGTTTTGAAAGAGAAATTTTACTAAAACGGTTCATCTCCTTGCAAACCTATGTCAGTTCGGAAAAATATCAAAATAAATTTTCGTCGTTGTAAATGTAGTCGGAATCGTAGCGCAATCCAAAGCGATAATTTTTTACCTGAAAACAAATATCAACATTGTTCTTGAGATAACGTTTAAGACGACAATTTCAATGCAATTTTTTTCCTCTTCTCGGTGAACAAACCACTGAGACAACGAAACGTCTCGTGGTGTTTATATCATGGGAAAAACATCGGTTTGAGTTTGTTGCGACTGTTATCGTTAATTTTTCAATATATATTTTTTTACATTAAACTAGTAGGTTGTTGTATCAGTGTCGAAAGCGGAAAACTACCGGTTTTCCTGCTGCAATAACCACACTGTAAAAAAACATTTCTCACCCTAATCTCTTTTATTCCTCAATATCCCATTCTGCAATAAGTTTTTGAAATTTGAACCATTTTAGTTAATTGACGATAAGTTTCAATGGGAAAGAACACAGCTTTACGGACTTTTAACGTTAGCATCACAAGGAAAAAAGAAAGTGCTCTTAAAAAGCAAGTCCCAGTTACATTTAAAAAAGCACCTTCTACAACAGAAAACTTTACACGGGCTGGTTTCTCACAGTTATTTAAAACAAAACGATTCATATTCAATAATAATTTCACGAAATACGGTGCAAGAAAAATTATTCCTTGGCATGGGAATTATAAATTATTTACCTGAAATACATTTTCTCAGGTTGGATCAAATAAAATTTTTTTTTGTTTCTCAACTTTATTAGTGCTTGATGTCTAGAAATGGTAAAGTCCGCGAAGGCGCGTTGGTAGGAGGGGAAAAAGAATTAAAAAACCACCAGTTGCTCTTTAATTGTTCGGCGATTGTCAGATTTTCCATTTCCACCCATTTTTTCCCATTCGACATCCAAAGAGATCCGACAATAGAAACTAAAATAAAATGGGCAGAGAAAGTGGCTAAGGTGTGCGGAGTCCCCACCTAAGCTCGCCGGAAGTACTGACAGGAAACGAGCTCATAGTAATTTCATGTCCTACGGACTTTTTTCATTCACAGTATTTCACCATTGGGAAAATCCATTAAGTGGTGGTCTGGTTGGAATTCGAAGAGTACGGGAATACAGGCTGTAAGGAAAAGACAAACACGGATCTGTTACTTACCGGAGAATCTTGCTAAAAATCTGTAGAAGCTAGAGACGAGTCTGTCACTAAAAGTCCTTCCCATAAGATACATCTTTCCCATATCGCGATTTACCAAAACAAATCCATTTCAACTTATGTCACTTCGACACTGAACATAATGCACAACGGTAACAGACACATCGCAGGAGGGAAGAAGGCAGTCCCTCTCACATGCTCACTGATTATTCACCAAAACTCTGTTTTATCGATTGTAAAAAAAAGATTGGTAAAATACGAGTCACTTTGGTCGGAAAAGCACAGCGCGACATACACTCCTCAAAGGCTCGTTCGGTTCTGTTTAGCAAGAGGTGGGGTCGGCCGACGTCGGCTAGTCAGGGGGAGGACGAAGGTGGCCGAGTGAAAACCGAAGGCGGCTCACGCTTTTGTCATTCCTTTGATTAATCCCGCCTAGGCCCGATTAAATACCATCTTTTGTTTTCTCCCGTAATTATACCATTTGCGACGTTAGAGCTACCGGGGAAAATCGGGGAAACCAGACAGCCCGTTGTCATGGGCACAAGACGACACAGATTACATGAATGCCTGTCTTCAAAGCGCCGCTTACTTTATCTGTAGGTTCGGCTGAATCCGGTTTAGAAAAATAAACTGAACGATTAACTAAACTTACACTAAAAACTGCAGCCATACCTTAATTTTTCCAATTTTAATGATCAGTCTTATCTGTCAGTTTACCCGAGTCCTCATCGGAAGAGCGAACTAAAATAACCACAACTCACGTTGTATGTCCAGTTTTGCAACAGTTCAATTTTTCGTCCGATTTCACCGTTTTTACCCCTCGGTCAGTGTTCTCGGTTTGCATGAATCCAGAATGAAAGAAGTAACGGAGTGAACCAACAGCTCAGTTTGTGATCAGTTCTCCATTTTTCGGCACCTATACACATTCGGTTTATTTGGCAGTTTACCTGAAGATTGATCAAAAGAATAGTGCAAGACTAGTAGCAGTTCAGTTTATCGTGGTTTTCAATTTTTATGGCCCCCATTTATCCCTGTTTCTTGAATCCAGATTTGAAGAAGTAATTAAGACTGTGAACCAACAGCTCAGTTTTGTCCAGTTTCTCAATTTTTTGAGCCCTACACACGTTCGGTTTTGTCTGTCAGTTTGCCTGAATCTTGATTGGGAAAATAAACTGAACTGAGTATGTGTAGCAAGTTCTTTTTTTGGCCCAGTTTCTACATTTTTATGGGCATACACACGTTCGGTTTATCTGGCGGTTTATCTGGCAGTTTATCTGAATCTTGATCATAAGAATAAGTTGTACTGTGCATGACTAGTAGTACTTCATTTTTTAGTCGTTTTCAATTTTTATGGCCCCAATTTATCTCTGTTTCTTGAATCTGGATTGGAAGAAGTAATTGAATCTGTGGACCAACAGCTCAGTTTTGTCCAGTTTCTCAATTTTTTGAGCCCTATGCACGTTCGGTTTTATCTGTCAGTGTACCTGAATCTTGATCGAGAAAATAAACTCACCTGTGCATGTGTAACAAGAGTTCTTTTTTGGTCTAGTTTCTCTATTTTTCGAGACATACACACTGGTTTATCTGCCAGTTTACCTGAATCTTGATCATAAGAATAAGCTGAACTGTGCATGACTAGTAGCGGTTCATTTTTTCGTCGTTTTCAATTTTTATGGCCCCAATTTATCTCTGTTTCTTGAATCCGGATTGGAAGAAGTAATTGAGTTTGTGGACCAGAGAGCTCAGTTTTTGTCCAGTTTCTCGAGTTTGTGGACCAGAGAGCTCAGTTTTTGTCCAGTTTCTCAATGTTTTTGGCCCTAAACACGTTCGGTTTTGTCTGCTAGTTTATCTGAATCTTGATAGCGAAAATAAACTGACCTGAGCATGTGTAGCAAGAGTTCTTTTTTGGTTTCGTTTCTCCATTTTTCGGGACTTATACACTTGATCATAAGAATAAGCTGAACTGTGCATGATTTCATGCACAGATAAAATTGATCAGTTCATTTTTTCGTAGTTTTCAATTTTTATGGCCCCCATTCATCCATGTTTGCATGAATTTAGAATGAAAGAAGTTGCTTAGTGTGTGGACAACAGCTCAGTTTTTGTTCAGTTTCTCCACTTTTAAGACACCATACTTATTCAGTTTTGTCAGTTGGCCTGAATCCGGAACGGGAGAAAACCTGACGAACAACTAAACTGAGTGTTTGAGGACACAACTTAGTTTATTGTTTCGTTTCTAGATTTTTAATTACTCAAACGCTCTCAGTTTATTTGTCAGTTTGTTCCCCGGGTGCTTCACTTTTAGGGCTCAAACCCACTCGGTTTACCTGAGTCCAGAATAAAACAGTGAACCACCAACTACTCAGCATGTGTAGCCGCAGCACTGTTTTGTCCAGTTTCGCAATTTTTACTAGGTCAAATTAAGATCGACCCGAAACTCAATTCAATTCAAAAGGTTTGAACGCTCTTTATCCGGCAGTTTCCCTGGCTGAAGAATAACCGAACGATTAGCCGGACTGAGTATGTAGACAGATCGGTATTTCACCCGATACTTACTGCATATTTATGGCGCCATACATGCTCAATTTATTTGTCAGTTTGCTTGAATCTACATCGCAAGATAAAACTGAACGACAAACTTAATTGAGCGTGTATAGCAACATCTCTATTTTTCGTCCAGTTCCTTCATTTTTAGACCCATAGACACACTCAGTTTATCTGTCAGTTTGACTAAATTCAAATCCGAATGGATGAGCTGAAAAAAAAATCTGACCTGGGACTACACACGCTCAGTTCAATCTGTTTTTCAGCTACTTCTTCCGATCGGGATTCATACAAACTGAGAAGAACTGCTGCTGCACATGCTCACAGTTTTAAAAAACCTGTATTCATAGATTTTCGCCTTGATCGGTTTGTCAACGTTTATTTTAAAAAATAATTAAATGAAAATAATTCAGAATTTGACTCACACTGGTTGTTTATAGTCAACATTCCATCCAACACAGCTACAGCTGAGAACAGATAGTACAGTTTATCTTGACACCACACAAATCACAACCTAACTGCAGAATCAATTAGGAATACGTTGTGGGAGCTGCGGAAAAATCGACTATGGAAGATTTCCTTGAGGTGGGTCAAGCCTCGCGTGGGACACCAGGGAAATGAAAAAGCCGACGAGCTGGCGAAAGATGCGGCAAAAAAGGAAAACTTTGCTATTTCTTTTATGAAAGTACCTCTTTCCTACATTAAAACATTGGAAGAACAGCTAAGCTTACAAAAATGGATACGTGGATAAAGGCAGATGAGGGAATAATTACAAGAAGCTAATTTCCATCAGTTCATGACAGAAGGAACACCATCTTTGACCGCACCCACAAGACAACTATGGCACTTACGGGACACGGGAAAACAGAACATATCTGAAACGATGCACATCAGCGAAAATGCATACTGTTGTGGAGATGGGGAACAGACATGGTCGCACATCTAAGAGAGCAATAGGTTCTCCTTGATTAAGAGCATTCTGACGAGTGGAAGAACATGGCCAGAGGATGAAAACAGGTTAATCTGCCAATACAAAGAAGACTTCTGAGTTACGTTAATTGAATATCAATACGCTCTAAGAATTTATACTTAGAATAAGTATAGCATAAGTATAATAATTACATATAAAAATGTATACTTATAAGTAAATAAAATTACTTAATCTTGAACACTATAAATATATCTAAAGAACAGAAGAAAATATTGATGTAACAGAATACAAAGGTAGAGAAAACCTGTGATCATAATGGGAATGGATTAAAAGAAAAAACAATAAAGTTCTCCACTGCAGGGTTACTGTAGTGGGACGAAAAAATCCATCCATTAACAAAATTGGTGTCATGCCTTGGCTCCATACAGAGAGCGAGTAGGCATGCCGACAGATTTAAGAATGGTTCTCGGACACGGTAGCGAGTGTATTTATTAGAGTGAATGGTGGAATAGCATCCCCATCGCCCCTCGAGTTGTGTACTTGGGTCGATGGCGTAATATTTATAAAAGTACTTCATCTACCCCAGATGGTTACTGTATGCAAGTTAATGGAGGAATATTTAGTACTCCATCCACCAAATAGAATGAATGCGATGTATATAGGTGTGAAAGTATTTATTTGCGTGAATGCGTATCGAATGTGTGTTGCAACATTTCGCATGCCCTTTTAAAAAAATAGTAAATATCGACCTTTGCAGATTCACATTATTTATGGGTCAGAGATGTGGTCTAAATTGAACCAAGCATTTAATCAGGCGGAGATACAAGAGAGAAATTCAATTTAGACCTCATCCCAGACCATTTAATAATAAGAAAACTGTATTTATACTATTCCTAAAATAGTTCTTTCAGTTTTAAAATATATTATTTTATAATTACTGCATTTTAGGCTTTCTTCATTGTAGAAGTATAGCAGAAAAAATTTGTTATAGGTATGTATTAAATAACAGCTTATTTATAATTTGCAGTTTGGCCGTTTCCGATCGTTTCAGCTTGTCCTTGATGTTTTGGCCTGTTTTTTTCGGTTCTGATGTATTTCCCAGTCTCTAATTTACAATTTGTAGCGTTACAATAATAACGTACAAGCCCAACAATGAAGATGGCGAGAAGCCGAAACGCGTCTAACTGACCATAAAAGCGAGAATCGGCAGACCAAGAAAC
This sequence comes from Cimex lectularius, assembly GCF_000648675.2. NCBI lineage: Eukaryota > Metazoa > Arthropoda > Insecta > Hemiptera > Cimicidae > Cimex > Cimex lectularius. Next base: position 467,233 of record NW_019392668.1, read on the forward strand.
GGCCTACCTACAGGTCCGTCACCCCGCAATCCTCAAGATGAAATCTCAAAATTTATTTATAGTTTATATCTAATACGTATTTATTAATAAACTTATGCTTGTTTGAATTTAAATTTTAAAACGTGATTATATGGTCTATAGCGGAATTTTACTTTTATAATAGGATTTTATTTTAAATTTGATTTTGATTCAATCTCACCTATTATTAAAAATATGTAATACTTGCAAAGAATTTCGCGGAGGGTGCGGTCGGTCAAACCGACGGATCAAACAACCCGTATGAAAGTTAAAGTTAGGGGGGCATTGAAATACGCCGTCTAGCCGAGTCTCTTGCCAACAAGTGGCTCCGGCCTGAACGCTATTAATTTATTAGCGGACTTTCGTATTTGTTCGGCCCCGTTCGGCATCAATGAAGATCATCGCTTATCTGACAGGGAAATCGGAAATGCGTAATTCGGCCACTTTGAACCACGGCAGTCTGGGTTTTAACGCGATCCCCCGAAGACACGCCGTGAGTCAGCGGACCTGTCAAGAAACTGATATAACCGTCCGGCTATAACGAGAGAGCTAAAAATGTGACTGAATCGGACTAGAAATATCCATTTACACCTTTCTCAAGATGAGGAATTTCATTCATTCCGTTTTTCTTTTTCTGCCCGACAGTCTCTCGACATCACCATTAAAATCGTTCAGTGTCCCAGATCACATTACCAGGTGCCTACGTAAGATATTTTTGCAGACTTCCCTTATCGACAAACCTTAGTCATTTTTCCGGTCGTTTTTAATTTTAACTGTTAATCACAATTTAATTTTAAACAAACGTTCATATTTTTTTTTTAAATATTCCATGGGAATTCCCGATTTTTGGGTCGATGTCTTAAGTAATTCGAAAAATCTTTTGGGATTGGACTCCACTCCGTCTTCGTCGTAGGTTTATTTCAGTTTATTTTAAGTATAATTTGTATTTATCGGTACTTAACAAGCCTTGACAGGCGACTATGTTGATCTGGCATGAACAAACCCAAGTGATCAGATTTTGCTACACAGTTCAAATTTCCCCTATTCTAGAATATACTCCATTTTACAAGTTCAGTTTTTCCTTTATCCCGTCCCAACCACCAAACCCAGTTTATTTCCCATTCACCTATAACAGTAGATTAAAATTTGTTTTAGATGGATAATAGCGCCAACAAAATTAGCTGATTCACCATTAGCTCATACGCGAGTTACGACAGCTATCATTCCAGGAATTGGAGTTCTCGTTTTAAAGCTTGCTGGATGTCACTGTGGATTCACGGGCAGGGAGCGAAAAATAAAAACAAAAGCGCTACTCTAAGTGCTTGCGTTCTTGAACAGAGCCACAGCAAAGCGGCTCTGAAGACCGCGATCATCGTAGGCATCAAGATGCACGCTCAGAACAGACTGCAGAAGGTGCAAGTATAGCCTGAGCCGAACCCTGGCAATTCAAACGACACAAAAAAAGTTAGTTTAGTAAATTATTTATTTGAACTAAGATTTTCTTGATTACCTCGAGTACTACTTCACTATCTCACAGTCTTCACTACTTGAAATAGGTGGGTTAGGGAGCTGATCATTCCGCAAGTTGGACAGTTATGTGTTCCATATTAAAGTCAGGTCTGTTTGGAGTTATTTTAGATGCATTCGTCTCGGGCATGCATTCAAGGGAAGATTTTGAGTGGTTACAGGTTATGAGATAATCAGTCAGTCGCTATCCCCATCAAATGATTACCGTATTGCCAGAACGGTTCAATGCTACGCATCAACAATGACTAACTATAGTTACTATAATATAGTATGTATTACACAGTAACTGGCAGATGAGTTATTTAGCTGATTATCCACGAAACTGGCTGGAATGTGTTTTGTAGCCAGGACAGTTAAATTTCACGGTGGAAGTAGTCGTTTCAGATATGCCATCATGGTAAGGGGCTGATTATATATAGGTTAAAACCTGAGGCAGACCTGATCATCCCCATCTAACCATTGCCATATTGCAAGAATGGAATTAATACGAAGTCACTATAGGTAGACGGCGACCTTCTTCTCCAATTTAAAACAAATAATAGCTGATTTTTGGTAACTGAGTTTAGTTCATCACTGTTGTACCATTTTTCCAGATGTTTCGCGTAGTTTTGGAGTTTGCAAGGTGCCTCTTGTCAACTACAGCAACATAGAGATTTAGGAGGTTTGTCGACATCAACATTTGAAGTTCAAAACGTTGTTGACTTAAAAATTCGAAAATAGAAGTAGAATAAAAAAATTCACTAGTTTTCGTGGTCCGCTTGACCAATTGTTTTTAGTTGAGATAAAAAAGTCACTGTCACGAGCAGGATTCGAACCCACGACCTTCGGCTAGAAGTCACGATAGCTCAAGTGGTAGAGTAGCGGCGTATCTAGCCGAAGGTCGTGCGTTCGAATCTCGTTCGTGACACCGACTTTTTTATCTCAAATAAAAACCTTAATTAATTGAAATATATTAAAAAAAAGTTTTTGTAGAAAATTACGCTTTTTGGTTAATGCAATTGAACATTTGTCCCCATGTTCATATCCTCACATCCAACACTGTCTGTCTGTTCTGTCTTTGGTCATCAAACCTGCCTTGGCATCATTTATAATTAGAGAAAGATGCTGTTTGAATTCCGAAACCCTCTTGTCCTTTAGGTTGGATATAAAAGGTCAGAATTGTAATTCAATGTTCGATTAGATTTATTTCCTAGGCCTCATGTAGGGAATAGCTCTCTGTCTAGCGTCATTCTTTCCATTTTTGCTTTAACCTTCCGTTAGCCTTGATAGAAGCTTCTAAGTTTTATGTGGATTTTGCTTTCATTGCTCATCAGTAGAAACTTCAACCTTATTAAACATATAGTACTACTGCTGTTTCCCCTTCTTGGCAGGACTTACCTAGCCTACCTGCCATTCCCAATATTTTCAAATGCCTCTTGAATGCGCAATGCCATTTAACAGATTTTGCAGTAGCAGGCCTTGCAAACTTAGATAAGACAGTTTTGACGAAGTCCTTATCCTGTCTCGATATTTGCGTATTGTTCTACTAGGTGTGTCTTTAACTTGATCCACTTTGAAATTTCACGGTAATTTGACCCTTGGTGTTGCTAATTTTCTCTTTCCTTTGCCAGTGAAAAACTTTCACAGTAGTACCCGTTTTTCTGGGCCTGCTATTATTCTACAATTTTGTCCGGTTTTATTCCAGAATTAGTTTAGGCAAGCCTGTCTTGAAATCATCTGCTGTCTCTCTCTCCTTGGGTGTTGTTTTCACCAGGTTTGATTGTAAAGTACTTGACTTTTTATTAGTTAATAATAAATATTTGTTTAAAATTGTCTTTATCAGATGTATTTGGACTTGGATTATAAGCCGAAATATGCAGATGTATTTACTTACATATACACAGAGTTAGTCATCATTTCTAGCAGGCCACCGGCAATTACAGCTATTGTAATTGACAATAAATTACCATCAAACCTCTAGTATCACCCCGGGTGTTGGCAGTCCGGGGTCAGACGTCGGTCTTATCCGTCCAGCCTCTGAGGCTCAACAGCTAGGTTAATTCAGCACCCAAGGCTAGAAGTTCCTAGATCCAAACCTATTCACACTCCCACTCATTTTTAAGTACTTTCTGTCCTATTTACATACCATATACTTGATATTCTTCCATCACCTCGTTATAACTCATCTAGTTGAGGATCGATGGGGTACTCATATTCCGCCATCGATCTTCTAACGTTACATATTCCCGCTAATAAATATATTCACTCCAAACCCACGGTAGAGACACAAAATCTATCAATATTATGTAGTGAAATTTACACGCATTTTGTTTCTAAATTAGACGTAAGTCCAGTCGCCTAAAGAATGAACCTTTGCCCACTAGTATTAAAAAAAAGAGAAAACTCATAAATCCTACTCATTAAAATAAGACAAAGGAAAAATAAACAATTAATATAAAGGGAAAAGTATATGTGGGAGGGTTCCCTGTTGTGAATGTTGATTTGGCCGAACAATTGACGCGGTCAGTTCATGGAAGTTCACGGGTACGTTGCCTTGAACAGCATCCTTGGCAAAGTCCGATTGACGCAAAAATGCTCCCTGTCGTTCGCAACGCGTTTCAAAAATCCCACTGACTCGACTTGGTATGGGACTTCAAATTTCAAAATAATCATCGGATCCGCGAGAAAGTCCCGCACGTTGTGCAATTGGCGGATTTCCGATATATCGGTGAAATTGGGAATTTTTAGAAATCCCAAAGTTCTTTACCGATGAATCATCTAAGATATTTTCGCCGACAAACGCCGTCTTCAAAGACGATTGTCAGACATCAATTATATAATCAAATTTTCAAAAAATTGAAATTTGAGACATTTTCAAATCTATTAAGTAAAGGCAGAATACATTCTTTGTACTAACTTTACAAACAATTGCAAATTGTATCCTTGGTTAGAGTATTTTCTCGGCTATCTTTATAGGATATCTGTTTTTGTCCTTTCCCCCATTCAACATTCTTTGTAGTGTTAAGTAGACCCGTAAGAAAATTAAAAAAAAATTAACATGAACTTGCCGACTGACCATTCTTCTACCTTCTCTTGGAAGACGGCGAGACTCAACTGACACAGCACCTTTCTTACCCACTGACCTACATAAACATATGCATAATTTACGAGACTGCTCTCCGTTTTTAAACTAAAATGAGTGATGAAAACCTTTGATAATTTACAAAGAGGTCATGGAAAATTAAACCGCACATTGCCTAGTAAGGGTTTTATCAGTACCCGTCGGAAACATGATAATTTTGAAAATTAATTGAGAATAGTTCCATAAATATAGTTCCACGATTCTCAATTATAAGATTTTCTCTTGAGTGTGCGAGATGACGACCCGGTAGTTGTTTAAAATCATTTTTGTCCGCCTATCCTCGCTGTTTTGGATCTGTTAGGCGAGAAACGCGAAGTTCAGTTAATCGTTCATTCTATTCCGATCTGGATTCAGTCGTACTGAGAGATAAACTGAGCGTGTATTGACGTACAATAGCAAGGAAAATTGGCATAATTTAAAGGAAATGTACTGGACAACAAACTGAGTCGATCAGTTTGTTTTCCTTTCCATTTGGATTCAGGCAAACTGACAGATAAACTGAGTGTGTACGTGACACTAAAAATGGAGAAACTGGACACAAAACGCACAGTTCAGTTAATCGTTTAGCCTATTTGATTTTATTTAGGCAAACTTATTGATTAACCGAAGGTTTGGCTGAATAGCGAGTAAATTGACATAATTTGAAGGAAAAAAATATACTAGGCGACAAACTGACTCGACCAGTTTTTTTTTTCTTTCGATCTCGATTCAGATAGTCTGAGCATGTATTGTCGTAAAATAACAAGGAAAATGAGGTCATTTGAAGGAAAAATTTACTAGGCGACCTGAGTCGATCAGTTTGTTTTCCTTTCGATTTGAATTCAGGCAAACTGACAGATAAACTGTGTTGGCTACACAAGCTCAGTTAAGTTGTACGATTTTCTTTATTTTTCAGATCAGGGATTCGGACAATGATGATACACTGAGTCACTTAAGTATCAAAAAACTATGCTATACACAGAAAACTTATTAAAACTACCCTCAGCAAGTTCTCATGCGGGAAAATGCCGTAACTTGTCTGGCAGACATTGACAGTTTTGTTTTGTATTTGAGTCCTTGGCTATGTGTGCCTGAGTCGGTTTTAAAATAAATTGGAAACCATCGGTTAAAAACCTACTTATATCAATTTTTATACATGTTTAAGATCGTTTTGCCCTGATGACAAAAGAGGCAGATAATTGATTTTTTTTGTATCCAGACTGTACCGATTATTACAGATTATTCGTGTTCAACACAATTGAAGATAGGCAGACTGAAATAATCGGAAACGATCAAAACCAATCAAAATTTCTACCGTAGCTTTGTAAAGCTCTAATCTACGAAGAAAGTTTTTTTTTTTCTTGCTTGGATAAACCATACAATCCATAAAGTAAAATACAAATACTATAATGCGTAGAAGTTAGTTTGTCAATGAAAAACACATTTTTCTTTATTATTAGATAGTATTGTATAAAAGTTGTCCTTTTTTTAGTGCTTATTTTAAACTGATGGCCACTTGATCACACTACAGAGGATCGAATAGAGCGATCAAGTGACGATCAGTTTGACATGTGTTCATCGACTCGCAGACCAACTACCACCACAGCCTTTAAATTTTTTTTTTTCATAAAACATTCGGTAACTTTAGCTGGTCACACTGAATTAGTTATCATCCGGACGACTTGGAAAGTTGACTGATACTACCTGTAATCAAATGTTATATAATAAGGGCTTTTTAATAACCAACCCTACACATGATCAGTTAATCGTTAATTCTATTCCGACCTGGATTCGGGCAAATTGACATACAAACTGAGCGTGTATGTGGCATTAAAACTTAGCTAACGCTTCGTAAACTGCACGAAAAACTAAGCTGTGCTTCAAACCCTCAATTTAATTGTGCCAATATATATTCAAATAAAGTGACATAAAGACTAAGAGTGCACCAGTGTGCATATTAAGCGAGAAACTCGGCCGTATATAGAAAAATAATAAAACTATCATTAACAAGGTCCCAATTCCAATACCTCCATGGTATGGCGAACGCATTTCAGCAGGAGACTGAAAAGAAAGAAAACCCTCGATCTTTCCCCCGGCATACACAACAATTAAGATTAGTAACAAAAGAAAAATTGCATTAAAAGTGATTTCGTGTGTGCAATATTTGTAATTAACAATTCCTAGGTCAAAAATTGCAATAAAATGTCGCCACCTTTCTCACATATGCCATGCAGTGCAGTTTCTGTAATTGAAATTGAAAAATTTATTTGCATAAGAGATACAGTTAACAGAGAATAAGAAAAGAGATAGAAATTAATTAAGGTATTGGTTGAGATAAAAAAAGTCAGTGTAACGAGCGAGATTCGAACCCACGACCTTCGGCTGGATACGCCGCTGCTCTAACCACTTGAGCTATCGTGACCTCGATCCACTCGGACACTAACTTCCCATCTCAATCTCACCTTTTGAATTTTCCCTCCTTTTTGCATTTTTCAAATGCTTGTCAAAATTCAAAAGTTGGGGATGAGATGGGAAGTTTTGTCCGAGTGGATCGAGGTCACGATAGCTCAAGTGGTAGAACAGCGGCGTATCTAGCCGAAGATCGTGGGTTCGAATCCTGCTCGTGCCATTAACTTTTTTATCTCAACCAATACCTTAATTAATTTCTATCTCTTTTCTTATTCTGAATTTTGATCTGAACCAATACCTTAATTAATTTCTATCTCTTTTCTTATTCTGAATTTTGACAAACATTTGAAAAATGGCAAAAAGAAGGGAAAATTCAAAAGGTGAGATAGAGATGGGAAGTTACCGAGTGGATCGAGGTCACGATAGCTCAAGTGGTAGAGCAGCGGCGTATCTAGCCGAAGATCGTGGGTTCGAATCCCACTCGAGACACTGACTTTTTTATCTCAACTAAAAACCTTAATTAATTGAAAGGTATTAATTGTTCAAGCGGACCACGAAAACTAGTGAATTATACTAAATGTGCATCCAAGATTTAGTCCTCAAGAATTGTTAAAAAAATTTGATGTCTTTAATGTAAAAAAAACTTTTTGTATTTAGCGCATGCATTCATACAGTGAAAGTTAAAACATATAGCTTTGCATGTGTATCCTACTCGTTTATCTAAAAAATCAAAAATTGACTTTCCTAAAATTAATTCTGAACTTTTTGCCAAACATGCCTTCATTGTCACGATAGCTCAAGTGGTAGAGCAGCGGCGTATCTAGCCTAAGGTCGTGGGTTCGAATACCGCTCGTGACACTGACTTTTTTTATCTCAACTAAAAACCTTAATTAATTCAAATTTAGTATAGTGAGAATAGACATCTCGCTAATAAAAAAATCCATATGACTAAAGGTTCAACAATTTTGTTCTGACTAGCCATTTCTTACAGGTAACATTTATGATCACAGAGAGTATTTTTGACTAAAATTATAGCTATTTACAGAAACTATGTACAAAGGATTAAAATTAATGAGAGAGAGAGCGACAACACCGTCCCCTCAGGTTGGACTGTAACCTGTTTCACCATGTAAAATGTAGTATGCTAGCCATGTGCTTCATAACCTTAAATCCAAAACGCTTTTACAATAGTTTTCCATGCTAATCGTTTTCTGCACACTTGGGAAAGCCCTGATGATGGCACTATAACTTGCCGAAAGCTTGGTGAACCCAACAATTAGTCTTCTTTCTTCACCTGTCTAATGGCCTCAACGAAGATTGAAACTCTACATATTTTAAACTATTCGAAACAATATTTTTTAAATTAATAAATCAATTATCAGTAAAAATAAATACCGTATCATCGGCAAAACAAAACGTCAAGCCATTAACATCTAAAGCAAAAATATTATTGATGTGCAAAATGAAGTAATGTACTTATTTATTTTATCAAATCAAAGAGTGTAATAATTTAAGAATTTAATAAGAGTGTAGTAATTTAATATTAATAATCATGGTTTTAAACGAAATAGTTGAATTGGACATTTTAATACGTAGAAATGACAGTTTTTGCTGGTAAATTTGTACAGACGAATTATTTTTAGCAGTACGTACCAAATCTGATACCGTTTTAGCATGGTACCATAACAAAATATTAGCATGAAACAAATAGTTCGACAGATCGGAGAACACTTGTTCTAAACGGTGTCAACAATTTAAGCCATTGTCCTAACACGGCCTGTCTCTCGTCCTTTTTTAAATACGCGTTTATTTTTGGACGGGGCGACGTCCTGCCCTTGAATATTGGCGATAATCGGTTAAGCAGGCGCCTATTCTAAAATCTATCAACTACCAAACTAAATTCGAAATTTTAAATTTAAATTTACGTAACTGTATCATAGTGTGGCTTTTAGAGAAAACATGAGCTCCCTCTTCATTTTGTTATTAAGTTTCGACTTTTTAAAAGTACACGTTGTTCGATGAATTTCGATATTTTATTGCGAAAGCTTGTGATTTGTCTTATTTTTAAGTATTGGCATGTGAAAAGCTTTTGAAGGATCTCGCCATAACTAAACCTTTATTTTCCTCCCTCTTAAAGTAAATGGTGAACTCTTAGTAAAAAATATTTTCTCAAATTTTTCTCCAAGTGAGCCTTAAAAGTCGGGGTTCTCAAGGCATTGTCGGACACCATATAACGGTCTGGTCGTTACAGTATTTCCAAGCATGTTTTTTAAGTATGGATGGTGGTGTAGGTGTGACCGGTGGGTGGTTCCTTGTGGGCTCAAGGTTCAAATACAAACGGAGAAATAAATACAATGAGAAACCGCTAGCATTATTATGCTCTGTACACTCCTAATCAACCTTGGGGACAATAGAAATTACAATAAAATCGATTAATGTGATTTATAGATGTCGAAGTGCTCAGCCTTAGATTTGCCCATCATTTTTGATTTGTAAATAACCCACGGGTTATTTGTGATGTAACAACAATTTGGTGAAATTTTGTTAAAACTGATTAACATTTGAAAAAAAATTAGAATTGAAAAAACTGACTAAACAGGAATTGTTTTGTGCAGAGTCAGGGGGTCATCCAATATCTGTCCTATCGGCAAAATATCCGTTTTCGGCGGGTATTTTACTTTTTTTATTCTGACCGGGGACTGCTGGGGTTTCGCAGCGTGCCTTTCTTACTTGAAATGAAATTTTGGCTCCAGTTTGCACGGGCATCCCTGAAAATAGAATCGTTTTAGCCGGCTGCCACGGGTCGTGTTTTTGTTTTACGACTTCGACCTCATGACGAGACGACTACACGCCGTTGGAAATCGATATGGAAAGGTAATAGAACGTCGTGTTATTTAATGTGACACGTGTGTGGCTAGGTTAACGTCAATTTGTCGTTTTATAGATCCTAATCCTGTCTTCCTGCACGTGAACACCAAAAACTAGATACTGGTTACCTAGCTGCGGAAAACACGATGGGGGTATCAACCTACGGGTCGGAAAAGTACACAACTAATTTACATTTTTTGTTATACTACCGTAATTTTTATACTTGTAAAACTTAAAAAAAGTCTAAAATATAACCACAAATTATACCTTTCACCAAGAATGACTGTAAAATTTGCTCACTGATATCATTCGAAAAAAATTATTTTGTTACTACTAAAGGGCATGAAATTTAAATGGACTTCCGTATATCGGTTGTTTCTCACGTTCGTAGGCCTCTAATTAAGGGGTTGGTCGGTCGTCGGTGTCGGTCGACCTCCAAGGCTGAACATTCCGGTACTCCATGTGCAGTCACGTAGACGTACCACCTGGGCGATCTCTTTTCTAGCCCGGCTGACGCGTTTGGCAGAGGACGGGGATTTCGGGGAAGGAAAGTCAAATAGTTTCAACAATACCTAATACGTCGATTAAAAAAAATCCAAAAATTTATTTCTCTTTGGGTGTACAAAATCCAAAAATCTTCCTTGAAAAATTTGGAAAAAAGACAGAAATGGTATGACACCAGTTCATTCTATTTCAATTCTTTGATCTCGTTCAATTAAATTTAATTTCGTTTCATTATGCTTAAAAACCTAGTTTCACATATTGAAAATAGATATTTGTTAACCTTGTAAATCGTAATTATAGTTTTAAATTTCTGATGGAAGGTATGAACAAAGAACTGATCAGTGCTATCACCTCATTGGCATACTTGATTTTTAATATAACATATTGAAGGATGATAATAATAATAAATCTGGGCGCAAATTGTGACATCCAATTTGTATTATATGTTATTCGTTCAAATAATGAACGGCCTAATCTGTTATCATGAAATTAATCAAGAAACAAAGCTTCTATTAATTTTAATACAAATTTTGGAAAAAATCAAAAATTATGTTTCCCTGGAATTTTTCGCCTCTTGCCTCTATTTATTTTTTTTTTTCGAAAAGCGCAAAAATGATTAATAACTTTAAATCGACTTCACTGATCCGCAGATGTTTACTAGGTTTTAGGAGACTAAACCTTGATAAACCCCACGTAATGGCACAAGCCTTGCCTCAGTGAATAAATAATGTATAATTAATTTTCTATCGTATTATATATCATTTATTTGTTTTGTTTCTGCCTTTATTTAAAACAGTTTACATAAAATGAATGGTTGAGACGTAGGGTAGCAAAGTAAGTTAAAATTTCAATTAATTGATCTTTTTATGTAAGGTCTTGGTTGAGATAAAAAAGTCAGTGTCACGAGCGGGATTCGAACCCACGACCTTCGGCTTAGCCCGGCCTTAGCTAAGGCCGAAGGTCGTGAGTTCGAATCACGCTCGTGACAGTGAGTTTTTTATCTCAATCAAAAACCTTACATAAAAAAGAATAATTAATTGAAAGAAATAACTTGGTCAATTGACCACTAAAAGATAAATGGGGAAGTTAGAATATTGATGTATCATGAAACATTGTTGATATTCGTCCAGTAAACCCCGTGAATACAAATTTTTCAGGAAATGAAAAATAGTTTTTCTTCTCTCAAATTTATCGCCTTATGCCAACGATTTTTTTTTCGAAAAATCACAAAAAGTTTTGATAACTTTAAACTGCCACCACTGATCCATAGGAACTTTACTGTGGTTTGAAACTCTATAAACTATACATAATGGCATAAATCTGGCATCAGTAAATAAATATTGGTAATCGATTTTTTATTATTTTCTATTTATTTTTCGAAATGATAAACTCTGAAACAGTTTTCATAAAATGAACGATTTGGGCGTAGGCAGTAGGTTATTTTAAATTTTAATTTAGTTTAGTTTTTTAGTTAGTTAATTTAAATTTAAAGCAGGTTAATTTTTTCATACATTCCAGTAAGTATGTCGGGTTCGAATACAGGGCCGCTGGATTCGAACCCTAGACCTTTACCTTACAGTGATGAGTGCCGTGTCAATGTTTAAACCACCGACGTCCCTTAAAATATTTTTGTATCATGAAATAATGTTGATATTCCTTTTTCACCCAGAAAACCCCGTGACATCTGTGAAATTCAAAAATATATTATTTTCTCCAAATTTTTTGAATTTTAAATTGCCTCTGATTGTTTTCGAAAACCACAAAAATGCTAGTAAATTTAAAACGGCCCCACAGATCCACGAGAAGCTTTACAAGTGTTTGGAACTCTATAAACTACTCATAATGGCTCAAACCTGGCCTCAGTGTATAAATAAAAAACAGAAATAGGAAATAAAACGTTTGAGAGGTTTTTTGTCTATTTCATCCTGATTTTTTCACGTATAATGACATAAAATTTAAACGTTGTTGCCATAGCCTGAAAGAAGAAAAATCCAGCTTTGCAACGGTTGTAATAACATGAAATCTGGATAAAATCCAGAGTAGTTATGAATTTTTAAAAGGATAACTGGACTGGAGAAAGAAGAATTGCCCTCCAGCTAATCAACCCCAAAAAATTGTATTCTTTGATCGCTATAAAAATTGGTATTTGAGGGCTTTAAAGGGTGTTTTTCGATAGTGTTTTGTCCAACTTTACGGAAACCGTCTTTTCGTTTTCGTAACCTTCTAAAAATTTATCTCATTTTATACGATCCTGCTTATTTTTATCTTAACCTTTTTAAATTACATACATAAAAAAGGCTAAAAACATTTTAAAAGAATTATGACAATTACTTTAAATTTTTTTTTTCTTCTAGGGCGCATTGGTAAAGACGATCTAGATGTATAAAATTTTTCGACCTCACCAAAATATCACCAAAAATTTTTTTTCAAATCCGCGAACCCATGGTCCATAGACCAAAACTATAAAAATTTCACCATTTAAGTTCCTATGCTAAAACGGTATAAAAATATAGCATAATGATAATGATCATGCGAAGGTTAACTGATGTCGGCTTGGTAGAACTTTCAACATAGTTTTTACTTATGCAAGGAATGCGTGCAACGGTAGAAGAGCGGTACTTGATGTTTTGTGACTTTTAACCGTTTTGACATCGTTTGTTCAAGCAGGGACAAGAAATTCCTTGCATTCCGCTTGGCCCTAATAAACCTTCCCATTCTATGACCTTATACACATTAGACAGAAATCGCTTTTGATGTGTAATAACCGCTTTTCGAAAGTACGCCATGCTTTGTTTAAAATAACTTACTAGGAAAAGAGATTAATGAAAAACAAAAAAATCTTGATAATTGTCTCAAAATGTACTATAGCTTTCATACAAGTATGGTAAGCCGCTGATTTTTTTTTTTTAATTCTCCGTTGCTCATCTTGAAGGTGGTCCTTGAAAGGGAATCCAAATTGGTATGCCTGGAAGCGCAGGCTTTGGCCTCCAAATCGCCCCCATATGAGGTATAATATAGCAATTTTACTACACTACACCTCACTGCGTTTGACTGATTCGCAAAAATTAAGTTTCTCGTTCTAAGTTAAAAAAATATACTACCACACCGTTAAGCTTGTAAGATAATGGCGCGACATTCGATGGCGGAAACGTTTTCTTCAGAAAATAACAATTCCCTGTGTCAGCCTTTGTTCTGTACAAGAAGCACTTCTTTCAAGCCCCATTTTTTTTATTTAAGTTCAAAACTGATCTATGCACCTGCGATAAAACTTCAATCCAAGATCATCTCACAGTATCCTGGACATGATTCGACGAGATGCGATTTCCTGATCATCATATATTAGTGACTGTCTCCTTATTCGAGCTTTCACAGATTTTATAGTCTTCTCACATTTCTCCGTGGCCCACAAGTTAGCCTTCATCGGTAAATATATTTTCAACCAATGCCCAGTCCTTAGAGTAAACATTAAGTATCGGTTGGTTAAGATTGGTGGCACTCTGCCTATGTTCTTTTATTGAACGAAAAGAAACTAGAAGAAACTAAAAGAAACTAAGTTGGTTTATAAGTACAATAGATGCGTTTACCAATTAAAAAAATAATAAAGCCCTAATCCTTATGTACTTACGTCTACACTAAGTACAATACAGGATGGTATACATTAATACACTTTTCGACGTACCATAGAAAAAGCAATGGTCCACGAGCTTAATGAACTATCAGGTCACTTCTATCTAGCTATGCACATAGTTGTAGTGTATATCAAATAGTCCGTTGTACAGTGACTCAGATTGAAGAATGTTCCATTGGGGCTGCTGAGGATGGGCCAATGAGCCCGATACGTAAAAAATTAAGAAACATTTATGCCACGGAGCTCTTGGGCTTTCTCTTTTCCACCAAACATCTAAATAGAATTTCCCAGTTTTACTGGCATATCATCACTTGTTTGTATATGGCCAGGAAGAAATCGGGGGATTCTCATGCTAACTTTGCATAAAGAAATTTGCCTCCCATTTTGTGCCACGCCGCGAAAGCTTAAGCAATCGTAATATTGTGAGATTTCTTCGTGTAATTTGGCTAATGAACTTGTAATTTTGTCGTTACCGTATGCTCTGCCTGTCACAGAAATCACACAATCATATTGAAGATGGCGAAATGACGAAACCAGTCTGACAGACCACCCCAGAGAGGATATGCTTTACCCAGCCAACTTTTTCCAGAGTACATTTTGAATTAATTGCAAGTGTTTGTCAGTGCTTACCGAAAAATTAATTTTAATTAAAAACTTTAGAAAAATAAGAAAATTGTCCAGAGGCCATTTAAGCAGGTGGCATTGTTTTTCCTATGGCGTGTTAGAAAATGTAAAGGTACAGGGCTCGAAAAATAATATTTAAAAGTGCTATCGTGTGACATATGGCCGGAATCGTTTTGTACGACGGCCCTGGTCAACATGTCCAACCGAATTTGTCCTGCACCATTAGCATCCTGACTAGGTGCTTCTCATGTTCGCCCTTTTATGCAATTTCTGTAAAAACCAGCTTTAGGCGAGGAAGGGAATCGTAATTCGATCCTTGGTGGGCTTTGTGTTATTAACATTTAAGTATGGGTTTTATTTGTGTTATCGGTTTGTTTTCGTTTGAAGTTTAGGTAGTGCTTTTCATGGCATAAGCTAACACCTCTGTATGTAAACTGCCAATTACTCATGTCTAATTTTTTCCTAAATAAATAGTTTATTAGTTACAGGTGAAAAATATGATTTTGATTAGTTTTGGCCATCGTATTGAGGTGATTGTATAGGACATAAGGTGATGACTTTAGTATTGGGCAATAACCGATTTCTGGTGGTTATGTAATCTCTTCAAACTATTCTTCCGGATCAGAGGTATGAACGTCAGGTTTTTCTGGGATATTTATATTTTGACATGCTTTTAAGCAGTAACATTAAAAAAAAAAAAATAATGTCGTAGGAAAGAGGCCACTGGTCCAAAAGACTTTGTTATTGGTATTTGGATTGCGAGATTATTCGCTGTAGTCTGCGAGATCTGAATTTGGTCGCTGCTGATCATTTGGCCTGTCTCTCATTGAGGGTTTGGTTTGTCAAATGCGTTTAGGTTTACACGCTGGGCTTTTGAGTCTGCCTCACCCTGCTTATATCCTTGATGTCACGCCTTGAACCCTAAAAAATGTTTTCGCCACCGTGCTGTTGAAATGTGCTCCAATTAAAACATCTATCGGGGTATTTGTTTCATCCTAAATTGATGGACCGGACATCATATTTTGGATGTCTTACCTTTCAAAAAATTTGTACAGAAGCCTTCAGGTACAGCCTCCAGTAGACGAAGACGAAGTGCCACTTTTTCATCAAAAACTTAACTTAGTGCTGTTATAATGTTTACTGTTCCTCGATTAGAGATGGTTAAGTTTCCTGGAATCTCTTATTTTCAAATTATTAGAAACATTACAAAACCATATTTTTTTCTTGTATTTCAAGGGGTCTGCAGGTTGATAAACCTGTATCCTGTTCTTCCCTGTTTTTCTATTTCTGCTTTCTGCCGTCTTCAGTGATAGTTTTTAACTAGGATCCACATTATTGGTCTGAAATTCTTCTTGCTACTCCTCCAGCTCAATTTTCGCACATAGGATTTTTCTATTTGATCAATACAAACGTTCAAGAATTTCTCTTGCGTCAGTGATACAAAGTGTATTTGTAACTTGAACGTTTCCAAATATCTTGCTCTGGCAAGTGTCTCTGGTTTTGCCAGTCATGTATAAAACAGGACACTATTAATAAAAATCCGCCACTGTATAAGGCGAAAAACGAAATATCTGACTGACCATAAAAGGGATGGTATAGGCAGATCAAAATGATCAAAAACGACTAAATTACAGTTTTATATGGCATATCAATTTCTTCATTAATAGTAAATATAAAGAAACAATCAATCAAGGATAAGTAAATCTACAATCAAAAGATTATGTACAATTATTCAGAAATCGTGAGATGCGGTCTGGTGTGATGTAGGTTTCAGAAAAACATTTTCTTTACCGTGCCAACGTTTCGATCTTTATTGAGATCATCTTCAGGGCCTGGGATTTACAAACATTGTGTAAATTTAAAAAATACATGTAGGATGTGGAAAAAAGTGAATTTATAATTAAATTTTAAATTTTTTTAAATATTCAATCAAAGTATTTCTACTCACTCAAAGTGTTTGTTTTCTGTGTAATTGTGCCATTCTTGCGTGTCGTATTGAGAGTGCCAGTGAGATATTGCTGTTTTATTTTTATATACGTTGGATTTTGAAGGGGGGAAAAGGAAGTCGGTATAGAAAAGACATTTTTGTATAAGGCGTCGGCTTCTTTGAGGTGAAAAGAGCCGACGATGGGAAAAAACGTTGGTAATGGTTCGGCCAGATTATCCTTTCAGGATTATATAGGCGGGGATAATTAGGAAAAGGAAAGCTAAATTATTGAAAAATTAGACTATGTAAAAATGTCTGATGTGTGGAATGTGATGAATATTTTATATGTTACATTATATGTTTTGTGTGATATGATGATATATGTATGTTATCAATATTGAATTTGATTAATAATATTGGCGTAGCTGCGACTGAGTTTTCATGTGTCTGTTCTGTAATTGATGCTGTGTTTGTGTTGATGTAAACAATTTCTAAAAAGTTACGTTTATGTTTATTTTATTCTTTTTTTATTAATTATTTTTATTTAACTCTTGTGTATATACACATATGTTATGTTTTGCTAATAAATACTGATATACAGCACACTCAAAAAGTGTGATTAACGTGGCATCTGAGGGTGGGTCCTGCCCTATGGCAGTCCACACAATAATTCACTGGAGTATAATAATATGCCTTTGAGATAAATAAATATCTCATTAATAAATAAATTAACCTACTTTTTTGTTTTTATCTATAGTCATATAACGTCAGGCGCACGTTTACACTAGCACTTATTTACATTAACACATATTTACAATCTGTAGTCCGTATGATGCTTTCTTTTTAGCCGTCTTTGTTGGCGGGGTGGAGGCATATTCCCTGGAATTTGTGCAATTGCCGGATTCGGGTGGGAGTCAGCTTTGGCAAGCAGCATCGGGTATCTCTTCTGTAGTTCGTCTTCTACCGATGTCAACGATATTTCATCAGGGCGCGTTTGTTATTAACCGTAATACACGGTTCTGCAGCGTTTGTATCCCTTTTATTTGCGAGGCGGATGCAGAACACCAAATGGGCGAGCCATAAAACCAAATTGGTTTTATTAGGCTTAGGTAAAGGAGTCGCTTAAGTGGAATTTGGACAGAATTGCTAGAGAGAATTGGTTTGATATTGCGAATACGCAAGCGAATTCTCGTTACACATGAGGATATGTGGTTATTCCAGGTGAGATGCGAGTCCAAGTTCAGCCCTAAGTATTTATGAGTCCGCTTGAGGTACATTAGTTCCACCGAGTACTATATGTGAGGGCCTTGAGGTCTTCTTATAAGTGAAGTTAATGAGTTTGGACTTAGTTGAATTCAGCTTAACTTTCCACTTGGATGCCCAATCATCAATTTTTTGGCAGTAATTCTGCATCTTCGTTTCTGCATCACTGAGCGTGATACTTTGGGACAGTACTGCTTTGTCATCGGCAAATTGGGCTGTTTCGATGTTGCTATCTGCTGGAAAGTCATGCTCGTTTAGAATGTAAAGGAGGGGTCCCAGAACACTTCCTTGAACACCCGCTGAGATGTTGTGTACTTCAGAGTTCGCTCCTTTATAGCTGACAAAAATTTTTCTGTCGGTCATAAGACTTCACCAGCCGGTAGTATGTATCGAGTAGTAACTTTTTAATCTTATATAGCAGGCCCTCATGCCACACGCGATCGAAGGCCTTTTCGGTATCTATAAATAAACCTAGATAATACTTTTTTCCTCATAAGTTTGTAGTATTTTATCCACTACTCTGTGGAGTTGCCACGGACAAGAATGAAATGCTCTGAATCCAAATTGTGTGTTCGGTATTACAGGACTTAAATAACTCAGAAGCTTTGGAAATATTAGTCGCTCGAGAATCTTCGATAGTGCAGACAAAAAACTTATTGGTCGATAACTGGTCGGTATATCCCATTCTTTTTTGGCTTTATGTATACGTACCACTTTAGCAATTTTCCATTTTTTTGGATTTTTATTCTTTGTGTAATATTTGTGGATTGTTGAAGTCGAAATTGTGTTTGTGTTCAAAATGGTGGGTAGCGAGTGGTGTAGGATTTTGCTTGGGTTTTTTGCAATCATAGATATGTTGCATTTACTCTCTTGTCCAGATATCGGGATGTAAGACCGATGTAAGTGACCGGACAGTTTAAAAAATTGATTTTGTAGAATACGTCAGATTTATTTGTGGGATCTTTAATTTTGGAAAAAAGTGTTTAAATTGTTTTATAGTTTTTGAAAACTATTTTAAAGTTATCGGAAGAGAGAATTGTGTTTAATTTATGTGATAGGCCATGAATGAATGGCATGGAAATGTATGTTGGTTTGTTTGTGTTTGATATATTTGATGTAGTATTATTAGTAATAGTGGATGGTGCTAGTGTTGAGTTGTAGTTGTTGATTATTATGTTGATTATGTGTTTAGGGTAGTGATTGTTATGGAGGATCTGTTTGTATATCTTTATGTTCTTGTGGTGAAATGGTTATGGCACGATAAAGAAAATGTTTTTTCTGAAACCTACATCACACCAGACCGCATCTCTCGATTTCCGAATAATCATCGAGTAACGGTCACTAATCACCACACATTATGGACGATTTATGATTTTTCCTTCTCGAAGGTGGGATAATAGGTCAACTTGAGCATCTAAGATGACCTATTATCCCCCCTTCGAGGAGGACAAATCATAAGTTAAACTGTTGAGGCCGAAATATAAGATTATGGACAATATTAATAAAAAACCGCAAAAATCCGCCAATGTAGAAGGCGAGAAGCGAACTATCTGACTGGCCATTAAACGGATGGTTTAGGCAGATCAAAATGATCAAAAACGACCAAATTACAATTTTACATGTCATATCAATTTCTTCATTACTAAGAAATACAAAGCAACAATCAATCATGTATAAGTAAATCTGCAATCTTTTAGACCCAAATGATCCTTTGTCGACAAATTGTTCTTCTTCTGTTTTGATCGTATTCTGAATACAACCCTGTTGTTATTATCTGTAGTGATTAAAATTGCTGAGAATATGTTTGAAAAGTAGGTTCAAGTGAAAGCTTAAAGTCTCAAGCCGAAGATGTTCCACTCTAGCTGGTTATTGTCTTAATAGTTGTCTTATAAGTATGTTATGTCTTAATAATGTAGTTAATGAATACCGTTTTCGAGTTGCGTGCGGGGAAGTCGTGGGTGGGAGCTCTAATAATGTAATAGGCAGGAGGTGTAGGAGGTCAATCTATTATCAGAGTAACCAGCCTGCTGCCCGGCAGACCTGTTGAAGTCACGACCGCCCTTCCACCTGTTTACAATTGATGCTACCGTACTTTTATATCAGATTCTTCCTCCCCGACGGACAAAAGGTCATCTATTTTAATCTAGAACGCTAAAAGTCGTCGCGTTGAAACCGAAAATTCTAGCTTTCTATAATTGGCCTAATTGTTTAAAGAAAGTAGTTTAACAATTTTAATGAATAACCTCAAGACTCTGTAACATACCGCTGAAGATGGCGAGAAACCGAATTGTATCCGATAGACAAAACAGCTAAGACAGCCAGACCAAACTGACAACCAAATTTCAGGTCACTCCGCAAAATACCTCATGCATTGTGGCATTATAAAATTGTTTAATTTTATGAATCCGTTGTTTAACCTATGTTTCTTTTCTTCTTCTTTTTATTGATAGTTTAATTATTATTATTTAAAGGTCTTCTTGAAGGTGTTTAAAAAGGTCAATTATGTGTAATCAATTTTGTTTTTCTTCAATTTTGACTTGTGAGCAGATGTCTTTCTTACGTTATCCAGAGCTCAGTTTTGTCCAGTTTTTCAATTTTTTGGGCCCTACACACGTTCGGTTTTGTCTGTCAGTTTACCTGAATCTTGATCGGGAAAATAAACTGAACTGAGCATGTGTAGCAACAGTTCTTTTTTTGGTCCATTTTCTCCAAATTTCGGGTCCTGTACACGTTCGGTTTATCTGTCAGTTTACCTGAAACTTCTTGAAAAGAAAAACCATGAACTGAGCATGTCAAGCCAGCCAGCCCAAACTCAGTTTTTCGTCCAGATTTTCTATTTTTAAGCCCCAATAGACGGTGGGGTTATCCTGTCAGTTTACTTGAATCTGGATGAGAAGAATAATTGGACGATCAACTAACTGATTAAACCGCCAAACCTGTTTTCGTCCAGTTTCTCCACTTTTAGGACGTCACACAATGTCTATTACATGATTGAATCTTGATCGGAAGAAAAAATGAACTTAGCATGTATAGCCATAACTCAGTTTTTCGCCAAGTTTTTCTATTTTTAGAATCCAATACACGGTCGAATTTCTGTAGTTTTGATCGAAAGAATAACTCAGTTTTTCGTCCAATTTTCCGTTTGTAAGGTCCAACAACAGTCAGGTTGTCTGTAAGGTACCTGAATATTCAGAAAAAAACCGGAGGATCAACTAAACCGAGCGCGTTTAGTCAAAACTTAGTTTTCGTTCAATTCTCCATCTTTCAGGCGCTGCACACACTCGCTTTGTCAGATTGGCTGAGCCTTGAACGAAAGAATAAACTGAACTGAGCATGAACAGGCACAACTCACTTTTTCCATTTTTGGAACCCAATACACGAATTTTTTGTTAGTTTAGCTGAGCCTTGATCGAAAGAATAACTGAGCTGACTTGCATCCACGCTTAGTTTATCTGTCAATTTGCCTAAACTGAAATCTTAAGATCAAACTGGGCATTTATAGCCACAGGGTGTTTTTCCCCCATTTTTTTTATCGGATCTCCTTTCTTTTCTTGCGTGTCACTGTCGCAAAATGCGTCCCAGAGTGGCAAATGGAGAAAAACTAGCAGCACAAAAGCTACTACATTGCTCAAGATGTGAGTCGATAATAGCATAACTGGTGATGTAAAGAAGAATTGCGCAGGGCAGAAGGCCGTACTTTTCAAGAAATGAAAGGAGTCTTCTTGTTTTCGATGCGGCAATCGGGAAATGTTCCATAAACCGACTGGATTGGAACAATTCCCTGACCGAACCAGAGGGAACTGAGGTTACCCTACTGTTAGTGAATAAAGAGAATTCCTTAGGAACTATGAGAACTAGGAGAATTCCTCCTGAGAAAACCAGATGCGGGAAAATGGGCAGGTTTAAACGATTAAGCGGGTTTTAAAGGATTAGCCGAAAGGGTTCAAAAGCATTGTCAGGGCTGTCAGTCGGCACTGTGACAGCGATTCTATGAGCATTTCCCCAATTCGATTCTTTTCACTCGTAGCCCCTTTGTAGTGATTCGGCCCATGGGAAGCCACTCACTCGGAAATAAATTATTGACCACCGTTTTACCCACGAGTCCTATTTTTACAAAACTTCCGTCTCGTTAAGAAGCAGAAAGAAACTGAAAGGGAACACTTGCTCCCTTAACCTAGGGGAAAGTTTTATAAATTGGGGTCTGCTGGAGTAGCAGGCAGTGATTACTTGTGAATTAGGCACCGCCAAACAAGAAAAGCAGAAGAGGAAGAAAATAAAAACCAATAAGAAAACTGCATTACTGATATTCTAGTTCGGAGAAAACATGGTCAAGATCGAGATTAAGTAATGCAATATATAAGTTCACGAAATCGTTGTATTTCCGATTGCTAAGCAGAAAGCAAATTGGGGATTGAAAGAAGAAATGTTAATTAAATTAGGAAGAATCAGAAAAGGCAAAAGTTTTAAAGCATTTGTATAAAATGTTAAATAAAATTACAACTGCTTGATAAAGCACGATCTCCTTTATAAGAAGTAGCCGCGATATGATAAACTCACGCACGCACGCAACTTTAAAAAATATTTATATAAGACACGCCACAACTACATTCTAAGTTTTGGAGAAAAAAATATATACACCCTGGGAAGTGTAATTTGTCAAATTTACGCATTCTTCCAGAATAACTACTGGGAAAGCTCGAGCCCCTATTAAAATAAAATTAGGGTAAAGCGGGGTGATTGTTAATAGCATTTCAACTCCTATTTTCAAGCATTTGATCAAGTAATTAAGCTAAATTGTCACTGTTCTATTTTTATATTCCACCGTCCCGAAGAAACAAGAAACATAGATTTCACCTGATGTAGTGCGAACAGTAAGTCTTGCCCTAGGAGATTAATTATATTGCACAATATTACGGATAGCGCAAAATTTTTGACCGTTTAGAATTAGTATTGCAGTTTGCTCAATGATTGAACAAAAGTTTGAGCGGGCTTATTTTTTATTCCACCATATTTTTTCATTGCACCTCGTATTGCGCAATATATTTTAGTACATACACTTATGGGCCATCAATTTTATTGCGTGATAAGTAGTTGTCATTCAATACTAAATAAAAGTATTGTTCAATGTTATGGTAGGTCCTAGGGTAGGGTCCGCCTTAAGCGGCCCATAGACGATCAATATTATTGCACAATATTTTGGGTTGTGCAATTTAATTGATCGTGTGTAGACGATATTGAAAGTTTGTGCAATACATTGCATGATTGACGAAAAGTTGAAAATATATTGTACAACCTGGAAAATATTGCACCGTCTGTTGGCATTATTGCGCGATATCAATCAGTTTGTGAAGTAGTAACAAAATATTGCACAAATTTCAATATCGCCTTCAAACTATTCAAGTTCATTGCACAATGAAATTTTGTACAATATTATTGAACGTTAAGGGCCAACCGTCAAATTATTGTGCGATCTATATTGTACAATAATATTGACCGTCTGTGGGCCGCTTTACAATATAGGACAGTATTCGTGGCATTGGAAGGAACTAAAATCTACTTTTGACCCATTCTGATAGAAAAGTAAATACAAATTAGAGAAGGTAAAATTGCTTTGAAATGACCTTTAACCAAAGAATTTACCATTTTTGGTCAGAACGAAATTAGTCACCATTATATCAATCCTCTGGAGTAAGATGACTTTCAACTTCTATTCTAAAACAACACCCAGCTAATAAACATACGAACAAATTTCTTTCCCTGTTTCAACATCAACCAGCAGAACCTACTAGTTCAATGTCTTCTGTAGCCCTGTTGCATATTTTGAACAAAATTTTAGAGATTTTCGAAACTCTTCTTATCAGTATCGGTGTGGATGATGGGAAAGTAGACACACCAGCCAGAGGAGGATCTGCGAGGTCATAGGCCCTGAACCTTTTCTTTGGATAACAAAAACAGAATCCTCCATCAGAGAATGGATCCAAAAAAGACAAAAGGAGATGGGGATAGAATCTAGATGTGCTAGATACAGTAAACGTAAGCTAAAACAATGCTCACGAAGACTGGCAAACTCACTGCTAAAATTAGAGAGGTCTAAACTCAGAGGAGTAATAGAACTTCCGGTCACTGAGAAAACATATTCACAACAAAGGGATATGCAACGATGCCCCCATTTGTATGTTAGGCAATAAGGAGGAAGAAACAGCCACCAACCAATCATCATCGAATATGAAACAACCGTTCATAACCTGCGATAAAAAGAAAACCCAGGATAAGGAATTGTAGCAACAACAGTACATGACCTAGTACTTTTTAAAAGGAGGATCGAATCGAAGACTGAGCCAACGAACTAGGAAAGTGCAATAAACCAAAAGGCTGCAGTGTTTGTGGCACATAAACCCCCACTTCCTAGTTTCATTTCAACATCAGTCAATTCTACCCATAATTTGGACGACTCCGATTATTTTTGTCTGCCTATCTTGGCTGAGTTCGTCTGTCAGATGCGTTTCGGCATTTCTTTTTCACTGTCAGGTCTGGTGATCAAAAAGACCGGATTAAAGGGTTCATACCGACAAACCACACGTAGAAATCTCACAATACTTCCATAACTCAACCTTGTAGTTCAACTTGCTCCATTCTTGGTTTATTGCTTACTGCAGGCTTTCTTTGGTTTTCTCTTCTACATCCTTCATTCGTGAACTCGATCGGTTGCGAGAACATCAGCGTATGTGTGATGTTTACAAAAGTTCGTTTCCTCTCAGAGTTCTTTGAAGGTAAACGAATCACTTCAACATTTGGGTCTTAAGACTTAAATTGAAAGTCCATTCTCTCATTTTTTGCAAGTACTATTTGCTCCACTTCCGACAGTCGCGTGAGTCAGTTAGCTCTTCTGGAATATTGGATCAATCTCGTGGTACGTGGAACTGGTTTGAAAAGGTACTAATGTATGTAGATATCGGAATGTATTTCGCACTAATATATTAAAGTTTTGACAGTAGGCATCTAATTGTTTATAGTTCTACGTAAATCAAAAGTAGTAGCTTTTCAAATGGCCTACAACTCTTGTACTGAAACGGCATCTACTCAAGCACACATACTACCAGTGAGTTTTCTTTTACTTCTCCTTTCAATATAACAAGCAGAAACTTAGTAGATTAGTTTGTCTTCTACACAAGCTCCGCAAGCGCTGCGCAGATATTTGGATACCCTTTAATTTCAGTATTAGACCATTCTAATATGGTCATATTTGATGTCTTCTGTTTTTCTGCTATTCCATCTTGCTTCTTTCTTGTATGTTACTACTGGCGGATATACTACATTCTAACTAGGCTCTCTACTGATCTTCTTCTTTGATATGTCATTCAGTTATAATATACAGTTCCTGGTTTTATTACTGGGTTGTTTGAAGATGTACAATAATTTTTTATGCTGAATCACACCATCATTCAAGTTTTAAGATTACATTAGACTGATCATTAGACACAAACTTGCCTATGTGAGTATAACACTCATTAAATCTATGAATACTAACTTCTTGCTCTACTGACTTCCGACAAATTCTCTTCCGGTTTTTGTAGGGCATTAAGTCTCGTGGGTCAATTAGCTTTTTAAGAATTTTTGATCTGGCCAACAACACACGATACTGGTTAGATTTATGGATATGGATTTATGTCGTAGTCAGTGTGTTTAAAATTGAGGCTGCAAGTAAATCTTAGAAAAGAAATAGTATAGTAAATGAATAAATTATAAACTAGATTTTCTTCCTCGGCTAATTATAAATGTTTATGAGCCAATCTTGCGGTGAAAATCACTAAGACCTACCTAAGATAATAATTTTTCTCGGTCCATTTGCTCTGATGATCTGTTGCCCGTGGTGAGTTTATTTGTTACACATGGTTCGGTCAGGAGTCAGGTGTGCTGCGTGTGTTCTCTGAGAGGAAAGCAGGTGTTGCTAGAATCGCACGCTCCATAGAGCACAATCGCATCTGTCCCACCCTCAACAAAGGGACAACGCCGTTCGGTGTAATTTTACATTAATTCTACTAAAAGTGGTGTGCTCAGACAAATTACCTTTCGCGATAGATCATTATCTTCGAAAAACGGACTGTTGTCGCTACTCCAGGTAAACGTTTTGATCGTTGATCTCTGTGTTGATTAATTTTTTTCTAAACAACACCAGGCTCCTCGATTCTGCATCATTAAGACATAAACATATGTTACACACACACCTTGCGCTGCTGTAATGCTTCCTATAAGCAAAGGGTAAAGACTTGGGGAAGAAGTGTATGTGTGGGGGGGAAATAAGTTAAAAGAGAGATAAGAGAATAAATGAGATAGTAGAAAAAAGGGAGAGAGAAGGGAAAGAGAGACAGAAAGAGGGAGAGTGATAAAAGAAAGGAAAGAGAAAGAGAGAGAAGGAAAAGGAGAGAGAGCGAGAGAAAGCAAGAAAGAGATAGAAGAAGAGATAAGAGAATAAAAAGATAGAAAGATAGGTAAATAAGAGAAGAGAAAGAGAGAGGGCGAGAGCGAGATAGAAGAAAGAAGATAAGAGAAATAAAGACAGAAAGAGAGAGAGAGAGAGAGAGAAACAGAGAGTAATAAGAGAACAGAGAGAGAGAGAGAGAGAGAGAGAGAGAGAGAGAGAGAGAGACAAAAGAGAGATAAGCGAAGAGAATGATAAATGGATAGATAAATAAATATAAATAGATATACAGATTAAATAGATAGATATGAAGATAGAGAAAGAGAAAAAGAAAAAGAAAGAAAGAAAGAAATTCGTGTAATTCTTAAGGTTGTGGTAGGTTCCCAAACAAGATTCTGAAGTCACAGACATACACAAGAAAATAATGTCTACAGTGCTATGGAATCACTGTGTCGACGCCCTTAAACCTTCTTTAACTTCTCCTTATAGTATGAACTTAATCAACCAAAAGCTAATGATATGAGATTTTTCTCTTGGGGTCTAAAGAGTGATGACCTATGGTTTAGTTGTTTCCGATCAGTTAGTCCGCATATCCTTGCCGGTTTGGTTTAGTGTGTGCGTTGCATGAAGAGTATAAGCAGGCGCCTAACCACTGTAAATAGCGAAACGTGTAAATAATATCAAGAAAGCAAAATGGTCGGACGACCAAACTTGAAGTTCACCACCTCTGTTTCTTTTTTTCCGTTTAGTCGGATCTCTTTTATATTAACTTATATTTTTCTTCCTGTCTGCATAACACCGCCACTTTCTCGAATTTATAAAAGGGAACCGATTAAACATGACCACACGTTCATCACGTCACGGACCCCAAAAGTGTAACTCAAAATTACTTACAAATTGCGAAATATTAGAGAAAAAATTAAATCTTGATCTGATTACGATTTAGTTGCTTAATCCTTAAGCGGTAAATTTACATCTGCGGCCTTGATGTGGAAAAGAAGGCCGTTAAGGGGTTGCAAAACCTCCCTTTATAAGGAGCCCATTGTCCTCACACGTGCTTCATAGTCTGGAACTGTGTAAAGGGGTGCCTGGGTAACCCCAACCTCGTTCTTCACAGCGGGGATAACCATTTTTAAGTGAACGTACTTAAACCTATTATTTGAATAAACCTCCTGACGCCGGCTAAACAGGAGCTCTTTGATAACTGCCGTTGAAAAAAAATGAGATAATACTTGAGAATGAAAGAGAAAATGAGATAATTGCACGTTTAATTTGATTTTCAAATTGTTTTCCCTTATTTATTAAAAAAATTATTTTTCGTCGCCGCTATAGAAAATCTTAATAAAGAGGTATTCATTAAGATATAATTACAAATCATAGTATACCAGGGTCGACCGGTCCGACGGTAAAACCGGGAATAAATCCAGGTGGTGCATTATAAATAATATCTCGGTGGTTGAAGAGGGTTGGTCTAATTAAGGGAGGCTCTTTCTGACTTCCTCAACATCTGTCACACGCCTTTCAGACTAAACACTTATCTGTTCGAGGGGTAGCTGGCACGAGTCCTTACCGGCTGCTACCGATTTGCTTCCACGCAACCATCTTTTATGCGGATAACCTAGAAAATCTGTCGGAACTCGGAATGAAAGGGATACACTATTTGATTATGATGTTTTCCTCGGGGTATACGTCGTAATGAACCTGTCCAGTCTGTTATCTTTTCGCATTTCTTCAGGTTTGGATCTGTATGATTCCTGATTAGTCGGCTCCCTTTTATGAGCGAGTGAAAGGTGGAAGGAGTGGTATATATGTCTGACGGATTAAATCTGTCTAGTCCTTTGATTATTTCGGTCGGTCCTTGTGATCGTTGGCTCCTTTTTAATTTGTATGTCTTCAATAGTGTAAATGATATATGTGAGCTGATGTCGATTTGTATATTCAGTTTTTTTTTTTTTTGTGTTGAATTGGTTGTGTTTGTATCGACGTTTTCCAATTATGACATTCTTTCGTCATGTATGACAAATATTTGATATTTGTCTTAGGTGGGATGCGTAGTTTGCTTTACTTTGTGCCCCTACCTGAATGACAAATTTGTTTTCTATATCAGCCTTTTAATCAATCTGTCTATTTCTCGCATTCTCATGTTATTACGAGTACTTTGGCCTCAATATTTCATTCACTTGAGAGCATTTTGATGAGTAATTTTTTAAATGTAATGACTGTTTTCGTCGTTTTGGTTTTGTGAGTCTTTTGTTTAACAGTTTGAGTTGTAGCTGTTGTGCGCTTCTATGTTTTTTACTGTTTCTAGTTCGTTGTATTTCTGTTTGGGAAAAGTTAATTTTTGTATAATGAAGTTTTAGCACCGTCCACGACCTCGTGACTAAAAACTTTACTTCACAAAAATCACCTAAATACTGAGGATGGCGAAATGTTGAAACGCGTCTGTACCAACAAAAGTCAGCGAGGATAAGTAGACCAAGAAGACACGTAATTATCCAACAATAGTTTTATCACCCCACAGATAACAAGAGAAAATACCACAAAACTTGTACTGTTTGGAGTTTTTCCGTGTATACTTGTGTGTTTCTCAATGTCTTGACCGACTAAAAGAACGAAGATAGGCAGAGCATGACAACTGTAATGCGTGTCATCCAGGATATAAGCAGGGAGAGGCGAGCGCACAAACCCCTCAGAAAGCTTAAATGCGTCTTAGAAGTGACAGGCCTAAAGAGCGAGGATTAGCAGACTAATGACTGGAAACGATCAAAATATGGATGTTATTTTAGTGTTTTTTAAATTTTTTTGAATTGATACTTACATCATCCAAATACCATGTAGTGTTGACTATGTAAAGACACCCTGCATTGATTTAATGGTGTTAAAAAGACGACAATTATCAACAATTTTAATAAGAATACTTTAATTTTGAGTTTGTCAAATAAAATGAGCCACGCTCGCATATACATATTTATTTATATAATGTATAAGTGAGAAAGATATTGCAATGTAAAACTGACCAAAAACTGTCTCCTATTTAATCGAAAGTTGAAAAAATAAATTCTTACCAAAAATTCGACTAGTTAATAACAGAAATATAATAATATCAAAAAAATATATAGTACAGGGTGGTAAAAAGTGATCTTACTGTAATTGACGAGGTAATCACAAGGATGACTAACATATTGGGTCAAAAGCGCATCGTTTAATTTTTACTGGCAACATACTTTTTTATCTATATTTTTGCAAATATCTCAGAAACCATGGACTTTTTGTTTAAAAGGTGATGATGTAAAAGCTGTGGAGAAATAATTATTTTTTTTTAATGAACTATTTAAATAATACTCGGCTAGATACAGGTACAAATCAGATTATCAGTAACATTGGAACCATATCACATTATGTCATCCGAACCCACGCCACCGACTTCCTACAAAGCACGGCTATCAACGTCTCTTTTCAGTCAGCAACCATACCAATCGCATCCATATACTGTCCACCCAACAAAACAATAACTCCCACACAATTCCAGGAATTTTTTGAAGACCTAGGCCCTCGATTTCTTGCCGGCGGCGACTACAACGCTAAGCACCTGCAATGGGGCTCCAGAGTGACCAACTCCCGAGGACGCTCTCTCTATACAGCATTTAATGATCTCAATCTTTCCTTTATTTGCCCCCACGCTCCCACATATTGGCCTACCGACATTAACCGCATTCCCGACATAATAGATTTCTTTATAACAAAAAACCTCGATTCCTTACACCTCTCAATAAATACTCTACACGACTTATCCTCTGATCACAGCCCAGTCCTTTTAACTCTATCGCTTAATCCGATCCATAAACAAAAACCAGAATCCCTTCTCACTGGTCCTGTAGACTGGAATATATTCCGCCTTCACCTTGAGAAGTCCATCAACCTCAAAATCTCCCTAAAAACACCAGAAGAAGTGGATGATGCTGTGGATTTTTTCACTTCTGCTGTACAGCAGGCGACCTGGGAGGCTCACCTCACCAGCCATCCCATGATCTCTAAAGAACCACCCCCTCTACCCCCACATATAACGAATCTCCTAATCCAAAAACGTCAAGCCCGGGCGATATGGCAAAGATCTAGACATCCCTCCGATCGTCAGTCCTATAATAGATTATCCTACCTCACCAAAAAAGAATTATCTATCTTCCGTAACTCTACCTTCCACTCCTATCTATCCCGTCTGACAACCTCCAATGGATCGCTCTGGAAAGCCACAAGAAAAATCTTAAAACATCACATNATTTATTTGATTTTGAACTTACATAAAGAAAAAATGTAAAAATGACGAATTATTTCATATTTTTAAAATTTATTGTATTTGTTTATAGCGTATATATTTTTCTTGAGGGTTAAGAAGAGTAAACACCATAATGTTTTATGAAAAATGGTTTGTGCATAACTGTTTACCTGAACCTGTTTTAAAAAATTTTAAAAGAAATTTAATACTGTACAACCATGATTTTATTATTTTTTTAGGTAAAAATTAACAGTTTCTGAGATATTTGCAAATATAGAATGAATAATTTTTTGCCGTTAAACTGGCAAATTGGCATGTTGTAGGTAAGGAAAATGGTCCAAAAGAATTCTAGGAAGACAGTATTAAATTCTAGAGTTGCTGCACACCAGTGTGATTGTCTATTTCAAATTCACTACTCCGAAATCAAAAACCAATATATTTAAAACCAAATTAACGAGTGGCAACTAAGGTTCAAAACTTCTAACGGGTTGTTCTACATGTTCTACAGAAACATTGGACATAAAGCGAACCATAGACATACAATAATATTGCACAATGTTTTTATTTAAAAGTTATCTTATGCCGATTCAGCATGAATACTTTTTATTGTGCTATATTATTGGATGACACCTTGATCCTAATTTATCAGACAATAATATTGACGGCTCATAATCGTCAATTTTTTGACCGTGCAATGAAAACTATGGTGCAATAAAAATTAATCTTACTCAAACTCTTGTTCAATCCTTGAGCAACCCTCAATACTAAAGCGGCCCATAGACTGTCAATATTATTGTACAATATAGATTGCACAATAATTTGACGGTTGCCCCTTAACGTTCAATAATATTGTATAAAATTTTGTTTGTGCAATGAACTTAAATAGTTGAAGGCGATATTGAAGTTTGTGCAATATTTTGTTACTACTTCTTGTACTTCACAAACTGACTGATATGCGATCAATTAAAATGCACAACCCAAAATATTGTGCAATAATATTGATCGTCTATGGGCCGCTTAACTAAACGTCAAAAATATTGAGCAATTTGTTATATTGTGCAATATAATTGATCGTTTAATATTGAGGCTGGTAAAAAAAGAGGTGTGCAAAATTATACTAGACATCAATCAAATGCCTTGAGTTGATTATGAAATGAACCTTTATGAAATGAACAGATCTGACTCAGGTTTATGGGAGCGTTGCATGGAACTGTGTTCATTTATTTATGGTTTGTCCAAGGTATGGGGAAAAAAAACGCTGTTTGACTGGCTACTTACAAAATCCCTTTAGCTACACCATAATATTAAGATCAAAGAACTATAATGTTTATAGCGAGGTTGTCTCATTTTTAAAAATATGTAAGCATAACGCATGAAAAAAATTTGTTTGTTATGTCAGAGAGAGGCTTTTCGCTGGATTCGTGCGTCTGTCCCTGTTTGTATTTTTATATCACGGAAATGCTATAATGACAGACTAAACTGGGCGAACTGCGAAACTAGGCACATCAGTATGACGACCTAAGTTTATTATCATCATTTTTCACAATTTCTTTAGCCCTGTCTATAAATATTTTTAACTTACAATTTCCAGCAATAAAATAATAACACATTAACCCACGAATGAAAACGGCGAGAAGCCTAAATGCGTGTGACAGGTCAAAATCGGCGATGCTAGGCCGAACTACGGTGTTCACTACCACGCTGGCATCAAAGAGGAATGTAACTCCATAAAAACAATTTTCCCCCCCCCAAAAAAAGTGAGAATGTACGTAAGAAAGGCGTCTTGATTGGTAAAAGATCCCGTTAAGAAGGCAAAACAGGTGTAGGACCGATGGTCGATCCAGCTTCTGAAGGGGTGCCCAATCGGGCACAAATTAGCCAATTATCCCCTTCCACCGGTTACACTATCACCATCAGGGGAACAATAGAGGGGCCAAGAAAAAAAACAACAACCTTCCGAGATAGTTTTTATCCGAAACATCTCAGCAATTGGGGCGTTTGAATTATCTTCACCTACCTAAATGATTTACTAGGGTAACAGCATGGTCAGCCGGGCGAAAGCGTGCACGAGTTATTTCGACGGGGTGCTTATAAAACTTATTATTAAAGTTATTAGCCTGGGAACTATACTTAGAACGATTCTCTTTAAAAACTACACTTATTTCTTCCCAATATGATATCGTTATATTTATAGCTATTACTAGATATGTAGTTATTTCAGCTAAGACTTAAAAAGCCCATTATTTTATTAAGTCGTAAGGTATATCTAGGACAAACTTAACCGTAATTTTTAAAGTACTTCATGGGAGTTTTAAATCATTCCCTCAATAAATCAAAATCTAATAAAAACTTGAAAAATTTAATTTTACTTTAAAGCTCACTACCCGAAAAATTATTGTATTGTCGTCCGACCTTTCCAACATGACATACTGTAACTAAATAATTATAATCTTTCAACCCGTTTCCTTCATGCCCTATCGCTTTATATTTAGTTTAGACAGCTATGGTAACTGTCAGATGTTTCCGACCAGTAGTAACTATCGACACGTTGACACAAACACGTGCCACCAACTTAACTTCTCGCCTCCTAATTAATCGAGGAGGAAGGAAGTGTTCCTATAACGACATTCGTCACCTCACGACTTCCTCAATGATGAAACAGTTGAGACACTTGTACTACTAATGCTTACTTGGCTTAGTGATCGCTTTGACAGCTGGTCATTTGCTCTTCATAGTTTGAGTAGGAAATGTAAATTCGAGCCGAATGATACACACGATCAAACTGTTCAGTCTCTAAAATGGTAAATTTATTTTTGTTCGAAAATTTCGAAAAAACCGTCCTGCCTTTATAAACACACTATGTCTACTTTCTTTTATTATATTTCCCTATATTTCTCAAAAAATCTACTCGATACTTGTTTCTGTAGATGATATACTTTATAGCACAATATCAGCTGAACTAAATTTGATAAACTTAGTACATACTTAAAAATATTCCACAGGATTCAAGATATTGTGACCTTAAATCTGGTTTAGCAAAAAGTAATAAATTGTGAGTTTTTTCTGTGTGGTCTGTGGGGTGATGAACCTGTAATTTTAAGGTTAAGTGTCTGGGCCTGTGTATCTTCCTCTCCCAGCTTATACCCTTGATAGCCCAAAAAACACAGACAAATTTTAAATTTTAGGTAAAAAAAGAGTTTCAAAATCAATACGGCAATTGAATGATGTGCTCCTGCCTGTCTCTGCTTATATCCTTGTGTGTCCTAGGCAGTGAATATACGAGAAAACAAAAAGTCTGATAGATCAAAAACAGCGAGGGTAGGAAGACCAAGATGATCTGTAACGACTAAATTATGGGAAAGTAATAACTTGTGTGGATTGTTCCTGAGACATTAGTTTAATGATTTCCCTTCGAATCTGTCCGCCTGCCTCTCCCTGCTTATATCCTCGCTCAGGACCTAAAGATTCGCAATCCCTAAACGAGTCTAACAGACAAAAAGAGCGAGGGCAGGAAGACATGGATGATCGGTACCGACCAAATTACAAAAAAGTAATAAATTGTGAGGTTTCTCCGGGAACCTACAATTTGATTGTATCCTATTCTGCGCGCCTGTCTCTCCCTGCTTATATCCTTACCCAGCGAAAAGCCGAAACGCGTTTAACTGATCAAAATCAACGAGAATAAGAAGACTTGGATGATTGTTAACGACCAATATTACAAAAGAGTAATCATCACAATTTCCTCGTGAACCTGAAATTTAATCTTTTCCCATTGGATCTATACCCCTGCCTCTCCCTGCTTATATTCTTGGCGATCAATCCGAAATGCGACTGACAGAACAGCGAGGAAAGGCAGAAAAATGATCAAAAACGTTCAAAATTGAATGCTTCATAGACCTATATTTATTTAAGTTTATTATACAGTTAAAAAGTTGTAGGCAATTGTAGGAATTGATCAAACTGCACGAAAGGGACCATAAGCCGCCATAATTTATGAAATTGTTGACATAGAGCTCAAAAGAAAATGCTCCATGAACTTCAGTTATTTACATATTAGTATACCAGTGGGCCAATTTGTCATCGATTGCTTCATAATAGATTGTAGTTTGAAATCCATACAAGGCTGTAAATTTTGATAGTTTTGCAAAAAGAGATAAACTCATCGTGTGATGTCACGGCATTGGTAGTCTCTTTTTAATATCTCTGAGGATATATTCGTAGCAGTCGGTTCAATGATTAATTAAACGGCTAACAAATCATTAAAAAATCTTTTCCTTAAAACATTTAAATTTGTTAATTACCGATTATTTTGGTCTGACTAACCTTCGGGCGCGTTTCAGCATTTCGGTGTTCAGCCTGTTCGCCTGCCTTTCCCTGCTTATATCCTTGACGCCCAAGGCTCCCACGAAAAATCTCAACAGTTTTAATTTTGAGGTTAAAATATAAAATAAGGAAGTTGCAATTCAATATTGCAATAAAATGTTCATCTTAATTTCATTTCATTCCAAAACTATAATAATTAAATTAATTATATACAGAGATAAGTGGTAGGATTCGTTATATTGCATTATTATGGATTGGAAACAAATGTATGAAAACTTACTTCAAGAAAGTTTTTAAGATTTTTTCCTTTTTTTTATCAGGTTACTTTTCTATTTTTGATTTTTGGTAATTTGAATGTCTCCCTTTTTTATCATTTAGGATAGATTTAACTTTGATAATATAATATTAAAGAGCTTTGAAATGCGCTTGAAGAATTCAATATTTGACAACGAAAAGTTGAACTTGAATATTGGTTTTTACGATGTATTATACATTTGACAGATGGCATATCAATTACATTTTATTTCATTAAAAAAATAGTAAATTAAAAAGCCAAAGTGAGTTTTGATAAATAAGTCTCGCTCGGCCGAAGGCACGTAATCTACGTTTGTGTCTAAATTTGTCTAGGGGGGTTTATGCGGGGATGATATCGGGTCAGGTATGAGGGGTGGGTGCAATATGGGGTTGCAGGTGGTGGTTGTCGCGTGCTTCCAGCTGCGCTCTTCCTTCCTCTCTATCTTTAGCAACATCCGCACCAACTGTCTCAGCCCCAACCTCCACCGTGGGGGTTAAATATTCCTTTTTAAAGGATCGGATTACAGGGGCTGCTCGGGGCTCGTGCCGACGATGTCCACATGTTGATCGCCCCTGGTCAACTCTCGTCCTCCACATGGCTCGAACTCGGCCTCTCCTGCTTTCTATCATGCTTGATTGGATTGTTCGATGGTTGAACAACATCGAGACGACTCAATGCCCAGTTCCATTTCCTTCCAACTGGAACGGTTCTTCTCAACTCTTCCATGACAACAACAAACTTAAATCCTTGATATTTCGTAACCCTAACATGTACACCAACTGCTACGACAAAAATCACTCCTTTTCCAACTGAGCTCAACGTAATAACACAATAATTTTCTATTTCCCAATTAGAATAGTTCATCTATTTTTTATTTTATTATTCCATAGAAGCCAACTAACAATAATTCTTATTTTTTCGCTTCACCAATTCTCCATAGAGTACAACTAAGTATTATTTACTATTATTTCATGGTATTTTTGTATAGTACGGCTACTACTTTGTTGGGTTGGTGGTGTTTCTTTGGTCAGGTACTGCTTTTTGCTGATCGACACTGATCCGTTTACTGGGTCCGTATATTGTCGCTGGTTTGATCTTAGAGACGTCAACCCGGCAAGAATCTTTATGTGAATCAAAGCGAAGAATCCTCATTTTCCAAAAACTAGAAGGTTCATTTGAATTTATTTTTCTACGCTCTTCATAAGCAATCATCAAATTACTCTTCACTGATCAATTTTTCTTTAATTTCTTCGTTAAAATTTGTCCCCATTTGTATTATTACCTTGTTCTACTAAAATTTTATAATATGCACCCGTTTTATAATCCAAGGTAAGTCCTCAGTTTTGAAAAAACATAAGTGTACATAAAAATAAACTAATCGAATTTCATCTTCCATGGATGTTTTCTGCACTTACTCTAAGTTGATTGCGAGTCATTAAATGGAGTGGATAAAGGTCTACGAGATACAATCCACTATACAGGGTGTTACAGCCTTCAGTGTCAATACTTTCATGGTGGATTCACTGCATAAAACGTAGTTCAGTGCCACCAAAACGATGTTTCTATCTTGACTCTTTCCTTTTTATCCTCCATAAAAAAGTAAAATCTTTGCTTATTTAAACATTTATTTCGACATTTCAGGAATTTACACCCATCATCAGCATCCACATTTTTAAAAGGCATAAGTATTATATAAAAAAGGATATTAGAATTTTACATTTTATTATAAAGTTTTCATTGTATATTTTTTTTTAAATTTTTCATTAAATATAGTTTCTTTTAAAAGATATAAGACCAATTTGCATCGGTAATTTAAGTTTATTTATATAATTTTTAAGAAATATTTAAAACAAGAAAAGTTTACTTGCCGACAAACTGTATGGCCAAGATGGACGAAGGTTACCTATTGCATTTTTAAATGCTCAGTTTTTCTAAATATTTTTTTTTCTTTAATTTAAACATCTAATTTTTTGGTATATTTATACTATTTTTCATAATATGTACTTTTTTAAATAATTTTAGATTTTTTATCATTTTTATTTTACATTAAGGGAGTTGTTATTAGAAATCGTACTGGCCGAAGGTCGTGGGTTCGAAACCCGCTCGTGACGCTAACTTTTTCTTTTCAACCAAAACCTTACATAAAAAGGTTAATTAATTGAAAGAAGTAATTTGGTCAATCAGACAACTAAATATAATGGATTATTTGAAGAGTTTGCGCCAAAATGAAACTTGGATTTTTTTATTGTATTTTCATTTATGCATTTTTAAATTTCTTTTATTATTTAAATTATTTTATTAATATCGGCATGTAATAGGGACATTTGTTGATTTTAATCAGTTTTTAATGTGTTTTTTTGTAGTATGTATATGCTTTTAAGATTTGTCTTTGAAAGTTTTTTGTTCAAAATCCAAAATGTGTGTTTTTTAAATTGGGCGTACGTTTTGAGTAGTTTATATGTTAAGAACGGGATATGTTATTTTTTTAAATATTTTATGTCGTTGCAATAGTTCTTTAACCGGGCCCCACGTTTTTATACAACCGATACCACAAAATACCACAATAAACCGATGTATAAAAATGTAAACAACTTATTAAAATTTGTAGAAATGATAAATGATGGAGTGAGTGTGGTGTACAATCCTTTTTCAAAAGATAGTTTCTACTCACAGTAATTTCGAGCTTTTTAGCCCATCATCAGGTTGAAGGACTTCTACAACCACATCTCTCGACATGAATTGCCAAAGTGGACCCGCTGATACCTCCGCCAACGCGACGTTCCAATTAGCAGCTGATTTTTTTAATGGCGCTCAATTTGAACGTGCGAAACGCGGAAATTATAACACAAAATTATACTAGTAAATACTTAATATTATTAAATTACTATAAAAATAATAACAATTAAAATAATTAGTTTAATTATTCGGATGTTTGATATTATTTATGTACATATTTAAAATGGGAGGTAGATCAAAATCTGTTATATTATTGATGCATTTATCACCATGTTCAATTTTAATTTTTTAATTTCAAATTTCTCAAACCAATCTAATTCTTTCCCTTTGTTGAAACTATGTAACACTCTTGTATTTAGATTTGAATTGAAATTATGTTTTGTTTCTTTTAGATTGTCATTAAATTCCGAAAATTTGCTCGATTTAGGCAAGTGTTCTTTTACTCTTGTTTTTATTTCTCTACCGCTTTGTCCTATATATTTAATATCACAATCATTCCAATTGGACTTCTAGGACTAATTGGACCGTCGCGTTGGCGGAGGTATCAGCGGGTCCACTTTGGCAATTCATGTCGAGAGACGTGGTTGTAGAAGTCCTTCAACCTGATGATGGGCTAAAAGGCTCGAAATCCGGATCGTTGCAAAACAACTTACTGTGAGTAGGAACTATCTTTTTAAAAAAGTATTAACATTTTTGTGATTTACCTCTAAAGTCAGATTTTTTGTACATAAAATCGTATTTCTCAGCTTTAGCATCTCCCGAGTGAAAATCTCCTTTCACTAATAAAAATTCTGAAAAACGGTAAAAGCGAGTATGTCGTTGGAGTACTTATAAAATAAGACAACTTTAGTGAAATCCCCGAAAATTTTGATTGAAAAGTAGTTACATTTCCAAAAAAAAAAATAATTGGGTTTTGCCATTTACTATACTTTAAAGGAATATTTCACGAAAATGATGTTATATTGTGGGAAATTTAATGTAGTTTGTGAAATAACGGTCAGATTTGTATTTCAATGACACTAAAATTGAGAAATTATGATTTTGAGAAAAGAGTCAAGAAAGAAACCTTGTTCTGGTGGCACTGTACTACGTTTTATTTAGTGAATCCGCCATGGCAGTATTAACATTTAACCATATAAAACCCTGTATAAGATGCAAAATTAGCTGTATTAATAAACTTAAAGATTAAATCAATGTGAAA
The DNA here is from genome assembly GCF_000648675.2 of Cimex lectularius. Lineage (NCBI taxonomy): Eukaryota > Metazoa > Arthropoda > Insecta > Hemiptera > Cimicidae > Cimex > Cimex lectularius. Next base: position 506,348 of record NW_019392668.1, read on the forward strand.
TCTGTCCAGATCGGAAACAGCGTTAAAAAAGAGGGCTCGCGTTCCCTCCTGCGGAAAATTTTTAATTGTGTATAATAACGAATAATTAAAATGTTCTTGGTTCGGCGGCACCGTAATATTATATTCAAACCGTAAAATATTAAAATCCTAACTGTCAGGAGGTTGAGAGAAAACTAGCCGGTCCGTATAATTTCTCCAATTAAAATTGACTAGAGGGACAGTCGTTAAATGATCGATCGTCGCCAAAACTAACGAGAAAATATATTACAAGTTCAATAAATAAACCTTAAATAAATTAACTTTATTTATTTGTTATTTAATACTATTTATCATTGAGGCAGAAATTAAGATGATTCTCTTACAATTTACATAATTTAATTTACCGTTAAACCCGTTAAAATTAACTAAACCCGATATCCTTTAGTAAATACTAAATAGTTTTGATGTATACCATTACATGGTAGTTTATAAGTGTTTAGTATAAAAACACTACGTTCAGAAATGTAGCGGCATATTAAAAAGTATCTAAATTGCTAAGGGTAGTTTGCCCCCAGGGCGTTTGGTAAAAGGAATAATGAAAGGTTGAGCTGGCTTTAATTTGGTAGAAGCAACCGTCCATTTCAATCTCACAGTAATCAAAGTGATACAAAAAAAAAGTCCTATATATGTTAAGTACCAGGCACTTATAAGAAATTTCTGTTGTAAAGCTTATGTAAATTCTGTGAAAGAAAATTGTGTTTGAAGTCATGTTTATTTACCAAGCAGTAGTCAAATTTATGCTGTAAATTATTCATTAATCACTACTTATAGTACGGTCTATTCCGATCATATTGGTCGCCTATCCTCGCTGTTTTGCATTGTCAGGTTTGTACCTCTCCTTGCTTATAACCTTGATGGCTACACAGAGATGGCGAAATGCCAAAACGCACAGGTTAAAACAGCGAGGATAGGCAGAACCAAATGATCAGAAACAAATAAGTATTAATTTCACAGAGGTATGGGGATAGTTGAACATCCTCCTGAGTCACACAGGTTTCTATGCAACTTGAACTTAAGTAGCTGTTTTGACGTTCAGTACAAACCACAAAAGGTAGTTTTATATATGAACTCGAAGCGTTTTTAATGTAAAGTTTGTCCAAACGCCAGACCCAAAAGTCATGTGACATCAGTGAACAACAATTATTATAAACAATTAACAATTATTCAACATATAAAGAAATTACATAGAGCAGGTTTATTCAGGTAATGATTTCAATCATGCATGTTGTTTTGGTCGGTCAGATGCGTTTCACCTTCTCGCCATCTCCAGTTGTAAATATAACTGTGAGATTGAGACTCTCGAGGTCTGCGGGGAATGAAGGATGAGCCTGTGTTGATCACATACGATCATCCAGGTCCGCCTAACCTCGCTGTTTTGTTCTGTCAGGCGCGTTTTGTCTTCTCTCCACCTTCAGTAGTACGTATGTAAACTGTTTGGTAAAAATAACTGGATCGAGATTCTTGAGGTCTGCGGGGTGATAAAAGTTGAACCTGTGTTTGGTCACATACGATCATCCAGGTCCACCTAACCTCGCTGTTTTGTTCTGTCAGGCGCGTTTTGTCTTCTCTCCATCTTCAGTAGTACGTATGTAAACTGTTTGGTAAAAATAACTGTGAAATCGAAGTCTGCGGGATGATGAACTGAAAACCTGTAATTTGGTCGTTCATTCTGATCCACCTATTCTCGCTGTTTTGGTCTGTCAGACGCGTTTCGTCTTTATCTTCAGTGATGAATCTTTACAAGTATTTGTTAAAAATAATTGTGAGATTGAAACTCTCGAGGGCTGCGGAGTGATAAACCAGTAGTTTGTTCTTTTCCGATCATTTTGGTTTGCCTAGCCACAATATCAGTAGTCAGTGAAGTGCTGCCAACTTATAGGTGACACCCTCAGGCACTCCTTTACCAAATTTTGATTATTCGGTGGACGAACCCGTATTTTGGTAGGCTCCGTTATAGCATTCTTATTTCAAATTATGCGTATAATAAGGACTTCACTAAACAACACATCCATCAATGAAGATGGTGAGAAGCCGAAACGAGTCTGCCAGACCAAAACTGCCGGGGTACCAGGATGAACGGAAATGTCCGGTTCATCACCCCGACAAACCTTGATAATCCCAATCTCAAAGTTATTTTCACCAAATATTTATGCACACCACTGAAGTTGACGAGAAGATAAAAGGCGTCTGACAGATCAAAATAGGGAGGAAATGTGGATAGGATGATCAGAAACGACTAAACTATGGTTCTTCACTCCGAAAACTCGAGAGTCTCAATCTCACGGTTACTTTTACACAATACTTGCACATATTCCCACTGAAGATGACGAGAAGACGAAACACGCATTACAGACCAAAATCTCGAGAATAATCAGACCGAAATGATTGGAAACGACTAGGTTCATCACCCTCCAGACCCAAATAGGATCAATTAATTTGAAAATCTTCTGTTGCTATTCATTTCCTGGAGCTTAATAAAAAGACTAACCGCCTAATTATCCATAATTATTATTATTATATTATTATTCATTATACAAGATTCGATCGCAATTGCTGATCAATGCAACATTACTGAACACCATTAAGAAACACGTACATTTTATGCAGTTTTGTAGTAGGCCCGTGTAGAATTATTTTTCTACCCATCCAACCCGCTAATCACACACTTAACGGGGGATTTAACAAATTTTGAAAAATGAAAGACCTATCCGCTTTGACAAAGAGAGCAGATGGAACTGTTTCCGCTTACCCGGCCTCGGGTCCAGCACACTTGTTGACACCGGTTTCCAGATTTTGGTCTGCAACACAAGACGTATTCTCTTATTTCTACCAAAAGCGTCAATGACGACCTTACGTTTCAGATCTTTTAAGTATTTTTCTTATAAAATCAGTGAAAATTGAAAAGATATTACTACGAGTACAAAAACATCTAATGCCAGATGCCAATTTTCTTCCCCCAAAAAATTGTAAAGAATATAAATATAAAAATAAACACTCCTATATTTCATATGTAAAACTTGAAACTTGATTTTTCCTTGTTTGTCAAGATCAAGTCGATAAAAATGCTTGAATACTTAACAACTTATTAGCCCATTTTTCCTTTGTCTTAAGCATCAAATATTAAACTCCAGTGATATTTCTTCGTTTTTATTGTTTTGGTTTACATCAATTTGTTGTCTTTCTTGGCGATTACACGCCAACACGTAGCTAAAATGTATAGCTATTGTGCTTTTTCTGCAGTTATTTATTGTCAAAATCTCCTCAGATTTAATTCCTGTAATGTTATGTTACTAAAACATGTTGGATAATAATTGTGTACTGTTAGATCAGACAAACACTTAGAATTGTTTAAAAATGGATGGTACGGGAACCGGACAAAAGGCTTGACTGGTGTCCTATTCCAAGCAGCCCTTCTGTAAGGTGTCCAAACACACCTTTACTCTATTCTTCTCAGGATCCTCTAATCTCTAGGTACGAAATAAAAGCACAATCTATGACCTAACGTAACAATTATGTTGAATTAATTAAAATTTATATGAGCTTATTTTTCCTAATCGCCATTTTGTTACCGAACATTAAAAAAACAGTAAGTACTTTAAATAATCTAAAACTTTGTATAATATGGTTTCGTGTCATTTAGTCGATTTCATGTTAATTTCTTTTACATGTAGTTGTGATTTTATTTTTTGGGGCAATTAGCCAATTTGTGATTTGTCATCAATGATTTGTGACTAACAGTAGGTGTACACTTTGTAATAACGACAGCTGCGTCCTACCACTCTACACACTTTCATCCAGGGAGAAACAACTTGCTGGTTCATGCAAACACGTGTTCCTACAAGCAACCTTTCTTACGCCGAACAACTAAAACCAAGAAAGGAACTTCGAAAGTTGTAGTATTGGGCGTGCCCTGACCCCACGAAAAAGAGCAGCAAAGGAGGAAAGAATTCCAGTGAATGCTGACGCTGTTTGTGGTATTCGAATAACTCAAAACCGAAAAGAAAGCCTGTAATTGAGAGGAAAGAGTTAAAATGCCAATCTGTATCCGTGAAAAAGATGCAAAAAGACAGGGGACAAATTGAATACGAAATTCAACTTAGGAGCCACTAACAAGGCTGTGGAGGCTAATAAACTCCTGAAGCTAGATGGTGAGATATTAACTTACTAGTCCTACTTCATGAACGCGGTGCAAAAAAGCACTTTAGACAACACAGAAATAAATATAATCTATTGATTTTCAAATCTGAACCAATATGTCCATCCTGAAAGACAAGAGCGGTCAGAACACAAACATTTTGCTGTAGCATGTCAAGCGTAAACCTGGTCACAGCGTAACTGCACATACTCATTAGAAAAAAAGCTAGAACAACGGCTCATAGGCTCTAGAACGACAATCATACACAAGACTGGGCTATATTAATGAACAGCTAAAGCTGAGGGAGAAGTTACGGGATGATTCCATATTAGGTATGCCAAACGATGTTTCAAATTCTAAATTCAACTTTAACTTAAAGATTACAGAACAGTGACGACTCAAAATCAACGAGGAGCTGGAGAAGCAATTGAGCACTATGCCAGAGAAATAAAAAAAGGCTTAAAATCATCTCTAAAAAGCTACTACTGAGACGACAGTCAGGCAGCACTCGAAGCGTTAGCATCATGTGAGCTGAAGTCAAATGTGTCTGGAATTGTTCTCTTTAGTCCTATAATTCTGACCCAAAACCAGTGTGACCTAGCAATTGGCCGCAAAAAAGGACACATAAAAAAATTGATCCTTGTTGAGTCCAAATCCTAGTGGATCAACACCGTAGGAGACGCATGAAGAAATTCATTGAGGGACGTCACACAAAATCACAAAACAGTAAAAATGGTTATGATGGAGTGAGTATATCAATTCAATAGTTGAAAAGGAAGTTCTATTTACAAACATTTTTGGTATTTATCCGGATTTTGAGCGTATAAATGCTGACGGACACTGTCGCCGAAGAAGATACCACACGACCAGATATATATATATATATATATATATACAGAATCATTGTGCAGTTTTTGTTAAGAAGATGAAGAAACCACGGAACCCATTCTGTGCAGTTATGAAATCGAGACTTACGCTTTGGCTACTAGATGAAGAAAATGCGTAAGCACGTAAGCAATTTCCCTATCAAATGAACCACTAGGCACTTATTAAAATCCCAAAGCTCTAACAAACGTAGAGGGTCACAATAGTTCTATTTAGGTCGAGATGCAATAGGTCACCTTTTGCACCCCATTCCTGTTCAGAGAAATCCGCAAAAAAAAGTCAATTAACCAAATTTACGAAATGGTTTCTATTTTAAGTCAAGGCAGATCTTACTTACAGGCAGGATACCACGGACAAGCATGACCACAATTCGTACGCATCGAATCCGAAAAGGGAAGAACACATGGCCAACACCAAAACCTCCATGTTAATCGAAAGACACAGGTCCAGCCAGTGAAGAAGTAAACTTAATTACCGTATATCGACTCTTGTTTGTTTTACATACGTTAAAATTTCCACCTTATCACCAACGGCCACACAATTTCTTTTTGATTCTTGACAATGTCGCGAGCATGCAAAAAAAACGGTTACCTACCGAACACTTCCTATTAATTCGACACTTCTGGCTGTATGGTAATGGTTGGATAAAGATCGGCGAGTGTCCCAGGTTATCTTTTAATCTGGCCAAGATCAGGCCTTTCTCATCAAGGTATGTCCGCGGCTACATCCAACGATACTGTAGAACAGTACTCCATCGAACATATCTTTTTAAAAAATGGCACTCAGTCTTGCTTTAGTGTATTCTGTGATACATTTAAACAAGTTAAGATCAAGCTATATCGCTATTCTAGTTTGTTCTGCGTTTCGGGAGTCAACTGTATTTTTCGGTGATGGCCTTTCAATAAGTATGGGCTTGGTAGACCTCAACGAAATTCACATATTGTTCCTACCGGAATCAATACCAAATCTTTCTTAAATATTCATGTTTGTATACATATAAAAACAATCGACTTTTTTTATCTCAACCAAGACCTTGCATATAAAGAATAATTAATTGAAAGAAGTAATGTGTGGTGATTAGTGACCGTTAATCGATATTTATTTAGAAATCGTGAGATGCGGTCTGGTGTGATGTAGGTTTCAGAAAAACATTTTCTTTATCGTGCCAACGTTTCGATCTTTATTGAGATCATCTTCAGGGCTNATCTCAATAAAGATCGAAACGTTGGCACGATAAAGAAAATGTTTTTCTGAAACCTACATCACACCAGACCGCATCTCACGATTTCTAAATAAATATGAAAGAAGTAACTTGTTCAATTGACCACTAAAACGTAAAATATAAATATAATCTTGTAACTATTTACATCAGTGAATTTAACACAAGGCACAATTCATAAGTTAACTCACATTTTTACAATGTAAAGACTACGCAATATTATAATTTTTCGTTCATTTCAAATACTACAAAGAAGGCAAAAATTTATAATTTCAAAAGTTTTAAAATGAAGTTGTTATTTTAAAGACAAGATTTAAATTAGTTTTTACATACTACACGTTTATCCTGTGTTATGTTTGTTTATTTGTTTCTTTTTCATTATTCTTTTGTAAAGATATATTCTGTTTATTTATCTGAGGATCTATAAAAGGCTCGTGCTGTACTTTTATAGATTTATATACTAGCCTTTGCTAGTACAAACTTAGCTTTTTGACAGCAGCCAGGAATGTACGAAAATATTATTTTTTATTGTAAATGATTGTGATGTACATTCTTACAAATAAATGTGTGGTGATCTTACAAATACAGATTTATTAATTATTATTATTATTATTATTATTATTATTACAGACTTACTTGAGAGGCGTGGTGCACTTGCCCTGCCATTGGCTCTTCTTTCATCAGTAACTACTCACACACTACAACATAAAGGATGAAACGTTAAAAATCAAAGAACGATTTTATTTTGAATTAACTTGTTTTTATATTTGCTGAATCCAAAATATAATTTAATATATTATCTGAACCGGGGATAAATGTTATTTGAATAAACTAAATTTTGACAATTTATTGACAACATAAGTCGAATTTAAAAATTAAAGAAAACTTTTTACCGGTCTGAACATAAAGCGGAATTGGTTTTTATTATAAATATTAAATTTTCTCAATTAATAACTATTGAGTGGTGACATGATCAAAGTTAAACGTACACAGAGAAACTAAAAAAGGAACTGCTAGTTGAATGGAAATGTTTTTTTAAATGAGCGAAGCGACCTCGAGTCAAGGATCCAGTACACGTTCAGTACACGGGATTCATTCATTTTTTCGCCATTCAAATCGTCTCTGTCAAAACCTTAATAACATTAAGTTTTTTATATAATTTATGTTTAATTAATTTTTTTTCTAGCGTTGGAAAATAAATTTAAATAGGTGCCAGTTACTCGAATTTCTAAAAAGGTTAAAACTTATGTCAATTTTTATGACTTTGTCCTTTGAAGAACTCAGGCTGCACTTTCAATTTGACTACTATTCTCGAAACTAAATACACTGACAGGCAAAAAATTCCACCCACGTAATATAACTTGATTTGTATATATTGTTACATATTAATCAAAATTTTACGTTCAATAATTGACTCCTTGTATAAAAAAGTTTAAAAATGTAAATTGCTAGGGAAAATTAAAAACGAAAAAAAGACGGATAGATAAAACTTGTTTTAATTAACATTTCAATATCGCGTATTTCCTCTTCTTGCCTTAATTACATCTCGAAGATGTCTCGGCATACTTTCTTCCAGTCTGCTGGAGGCTAGACTATTCTTCACGAAGAGTCCTTTCAAGATCGTGGAGTGTATCAGGAAGGACGTGCTCTTATTCGACTTTTGAGGTTATCCCATAAATGTTCGATGAGGTTGAAGTGTGGAGAACGGGCTGGCCAGGCTACGACCCTGATGTTATGCTGTTGAAGGTACCTTTGTACTATGCGAGCGGCATGTGAATGGGCATTATCGTGCATTAGAATAGGATTTTATCGAGGACAAAGCATGATGGTCCAAACTTTCATCCACTTAGCGAGTGACCGTCAAAGACCCTCCACGAACGAGGGCTTGTGTTGTTGCGAATATAATGCCTATAGGAATAAAGATAGCTCAACTTAAAAAATTACACGAAATAGTGAATAATGGTAATGTTGAGCTTCAAGGCACAACATATGATAGACCATTGCAATATAAAGGGTGGAAACACCCGGCAGATGCTATTGACATTCAGTATCTACATACTACCGAAATGGCCGATGGTGATTATATGTCTATATATACTGACGGAAGCAAATCAGAGGTTGGTGTAGGTAGTGCTTTTGTTTGTTTCCAAAACGGTTCAAAAATTTATGAAAAAAAATACAGACTGCATCAGGCATGTTCCAATAATCAAGCCGAACTTTTGGCCATTCTGAAGAGGTTGCAATGGGCTACGAATAAAATATCAGAAGGGAATATTGCCAAATTTATCATTTTAAGTGACAGTCAAGTGTCCTTAGAATCAATTATTAATTATAATAATCATGGCTTTTTGCCTGAGCAAATAAGGAAAATTATTCAAACTCTAGCCAAACAGAATGTTAATGTACAACTAGGCTGGGTTAAGGCTCATTGCGGAATAGAGGGAAATGAAGAAGCTGACAGACTGGCCAAATTAGCATCTACTGACGAGAGTTTGAATTTGGCATACACCAAACTTCCGTTGGAAGCTTG